>NC_057861.1:31482500-31782500 GCF_019393635.1 Dromiciops gliroides | reverse complement strand
GCTTTCCTTTCTAAGGTTACCTTCCATCAACTTTGTATGTACCTTTTATGTACATGTTATCTCCTCCATTAGAGTGTCAGTTCCTTGAGGGCAGGGATTGCTTTTGTTTTTGCCTTTCTTTGTATCCCTGGGCTTAGCATAATGCCTGGCATCATGCCTATCAGTTGGGAATGGAATTCTGGACCCCTTCTAAAAACAATAATTAGACAGAGGGGTCCCAAATATACCAAAATAATCATAAGCAGTACTTTTTGTGGTAGCAAGGAAGGCAGATACAAAGTATGTACCAATCTGTTGGGGAAGAGCTGAACACATGAAATTTAAATATGCAAAAAGAATAAAATATTAGTATACCACAAGAAACAAATACAGAGCATTCACAGAAACATGAAAAGACCCATAAGAACTATTTCAATGCAAAGAAAGCAGAACCAAGAAAGTAATATAAAGCAATGAAAACAAGAATGCAATGAAATGAGAAGCTAATGAAGACAACAATAAAAGGCAGCTCAACTCGGATGAAATGCAAAGACCAATCGCCATATAAAATAAAGATTTAAAGTACTTTCTTTGGCTGGGAAGAAGTCATTGAGTTTTGTACAAATGCATGGGTGAACTGAATTCTCTTGGAAGGGAATCAGGAAATCACTGGTATAAAAACCAAAAGGCACCAATAAAACTTCTTAAATGTTAGTGGTTTGAAACTTGAAAATGCAGAATTTCAAAAAAATCAATGTGATTATATAGCCCAACACTTAGAGGCCACATAATTTTCCCATTACAATAAAAGAGGAAAAATGTCTCTATGTGCAAAATGTATTAAACTATCTGCCTGTCCCCTATAAAGTGCTGGTGTGAATGAGCACCTGCCAAAGAAATAAGATGGAAATGAAGAGACAAATGGTTAAATAAGCAACCCACCTTGTACAGAATGCCACTGAGACTCACAACCAAATTCCTCGTGCTTTTCAGTAAAGGCACAATCTCAAGTGCTTTGGCCAGAACTTCAGGGTGGGCCTGTTTCAGAGAATACATGGCACTGTCTTCCCCACAATGGTTGATATGATTATGTTGGAGAATCAGGGTTTCAATGAAAAGCTGAAGAGCTGCATCACTGTCCAAGTCATATGTGCTTTAAGGAGGAAAAAATTAAGTTCAATGTACAAATTCATGTTCCCTTAGGCTAAATACGGAAGGGCACCCTGAGGGCTCACGCCCAGAACCTGGATTAGGGCTGCCACCTCCTCTCAGCCTGATGAAGACTGCTGCAGCTTTAAGGACCTATGTCAGTGTGGGACTCCATTAACCAAGAAAAGATGGCAACCCCTTTAGGACTTGGTAGGGTGTCCTATGAGAGTGGTTGTGATGGAAAAATAGACTGAGGTCAACATGATCATGAATTTCAACAAATGTTAATCTGGTCCCCCAATGAGCCAACATCGTCATTCTCTCCTGGCCCATATTTACAAGGATCATTATAAAACAAAATGCATTTTACTAATAGGCTAATATACACAATAATAATAATGACATACCTTCAATCTGTGGTAATGTTTTACCCATAAAACTGAAAAAATTAAATCTGCTCCAGAGAATGATGAGTAACAGCTTTTAAATCTAAAAGGGCTCTGCAAGGACAGATTTTTAAATGAACTCTATTCTCTCTCCTTTGGAAGGGCATCTGAATTTAGCTGAATTACCTGGGGCAAAAAGGCAGTATCTATAGACAACTCCTCACCGCAAAGTTTGTAGGAATGAATGTTTGTGTCCCATACTCTCCTGGGGCAGACCTTAGATATAATCTTAGACTTGATGTTTCTAGAGCTGGCTAATTTTGGGAATGATGTTCTCCATCAGCAAGAGCCCCAAAACTCTTTGAATGAAGACTACTGAAGGAGTAAGAAAAGTCTCCCATGAATCAGTGACAAGTACAAACTGCAGACTAATGCTCTCCTTCACACTTAGTAGTAAAGGTGTTGGCCCACGCTGTGGTGACTGGAACCTATGAGCCTCTAGCACAAAGCCCTGGGCTGCCTCCTTGGTCAGGGCAGCAGCCTGCTATAAAAGCTCTCATTAAAGGGAGAGCCAAAGAAAGAGCCTGACCTTCCCTTAGAATCGCCTAATCTGTCAATCTAAAAATCTAAATCCCTTGCCTCCCAAATTTTCAGTGTTTAGAGCTGCTAATCCCGACATCATGGGTCTCTCCTCCTCATTGAGAATGAAGAATGGAGAGGAACCAATTAAGACAGGTTTGGGTTTCTTCTGTGTACCGATGGATTACTCTCAAGAATCAAGAGGATGGAGGGTACTTTCATGAGTCACATGGGTATTATTATTTTTATTCTAGCTAGGTGTGCCGCTGATACCACAGTCTAAGATCTGGCTGAAGTGATTACCTGCAGTATGCCAGGATGAGAGCCGTGTCCACATCTCTATTCTTCACCAGGGTGCTCATAAGTTCTTTCTTTCTTAGAGAATGTTCCCTAAACACTGGTTGGAAAGAAATCTAGAAATAAAAAGACACCACCAAAAAAAAGAGACACACCTAAGAATCGATAGATATAGGAATGGGACTTGAAGTAACCAGACATACAAATGTATAATTTTTCTACTTTCGCAAAAGCAAAACCAGAATTCTCTACAGCTCCTCAAATTCTATTTCCCCACCACTCCTCTTGAGAGCCTACATCTCTATAGCGGTAGCTTACAAGATGCCTAACAGCCACATTTTTGCTGCAACCTTGTGATGCTTGGCCCTGTGAGCCACATGCAAAATGTGGTCTCAAAACTTGATGGTTATACCATGTGGCATTCAGAGATACTGAGCAAGGTGGTCAAAAATAGATCTGAAACATTTTCCCTCGTTACAAAGTAGGCCAAAGCTCTAGAGCTGGGAGCAACCAGAGGCCATTCATTTTAAGACTTGGGCCACAGGATTTTCAGCTCAAAGGGCCCCTAGAGGCTGTCTAGTCCAACTCCCTCATTTTACAGATGAAGAAACTGAGTCCTGGAGAGGTAAGTGACTTGCCTGAGGTGGCACAGATAGCTGCTTGGTACCTAGGATTTTAACCGAGGACCTCTGACTCCAAATGTCCTTTCCACTGTGCCCTGGATAGATTCCAGGAGAGTTCATCATTTGCCCCCCAGAATTATAGATCTTACATTGACTGTATTTACTGGGCAAACACAGCTGCCCAGTATAACGGGCACTGGATTTAGAGTCAGGGTCACTTCCCTCTGTCCTGCTGCCTATGCTCTGTATGACCCTGGACTCCATACCATTCAGGGCCTCAGTTTCCTTAGATGGAAAACATGGGCATTAGACTGAGATGATCTATAAGGTTCTTTCTTCAATGTTCACTCTGTGATTCAATGAAGCAAACTGATGATATATCTCCCAGCCATCCAGTGGCCCTTCTGCTGAAGGCGAGGCCTGAACTTGATGGAGGGAGGGTGTTGGGACAATGCAGGCAAGGCATGGGCGTACGTGCACACATGAGGAAAACGTGTCCCATACCTAACAAAGGAGGCTACTTCCCAAATGAAGCACGTGTGTCAAACCCTGAAGCCACTCACCCCGAGTTTCCCAAGCCGGAGCCCCCACCAGGCATCAGTGATTAATTCCTGGAACTTCAGCCTCATTTCTGCTTCCTCATAGAGATAAGCCAGTTGAGCCCCAACCTGGGACACAGCCTAAAGGCAAAAACAGGACAACATTTGGTCATAAGGTAAAGACTTTCCCATCTTGCGAAATAAAAGCCACCCCACAGTAACATCCCTTCCTGTTGTGGAAAAGTCCTCAAATCAATCGATAAACACCTACGCACACCTACTGTGTGTCAGCACTGTGCTCGGGAATGAGACACAGACAGAAGTACTAGGTACTAGAGGTCCTAGGGCTTGCCTTCAAAGAGCTTCTACTGAGGATGAACACGTATAACTATACAATGAAGAAACACATACAAAAGAAAAACAGGGTGGTTAAGGAGCAAGGGCACTGACAGATGGGAGGGAATTAGTGATATGACTGACAGTATATATAGGCCTCAGTTTCCTTAGATGTAAAACATGGGCATTAGACGAGATGATCCATAAGGTTCTTTCTTTGGTGTTCTCTCTGTGATTTGATGAAGCTACAAGACAGCTTGGAGCTGTCCAGTGACCCTTCTGCTGAAGGCAAGGCCTAAACCTGATGGAGGTGGCGCCACAGTGCATAGAGCACCTGGTCAGAGTCGGGAAGACCTGAATTAAAATGTAGCCTCTGACATGTATTGGTTGTGTGACCTTGGGCAAGTCACTTGATAGCTGCCTGCCTCAGTTTCCCCATCTATAAAACAGGTATAATAATAGCACCTACTTCAAAGAGTTGCATGATGATCAAATGAGGTAATATTTGTAAAGCTCCCGGCACAGTGCTTGGCATGAAGTAGGTGTCATATAAAAACTCAGCCCCCCTTCCTGGGCTGCAGGGAAAAGCCCTCCAGAGCTCTCTCTGTCTTGAGTCTGGCTTAGTAAACTGTGGCTCTAGAATGCAGGGACATGTTTGAAGATGCCACACTCAACTCTCAGGGCCCTCTTCTGGTACAGGGGGCAGGTATAGACCTGTTGGTGAGTCTAGGCCTTCATGGGGGAGTCCCACTCCCTAGGAGACAACAGACTTAGGTCGCTCAGAGCTGGCCTGTTGAGATGGCCCCTCTTGTCCAGTCTGTCCCTGGGTGCTGGTTTCCTATTTGGACCAGATTAGGGTGAGCCAGAGAGGGCTGGGACATTGGGGTGGCAAGGGGCAGAGTCCTCTTCCTCCCTCCCACCTGGGGGCAGCAGGTGCCCCTACCAGAACCACATCGATGGCCCTTGAGGCCTTTTCCTCTGTAGAGGGAGAGCAGAGACAGAGAGAGGTTGGGTGACTTCACCAGGGGCACTCAACCTCACCCACAGTAGACCCAGGCCTGTCCATGGGGGCGGGTGGCCTCAGCATGCTTCTTCCTAGCTGATTGTGCTCCCTCCCCCCCATTGATCCTCATGGCATTCTCCATCTGGCGCTTCTCTCTTTGGCAGAGACAGGCCCAGAGTGGGAGAGGACTTGATTTAGAGCGGTAAAGGGACCCACCTTTGCTCTGCTGGCTAGTTTGGGGACAGGGGAGGGGAACAAAAGGAGCCACCCTTGCCCCTGGCACAGGATGCTCAAGAAGACCCAAGGACTGGAGCTGGGTCCTGATTTCAAGGAGCAAGGACTATGTGTAGCCCAAAGAGCCAGGGCCTGGGCCCCAGTCTGGAAGCTGTGCTCTTTGTGAGGCCCTCTCTCTGGGGGAGTTGGGTCAGATTCTCCCTCCTTGCTGTCACTGGGATTTACTTGCAGATCTGAGCTTGGGCTGCAAAGGGCAATACTGGCTATCCTGTGCCCATTCGTCTAGTGCCTAGCTTCTTTAAACTGTAGGTTGCCACCCCACACAGGGTCACATAACTGAATGAGGGGGGTCACAAAAAATCCAGCAACAGTAAAAGGTCAGGGGGCAGCTAGGTGGTACAGTGGATAGAGCACCGGCCCTGGAGTCAGGAGTACCTGAGTTCAAATCCGGCCTCAGACACTTAACACTTACTAGCAGTGTGACCCTGGGCAAGTCACTTAACCCCAAGTGCCTCACTTAAAAAAAAGCAAAACAAAACCAAAAACAGTAAAAGGTCATGTCTACCTATTTTATATACCTATATACCTGGGGTCGCATAAAAATTTCTCAGGCAAAAAAGGGGTCATGTGGGGCAGCTAGGTGGCGCAGTGGATAGAGCACCGGCCCTGGAGTCAGGAGTACCTGAGTTCAAAATCCGGCCTCAGATACTTTACACTTACTAGCTGTGTGACTCTGGGCAAGTCACTTAACCCTCATTGCCCAGCCAAAAAAAAAAAGGGGGGGGGGGTCATGAGGGGCGGCTAGATGGCACAGTGGATAGAGCACCGGCCCTGGAGTCAGGAGTACCTGAGTTCAAATCCAGCCTCAGACACTTAACACTTACTAGCTGTGTGACCCTGGGCAAGTCACTTAACCCCAATTACCTCATTAAAAAAAAAAAAGGGGTCATGAGTGGAAAGTTTCAGAAGCCCTGCTCTGGCGGGCCATGGAGTTTGGGGACAGAGAATGCCTCCCCATCCCTACTCTGTCACCCAAATTACGGCCAGCACTCCTTTCAGAATCATGACTTCTTTCTTCCTGCTGAGGGGACCACCATCCCTCTAGCCTCCCAGCCTCACCATCCCCAACTCCTCATTCACCTTCACCTCACACATTCCCAATCAGACCCAGAGTGGGTGCTTGAGAAATGCCTGATGCATTTCCAGACGGCACATGAAAATGCAGGATATGCCGCTGCCTCGCTAAACTGCTTCTTCGTCAAGAATCCGACAAATGTCTATTGGGAGAATCTCCCATTGGAATGTGGCTCTGCTTTCAGAAAGGAAGCCAATGGATTGCCTTCACTGAAATTTACTTTACAGCTGACTCTGCTAGAATGGAACTATGCAGGAACCCCATCTGTAATACTCAGTATTAACCAGAATCCCGGGTTTGAGTTGATGGTGTCTTCAGGGGATCTTCCCATTTCTCCCTCCACAAGCTCTCTCACATTGGATCTCTTCTCTCCATCCTAACAACTCCCTGTCAATCAGTCAATGAGTCTTTATTGAGTGCTTACTGTGTGCCAGGCACTGTGCTAAGCACTGGGAATACAAACAGAAGCAGAAAGACAGTCCCTGACCTCAATACATTCTGACAGGGGAAGACAACACATAGAAAGGGTCTGAAAAGCAGGGGCAGGGAGGCATGGCAGAGAAAGTCCTGTGGAGATGAATGAGTTAGCAGTCCAGCCTGGAAAGGGGTAAAGCTATCTTTGCCAGGCCCCTTTCTTCAACTGGAGCTTCTAGGAGGGACCAGCCAATCAGAAGGTGAGGCCTTGGGAGGCAGAGGGTACTTCCAGTGTGAAAAGTACCCCAAGAGTGGAATGAAGGTTTCCCTGCCAAAGAGAAAGCCCTGAGCAGACACTAATACAGTTCTCAATGCTCCATCTACCTCACTTTGCTCAGCTGGTTCCCCACCCACAGGAACCAAAAAAGCAAAGCTCTGCCTTCCCACAAAACTGCTCTCTGATGGCAGGTACCTGACATGATGTCTTCCTTTTGTTTTGTCTTTTGAAATCAGGTTCACTGGAATCTGGCCTTTACAAAGCAGTTAGCAGCAGAGCTTCAGCTTGGGGCCTCATCACCTCGCACTGTGCCAGCTCCCTCATTGGTCCACAGTCCCTTCTCCCCAGCCCAGCCCAGCCCAGCCTCCACACAGCTCTGACCATCCCTCCCTCCCTCCCCTGCTTACTAAGCTGGAGAGGCTCACCTCTGGGCTAAAAGATGAACTCCACGGGTCGGCTTTTAGCGTACTCTGCCCCTCGGCCTCGGCCTATCTGTCCTACTTCCTGGCATGCCGCAGCCCCACCAAACTGGCCTTCTGTCCACATCCCAGATGCGGCCCCATCTCCCACCTCTTTGCCGAACCCTCCTTCTGTGTCTTCAGGGCACAGCTCCCAGACAGTCTCCTGCATGAGCCCTTCCTGATGGCCCTGGCTGCCAGAGCCCTCTCTCCCTAATTACTTGGTATCTACCAGTTTCCCCTTCCATAGCATCAGGTATAGAAGAGAAGCCTCAAATGCTTAGGGGCTGACATGTGAATGAAACAAAGGATTTCTTTTTGTAGCCGTACCAAAATCTTGTTGTAATTTTGCCATGTGCCATCGATGACTCTCCAGATAATTTCAAAGACGTCTTTCTTAGGTAAAAGAGTGCAGTAACCCAGGGCCAGGTCAAGATCCACCAGACGACAATTAAATACCTAGAGGAACAAAGTATCAAAATCAGCGCGAACTTCCCGTTAAAACAAGTAAATTCCTAAGGATCTATTAGCTACTAATCTTTTTTTTTTTTTTAATTTTTTTCCCCCCAGGGAAATGAGGATTAAGTGACTTGCCCAGGGTCACACAGCTATTTAAGTGTCAAGTGTCTGAGGCTAGATTTGAACCCAGGTCCTCCTGAATCCAGGGCCAGTGCTTTATCCACTGAGCCACCTATATTAGCTACTAATCTAATTATGCGTTGTCTATGAGACCGAAGACAAGGAGAGGAGCTATTCAACCTCGTTTGCAGATACAGCTTCCATTTGCTCATTTTGATGTTCTATCACTCACCGGAGGTTAAGAAAAGCTATTCAACACAACTGTGAACTCCCTGAAGGAATGGACCCCTTCTCTGGTGCTGAGCACCATGTTCTGCACAGAGTAAACCTTTAATAAGTGCTTGGGGTAAGAGAAAATGAAAAGTGCCTTAATAAATTCAACATGGTAGAGATAGACAAAAGCACAATAAACTATGAGATCTTTGGCAGGGAGGAGGTCAATGCAGAATGGATTTGATAATTACAATGTCAGATTGTTAGAACTGGTTTACATTTGTTTCATGTAACTGAAAACTTATCAGATTTTTCAGGCTAGAAAGCATGAATGAATTCAAGGGCTAAATGAGAGACTGCATCCCGGGCCAATGAAAGCAGAAAGCCAAATTTGGGGAGCACATAATAAGGCAGTAAAGGATCCCGCAGCATGGGAGGAAAAAAATCCACTGTTTAGAGGGACAGAAGTGCTATCTGAAGATGGCTACGAAACTTGGTGAAGAAACTGGTAGATCAGTCATTGTTAGATTATGCCACAGATGTACTGATTACAGTACGAAATATCACAGTGGTTGAAATATAGGCCAACCTTTTCCCCCAAACCT
Organism: Dromiciops gliroides; assembly: GCF_019393635.1. Lineage (NCBI taxonomy): Eukaryota > Metazoa > Chordata > Mammalia > Microbiotheria > Microbiotheriidae > Dromiciops > Dromiciops gliroides. The sequence continues at coordinate 31,773,694 of NC_057861.1, read as the reverse complement.
GCCTTGAACAAAACCAGAATGTGGCCCATACACTGGAGTGATCTTTCTCTTTTTACCTATGTATTTTTTTCTTTTAAAAGAAATCCTACTTTATGGGAGCATTCTACATCTGGACCAATCTGGGCAGATAATTCAAGAGACCTGATAATATCACAGCAAACATAAAATGCCCAGGCAGCAAACCTCTACAGGACTGAGGATTCCCAGCTTATCAGTGGTTATAGTCAGTCATCTACTCGTGGCTGCCTGGGCAGGCCTCTAGGCCCGAGCTAAGGCTGCCTGTTCATTGGAGCCTTCCTGACTTTGGCTGCAGTTCCATTCCTGTTCCTCCTGGTGCTCAGAGGAATACTTCAATAGCTCTCCTCCCCAAGAAAGGAGAGCTGGAAAGCTACGTAGGCATTTCCCCATATCCTTGTGGGCCTGGCTTCCCTCTAAACCTGGGTATGAAAACACCTCCTGCTCCTCTGTTCATGAACACTTATTTGCCCTTACCTCCAGAATGCCCTGCCCCATTCATTCCCTTCTCCAACATAATTTAATCTAGTAAAGGGCAGGGATTCTTTTTGGTCTTTAGAGCTAGTACTCAGAGTCGGTACTTAATAAATACTTGGTGCATTTGCAGACTGAATACTAAAATGCTGGGTATGCTGCCACCACACTAAACTGCTTCTACATCAAAAGGGTCCAAAAAATGTCTACTGGGAGAATTCTCCCATTAGAATGTGGCTCAGCTTTTATAAAAGAAGCCAATAGATTCCCTTTACAGAAATTTAATTTATAGTTGATTTTGCCGGAATGGAACTATTCCTCAGAACAAATAACGGTGCTGCTGAGAAGAAGGTGAAAAATATTATTTATAATGCTCAATATTAACCATAATCATGGGTTTAGAGCTGAAGGAGACCTCAGAGAGGAGCTAGCCTAACCCACTCATTTTATAGATGAGGAAATGAAATCCCAAGAAGTGAAGTGACTTGCTTGATGTCACACAGGATAAAAAGGCTACCATTTGAACTCAGATCCTTACTTCAAAGGAGGCAGCTAGATGGTTCAGCAGATAGAGTATTGGATCTAGAGTTAGGAAGAGCTGAGTTCAAATCCTGCCTCAGACACTTCCTGTGTTACCCTAGGCAAGTCACTTATCCTCTTTGTCTTAATCCACCGGAAAAGGAAATGATAAAACACACCGGTATCTTTACCAAGAAAACCCCATGGACAGCGTGGTCATGAAGAATCAGACACAACCGAGCAACTAATAAATGAAGAGCCTCACTCCAATCCAAGGCTTTTTTTCACTGGACCAGACTCAAGAGCATCTGACCAAAGCAATTAGAAAGTTCTATCAGTTAGAGTAAAAAAATAAACTAAAATGGCTACAACGAGAAAAGCGGACACAGACTGAACAGGGAGTTGTTATTTCACCGATGCTGCAGGGTATGGAAACACCCTCTGACAATGCAGGCTGACCTCTTGTCTGTAACCTACAGTCTTAAAAGAGTTGTCTGGGGAACTCAGAGGTGGAGTTACCTGCCCAGGGTCACACAGCCAGCACATGTCAGGGATGAGACTCGAACCCACGTGTCCTGTCTCTGAGGCCAGCTCTCTATCCACTGGATCACCCTGCCTCTCTCTAGCCATAATGCCACCATGGCTGTGATAAGAGGCCAGATAACACAAAGTGACATGGAGAGGTATAACTAAGACAAGCTTCAAAGGAATGATTCCCACCAAAAATACTCACTTTGTGTAACAGGGCCGCAGCATTTTTTCTGATTAAGGCCGTGGAGTTTTCTTTCATGCCAACAACAATGCTTTTTGTATTGATTAACAGTCTCTCTTCATACAACTGTAAGAAAAGATTCAGAGTTACTACTGTGGTGGGAAGAGATCAATCTTAAATGTTAAGGTCATATGACTGGGTGTATTCTTAGAACTCCTTCCTCTGAAGATGCAAGAAGAAAAGCACACAATAAGATTCCAGCACTGTAAGTCATTCAGAGTAAGAATGAAAGCTATCTGTCAGCATTTAGTATGCCCCTGCTGCTTCTAAGGGATCCTCTTTTATGCTTTGAAATAATGTCTCTTACACACAGCAGGCACTTAAAACTGCTTGATGACCGATTACTCCAAGAGAAGTAGCTGACTCTGCAGAGTGCTATGAAAGGAGAGCTATTATTAACTAGAAGCTATTATTTCCACCCCTTCAGGATAACACCTCCCATTTCACAGACCTCACTCCAGGTGTTACCCAAAGCTGTCACCTGATTAATTAGCAAGGATTCATGGAGCACTGTATATATACTTCATTTGACCCTTGCAACAACCCCATAGAGTAGGTGCTGTCAATATCCCCATTTTACAAATAAGGAAGCTGAAGCTCATAGAGATTAAATGACTTTCCAGGGTCACACAGCTAGTATCAGAGGCAAGATTGGAACCCAGGGCTTCCAGACTCAGTCCAATGTTCTATCTACTATTCCAGAAGGAATGAATCTCGAATCTCCTTTAGGACAAGGTCATTTTTATATTTGAATTAATCCTTAATGCCTAAAAGGAGTTAAGCACACAGTAGGCACTTAATAAATGCTTATCTAAAGGCATAGGCTATCTACTGGTAAAGCCACCTGATAAACAAAATCCCCAGCCAAGGTCTCTGAATGTTTAAATTAAGCCATCACCTAGGGAAACTATAATAGGAATTTAGGTCACATTGCCAGCTAAGAGATAGAAAAAACTTGGAATTCTCTCATCACATGGCCCAGACTAATTAAAAAATGTGTTCAGATTCCTTATTTCAATAGCTCTTATTTTTGTACTTTTGTGGGGACCAGGCCTATGAGTTCAAGAATGTAGGGAGCTCTTAGTGAGGAACTTCTCTTACCAATGCATATAAGGAAAGGCATCTTTCCTGCCACTGATGGTTTAAGAGTGTTTCAGGGTTACTGAGAATTTAAGTGACTTGACCAAGGTCACTCAGCCAGGATGTGGCAGAAACTAGATTTGAACCCATGTCTTCTTGACTCCAAGGCCCACTCTCTGTTCATGACCATTATCTACACTTCTCCATGTTTAAGCCCCTTACCTTCTCACTCAATGACATATCCATGCAGTTTGACATTCCATGCTGAAGGCAGGTGCCAAAGGAACCTACTACAAATTTCAGAGCCAGCTCCCATTGGCTTGATTCCTGCAGGCTCTGAAGCAGAGCAGAGATAGGGTTGATGATCGGTAAAAGAAGATTCTCTTCTGGGAAATGACAAACAGTTTTGTGTGTTAAAAACGTTCCCCTTTTTCCACATGTGCGCGCCCCCCCCCCCCCCCCACACACACACACAGAGAAAAGGAAATGCAGATCAGGTTGTTAGCAGCAATTTAAAAATATGTTTACTCATTATTTCATTATTTCAACAACTCTGTCAACCTTCTAGAACTCACTGCATTGGCCAGAGACTGATCTTGAGAGTGACGAACCTCTTCAAACTTAAGTAAGCTGGCTCTTAGTGGGGACTCAGAAAGAGCACCATTGAACCTCAGCTGGCAAAGTGTTCACAGACTCCTTGTCCCTCTATACCACTATATGACACCAGTGCTGGACTTTGGTGGCAAGCTCCTTCATTGTGACAGGGCTGGATCTAAGAGTTCATTGGTGCACTGAACTCTGGATGAGGAGACTCCCCACCAGTGCAGACATCACCCACTCTGCAACTTAAAGAGTCTTATAGAATCACTTTAGAGTTCACATTAACATTTCTTTGGGGGGGGGGGGAACAGTAACATCTGCATTCAAGGTCCCTTATATCACACTGACAATACTGATGATTATGTATAAAAGGAAACTCTGAACTACACCACCATGAAATGTGGCATAATGAAAGACTTTCATACTTTATTACAGAATTGCTCTATGACTATTATTTCAGTTGACCAACTGTTACTCGCCAGAGATCTCTTTCCTTTCAAATGACATTAAAATTTGTAACCCGTCTGCCTAGACACATTTTATCTTTACTTGTAGATACAATCAAGAATGGCTTGCCACTAAAAGAGGGAATCATAACAAAGCATTTTCTTCAGTACTTTATGTACAAGCACAGCCACAACTTCTATTGCTGCACTGGGAGCAAATACATTAAACGGTTATTTTTCATTTCCCTTTAATTTGTTCTACTAATATTAAAATGACTTTTCAAATTGGAAAAAAAAATTTGTAACCTGATACATAACATTTTTTATGTATTTGAATAATATAAGACTCCTGGAAAAAAAATAAACAGAGCCGGTCAAAGATTGTAGTGAAGCAAGTGAATCTCCCACTTAGAATTTAAGATTTCATTTAAATTTACAAAAATAAAAAATATTAACCAAAGTTATAAATTTGTGATTTTCAGATACCTTTATTAAATGAGCAATATGGCAAACTGGCTGACTCCAAAGGATATTTTTTGTTTCCTACAAAAAAAAAGAACATTAATTTGAGTAATTATTGGGGGGGATGGGGGGGAGGATCTACAAAAATATTTAATGTGGATTATTTAGATTGCTACATTACAGAGCAACACTTCATGGGGTTTTTAAGTGAAATTAAGATAAGTGTAAAAAATCATGATATATGGCCTCACTTGACACTGGCTGTGTGAGCCTGGGCCCTAGGCAAATCACTTAACCCTCACTACCCTGCCAAAAAACAAAAAAAAAATCATGATATATGTGAAAGTTACCAGATGCGTGTATAAGAGATGAAATCAACTCATAGATAACTGGCAGCACCAGCTGTGATTCAAGAACGATTCCATCCTCACTGAAGAAGTCATTGTAAATCCACTCTTCATAGGGATCTCTATCAGCTCCAAAGGAAGTCTACACACCAAATGATCAGGGAGAAAAAATCAAAAGACACAAATAAAATGGGCTACAGACAGTCTCCCGCTGCCCTCAGAGGAACCAATATTGGTCAACCAATGCCAAAAACTTGGCTTTTGTGGGAGGTACGGTAGACGTTGCCAAGTCTTGATGTGAATGGTCTCTAGGGCCGAATGTGATGACTTTACGATCTGCAGTGGGATGTAAACTCTCCTTCTAAACTAGAGGAGAGGAGCTGGCTTTCGTGAAGCCTAAGAGTGAAGATGAAAGCCTGCGCAAGCAAGCTGGGAAAAAGCGAGGAGAACGGCTGTTTTTGAAGTTATTTCTTGAAAGGAGAAGAGAAGGCCCAGAAGGGAGGGAGGCCGGAGAGCAGTGTGGGGCATGTATGAGAGTGGATTGTTATGGTTAGGCCCATGGATTCAAATTCACCTCTGAGGTTTTACTATCTCAGACCCTGGGTTACTGATTTCAGCGCCCCAGGCCTCAGTTTCCTCATTTGTAAAATGTGGAGGCTGCACAGTCTATTTGTAGAATTCAGTGAAGTGAAATGATTATCACTGACATTGATGGGAAATCTGATATTAGAACTCTCATATTAAAAATACATTAGGGGGGCAGCTAGGTGGAGAGCACCAGCCCTGGATTCAGGAGGACCTGACTTCAAATCCAGCCTCAGACACTTAACACTTACTAGCTGTGTGACCCTGGGCAAGTCACTTAACCCCAATTGCCTCACTAAAAAAAAAAAAAACCCACAAAAAAACCAACATTAGGGGGCAGCTAGATGGCACAGTAGATAAAGCACTGGCCTTGGATCCAGGAGGACCTAAGTTCAAATCCAGATTCAGACACTTGATACTAGCTGTGTGACCCTGGGCAAGTCACTTAACCCTCATTGCCCCGCCAAAAAAAAACAACAAAAAACATTAGAGGAGGGCAGCTAGGTGGTTCAGTGGATAAAGCACCGGGCCTGGATTCAGGAGGACCTGAGTTCAAATCTGGCCTCAGACACTTGACACTTACTAGCTGTGTGACCCTAGGCAAGTCACTTAACCCTCACTGCCCCGTAAAAATAAATAAACATTAAAACAAAAGCCATGCTTTGGTTCCTCTTGATTGTCAGGAGGCAATGTTCACTCTGCTCAAAAACAAGGAAATTCATAAACAGGGAGAAGGACAAGCAGTAAAATTTTCAAATGAACTTCTTCAGCACAAATTGCTTTATGAGCCGGAGTGCCTTGGTCAAACATGTTTACTGGATGTCACACCTTGAAGTATCTAGGTGGGACAATAGATAAAGCTCTAGGGCTTAAGTCAGGAAGACCTGGGCTCAAATCTGGCCCTCACACTCTCATTAACTGTATGACCTGAAGTAAGTCACTTACCTTCTGTCTGCCTCAGTTTCCCCAACTGTAAAATAGGGCTGATGATGCACAGGTGTGGTGGGGATGAAATGAGATATTTGTAAAGTGCCTGGCATGTAGTAGGCAATTAATAAACTTCTGCTTGTTTCCTTCCTACATGCTAACTGGGGCATGGAAGAAAGTCAGGATAAATAATCATTGTAGACAGTTCAGCCAAAATACCCAGATCCCAGGCAAGATTCCAAGAAAGAAGGAACAGCTGTGCCTCTGAAGTGACGGGGACACACAGCTGCTGCTCATTTCCTTGCTTTATTGTGCCTTATTTCTATAATAATAGAATTATTCTTCTATTCAAGAATTTCAGGAAACAGCCTCAGGTTGCAGATCAGTCCTATTGGAGAGGATGGAAAGAGCCCAACTGTGGCAGAAGATCAGCACCTGAAGGGGAGCTCTGTGTGGGGGGCATGGGCATTCAGGAAGAGTCAGGAGAGAAGGACTGAGCAGACAAGAGGATCTGTTCTGAGGTAAGAAAGGAGACGGGAGGGCCGGGGCCATTGCGGTGCTGTTGGGCTACTGCAGGCCCAGTGGGCCCAGCTGTGCGCGGGCCCCTTGCTCTAAGGGAGTCTGGGCCCCCGTGCTGGGCACCCTGCAATGCACAGCATAGACGCCCATATGGACTGTGCTCTCCAACCTCTTATTGTCATCAGGCAGCTCAGGAGCTCTCTCCAGTACACGCTGGGGAAGAGAGCACGAGGGGGGCACAGGGTGCGGTGGAACATGGGAGACGTGACAATGTGACAACTTCCAAACACTGGGACACAAAGCAAAGTCAAGGAGTCAAATGGGCAATAACCAGGGCGGTTGTGATGGGGCTTTATCAAAGGCCGGAATATACAGAGCCTGGGACACAAACACTGGTCAGCAGCCAGCTGGACCCTACGAGCATGACAAACTCCACAGTGGGCAGGACCATGGCTGCCTCTACATTTGGGTCATCGCTGGGATGAGAGGTGACATCAGTATGTAATCCAACCTAGACTGTAAATATGAATAAAATGAGCATTTCAATGGATAAGCAGTCCAACTGGCAATCTTACCTTACTTATAACGTTTGCCTTCAAAAACACCTAGTACTTACTAGCCGTGTGACCCTGGGCAAGTCACTTAACTCTCAATGCCCCGCAAAAAACCCCACAAAAATACCCCATAGTAAAGCATCTATCTTTTTCTTCAGGGCAGCAGCCTTTCAGAAGTTGGAAGGGATATCACAGCCCGTCTATTCCAGCCCCAGTGGGATGAAGAAGAGGCAGCAAGTGGGCACCAGGACAGAGTAGCCACATCCCCTGATAGCTGCCAAGAAGATTCTCCTTTACACTGAAGCCAAACTTGCCTCTTAGCAACTCCCACCCCCTACTCCTGGTCAAGCAGAGTCTTCTCTTCTACAAGAAAGTCCTCCAAACACTTAGAAAGCATCATGGGAGGGGGGGGGCTAGGTGGCACAGTGGATAAAGCACCGGCCCTGGATTCAGGAGTTCCTGAGTTCAAATCCGGCCTCAGACACTTAACACTTACTAGCTGTGTGACTCTGGGCAAGTCACTTAACCCCATTGCCCCATAAAAAAAAAAAAAAAGAGTCTTCTTAGGGGCAGCTAGATGGTGCAGTGGTAAAGCACCGGCCCTGGATTCAGGAGTACCTGAGTTCAGATCCAGCCTCAGACACTTAACACTTACTAGCTATGTGACCCTGGGCAAGTCACTTAACCCCAATTGCCTCACTAAAAAAAAAAAAGGAAAAAAAAAAAGAAAGCATCATGGGGGCAGCTTGGTGGCACAGTGGATAAAGCACCAGCCCTGGATTCAGGAGGACCTGAGTTCAAATCTGATCTCAGACTCTTGCCACTTACTAGCTGTGTGACCCTGCGCAAGTCACTTAACCCTCATTGCCCCACCAAAAAAAGAGAGAAAGAGAGAGAGAGAGCAAGAGCGCATCATATCTTCTTTGGGGCTCTCCTTTTTCAGGTTGACCAAACACCCTCAGTTGTTCCACCGATCCTCACAGCATGATCTCCAAGCCCTTGCCCATTCCAGCAAGCCTCTAGCTTATCCACAGACTTCTTAAAGTGGCCCTGAGAACGGGACACAAGGCTCCAGACGAGGTCTCACCTCGCTAGTACTACACCCTATGCCTCTCTTTAATGTCTGCCTCTGCTTTCTGGGTTTTCAGATCACTGCCCACTCACAGAATGCTCACAACCCACTAAGATCCCGAGATGAACTGCTGGCTAGCCATACCTCCAGCATCTTGTAGTTGCTGGTTTATGGAGCTCAAAGTATAAGAGATTATGCGTGCTACTTTGGATTTTCCTCTAATTAGACATGCCCAAATATTCAGGCCTGTCAGGCCCTGGGATCCATCTGAACTCTCCCTCTCAGGTTGGCATCACCTGCAAATATGATAACTATGCCCTTTGTGCCTTTATCTGAACCATTGGTAAAAATACTAAATAACAAAGGGCCAAGTCCAGATACCTGAGGCATGGGAGACTTGATGAGATGACATTGGCCCTATAATGTTGTTTACCTATTCAACCCATTGTGAATCCAGTTAATCCTTTTATGGTCCAGTCCACCTCTACCTCTACCTCTACAGGTCTCTGTTTGTCTCTGTCTCTCTCACAAATAAAAGCAAGAGACTATGGCAAATGCTTTGCTAAAATCTAGGTAAACTGCAAGGACTGCATTCCCTTAATCTACCTGTTTAGCAATGTTAATAAAGATGAAGTTAGCTAGCCATGATTCATTGGTGATGAAGCTGGTTCTCTGAGATAACTTGTTCTTTATCTAGATGCTAGCTTCTTAAATTGTGGGTCACAATCAGGTATGGGATTTTGTAACTGAATGTAGGGGGTCATGAAAAATTTGGCAACAGTAAAAGGTTATGTCTACCTATTTTGTATACCCATATACCTGGGGTCGTATAAAAATTTCTTGGGCAAAAAGGGACCAAGAGTGAAAAAAGTTTAAAAAATCCTTGATTACAGGTTCATATCCAGGAGTTCATAAACTCAAAGGGAAAAAAGAATGACATCTTTGTCTTCATAAGGCTGTACCTAAAATTTGGCATTTCCTTTGATTATTGAAAACCATGATCCTGGCCAGGGGACCCAAGTGCCTCTGGATTGGTGGGAGATGTTGGGGAGCAGGATCAGAACACAGGAAAGGTTAAGAATCCTGCTCTGGCTATACAGAAACCATCCACTGAATAATACCTTCTAGGACCTTGCCAGCAGTAAAGTTAAATTCAATAACCTACAGTTTGCTGATCCTATTCTCTCTTTAATTTAAAAAAAAAAAATCACAGGGGCAGCTAGGTGGCGCAGTGGGTAGAGCACTGGCCCTAGAGTCAGGAGTAGCTGAGTTCAAATCCAGCTTCAGACACTTAACACTCACTAGCTGTGTGACCCTGGGCAAGTCACTTAACCCCAATTGCCTCACTAAAAAAAAAAAAAGAAAGAAAAAAAATCAGGAGATTTGTTCTATCACCCACACAGAGGTTCAGGATGATGTGGGTCTGAACATACCTACTCTGAGGACTTTGGAAAAACCCAGATCCTTTCACAGGGAGAGAAGCAGAATGGAAACAAGGGAAGGTGGGGAAGGTGGCCCATTCTCTCAAGGAAACCTGCTTCCCCTCGATCTGGGATCTGTCTCCCTCCTTCTACTCCTCCGTTAGCCTACACCTCTCCGCCAGCCCAGCAGAACTGGCGTAAACAATCCTGCAAATCGCTTAAAAACAGAACACAGTAGGTTAAAAGGTAGATTTAAAAGTTTCTTAAACAAGAAGAAATTCAAATAGATAATACCTTTGTTAAAGTCCCACAGTCCTCCATCTGGCACTGTCTGTAAATCTCCATGGCAGTTAAAGCGTATTTACACATTTCTAGAGCATCTAATAAAAAATCTGAGAGAATTGAAAAGATGTATCGTCAGTCTAAATATAAGAATCTTTTTACCTAAAACAGTCACTCAGACATTTCCATTTAAAGTTTTCAAAGTGAAAAGTGGAACAGAAAAAGTTATTTAATTCTGCCTTCCTATGAAACACAGTACTCCCCCACCCCACCCACACAGATTCTGGTTTGAAAATGAAATGTTATGGGGCGGCCAGGTGGTGCAGTGGATAAAGCACCAGCCCTGGATTCAGGAGGACCTGAGTTCAAATCCAGATTCAGACACTTGACACTTACTAGCTGTGTGACCCTGGGCAAGTCACTTAACCCTCATTGCCCACCCCACCCCATCCCTGCCCAAAAAGAAATGTTGTGTCTCTCCCTTCCTTCACTGCAGAGGTGGGGGACTATGGGTGTGGAACACTGCATATACTGTCAGATCCAATTGTTTTTTGGCTAATTTTGTGGAACTGTTATTACTTCCCTTTCTCTTTCTTTTTTATTTTATCTTATGAGATGGCTCTCTGGTGCGGTGAAGGTAAAGACATGTATATGCAAATAAAGATGAGGTAAAAATAAAGGATATCAACATTTAAAAAAATTAATTGGTTAGAAGGTTAAAAACTTAGAAAATCAGGAACGGGGGCAAAAAAATTTCTCAATTCTACAAAGCTGAACCTGGATAGATACACAGATATAGAGATAGATGGATATAGAGATAGATTACATAGATAGATAGATGGACGGACGGATGGACGGACGGACGGATGGATGGATGGATGGATGGATGGATGGATGGATGGATGGATGGATGGATGGACGGACGGATGGATGGACGGATGGATGATAGAGCGAGCAAACATTTACAAAGAGATCACTACTATATCCCAGACACAGTGTTAAGCACTGAAGATACAATTATAGGAAAAGAGCAAGTCTCCACTCCTGGGGAGCTCACATTCTATTCAAATGGGAGAAGACAGCACATATATGGCAGCCAGAAAGGTGGGAGGGCAGAGACCTGGGCAAAGATAAGGAGGCTAAGTAGAGAGGGAGATGCCCATCAGGAAGACCACCATCTCCTGTCCTCTATAGTCAACAATGAAAGCATCTACATTTGAGTATCAAGCAAGAGTTTGTAAGACAGAACAACAGCATTTAAACCCCACTCTGTAAAACAGGGTCAATGCATACTCGGTTTAATTTGCTCAAAGGTTCAAGGTACTCAAAATTTCCTTGGTAAATGGTGCCACATGAACCACCTGATGTTACTGGGTTCCAGTCTCACCTGGGCTACAAATGGTGGCTGCCTGGCATGCCAGCTGATGGATCTCCAAAGGAAGATTGAATCCCTCAGGCAGGGTCACTGGAGCATCAGCCCCCAACATCTGACAGAGCTTTTGACACGTCAAAAGCAGCACTCTTCCTGTGTTGGGACTGCGGTGATACTGAAACAAATCCCTTTGGGAAACAAGGGAAGGTCCGGTTAGAAGACTGGTTCAAGTACCTGCTATCAGTGTCTTCGCTTGTATTAACGGAACACTATCGAGATTAACAATTAAGAAATGCTGGTAAAAGGCTTTTTATACTTGGACATGTTATAAATAGCGCCGTTCCTTTTTCGTCGCTTGCTTTGGTAGAAGATGAAGTGATAAACTGCGGAATGAGTCAAGGCCGAGGACCTGTTATGCCTGTGTTACACATAAGTGTTATATAAGAAAGTCTGGCTCCTGATTTCTAGAGGAGCAGATCCATCCAAGCCAGAATTTGAAATTAGGGGGAACTAAGTTAACTCCTGTCTCAGATACTTTCTAGTTGTGTGATCCTGGACAAGTCATGTAACCCTCTGAGCCTCAGTATCCACACCTGACTCCAGGTGTAGGACTCTATCTACTAGGCCATTTAGCCACCTCCTAGGCAAGTAGGGTTAAGTGACTTGCCTAGGGTCATATAGCTACTAAGTGTCTGAGGCTGAAATCGAACTCAGGTCTTTCTGACTCCAAGCCTGTCGTTCTATCTACTGAGCTCCAATCTGCCCCAAGTCAGTCAAACTAACATACTGGCTTAAATATGTAAAATAGGCCATCATAAGAACAACCACCCACTATAAATGACTAAAATGCTTTTACAGAAAAGAGCCTATCCATGTTATGGGAACAATGGCAGAAACGGATGCCATTTCCAGGCCATTGCGCAGAGCTGGGACAGGAAGCATCCCTGCAGTCACCTGCAGAGCTGCAGGGCTTCCTCAACTCTCCCTGAACGTAGGGCCTTCAATACAACTTCAGCCTCCACGTTTTGCTCTGACACCAGCAAACACAGAGTCTGTCTGTACAAACTTGATCGAAGGGATGCATTCTTTGGATGAGTGGGGGTCTCTTCTGGGGTCTTCAATTTTTGCTTGGGCTGGGAATCTTCCTGAGTGTCAAAGGGTTCTTCGTGAAGTCCAGCTACCAGTGAATGATCCCTGTATCCTTCAAACGGAAGGAAGAGCTGAAAATCCTCCTGTGGCAAGATAAAACAAGACAGGATCCCCAAGTATTAATAATCCTCCCCCTTTTATTCATTCACTTTTCAGACCCTTCTAATGTGAATCCCACTTGTCACTGGGATGTGAGTTCCATCCAAGTAGGATAGTGTCATCTTTGTCCATCAGGCATCAAGCGTGTGTGAAGCTCCTACTATGTGCCAGGCACTGAGCTAAGCTTGGCCACACAAAGGCAAAGAACAAATGGATTCCCACTCACATTCTAACAAGGCAGGCCCCAGACATTTATAAGTATACCAAGAATGAGTAAAAACAGTAAACACAAACCAACAAAAAGCAGGCAAAATACCTGAGGGGATCAGAAAGGGCTTCATCAAGAAGGTGGTACCTACACTGCATCATTCAGAAAGACAGGGATTCAGGGCTGGAGATAGGGATAGAAGGGAGAGGAGGTAGTGCGCACCATACCTTGAGGAGAAAGATGGGGGATGGAGTGTGGTACAAAGTCAATCTGGTTTTCCCCATAGAGAAGGGGAAGGGGAAAATGGACAAGGAAGATTGAAAGACAGAATTCGAGGAGTTTAAACACTTAGCAAGGGGTAGTGCGATGGTGCAGTGGATAGACCAACACCCCTTGAGTCAAGAAGACCTGAGTTCAAATCTGGCCTCAGATGCTTACCAGCTGTGTGACCCTGGGCAAGTCACTTAACCCTGAATGCCTGCAAAAATAGAAAAACTCAATACATTTTATTCTAGAAGTATTTAAATGTACACCAACCAATTCTCTTGCCTGTAAAGGCTGAAGCAGGGAGAGCGACCTTACTGTGACCCACTGAAAGCTGGTTCCCCAAGGGGAGTGAGAAAAACTCCCCTTGGAATCAGGAAGATCTGGGCTCATATCCCACTTGGACACTCATTCACTGTGTGCCCCTTGGCCAAGCCTCTTAAACTCAGTTCTGGTATATATTTTGTGTAGCTTTGATGATTTTTAACATCATCAAAGTGATTTTCCCATTTAAAGTTCTTGAACATATCTTATAAATATTTCTTAAAGTTAAAAGAAAATAAATACCGCTGAGAATTAAGGTTAGGCCTCAGTTTGATCCTGTAGTTAATGGAAAAATACAACACAATTAACTAAAACTTTTTTGACAATTGTCTTTTCAGGAATGCTTGCTTTCCAAAAGTAATCTCCTTGGATTAGTTTCTCTCTCTACCTTTGTCTCTTTTTCGCTCTGTGTGTCTCTCCCTCCCTCTTTCTGTCTTTCTTTCTCTGCTCCCTACTGTCTCTCCCTCTCCCTCTCCACACCTCAAGAAGGAACATAACGGTATTTCTCCAGGCCTTGAATGCCTGAATCTGAAAACAGGAAACCTGTGAAAGTTAACAATCTGGTCCCCAAGTGCTTTACAAAATGCCTTGTCAGCCAAGCCCCCGAGCCCACCTGCTTACAAAGCATTTCCACATTAATATAAGTCAAAGTCTTCAAAGCCAGATTTTAAGACATGGAATCTATTCAAAGTCAACAAATTTTTAAAACTGAATTTCAAAGTAAAAATAGATTGGCTAGAAATAGACTAAGCCGACATCCTTAAAGATACATAAAATGGTATATAATAGGAATGGTTGCTTGGCACCTCTCGTTACTATCATTTCCCTCTTCAGAGTAAAGGAGCTGAATGAATCAATAAAAAAGCACTTACTAAGTATTTAATTACCATGGGCCAATCAAGGGGGAGGGAAACTGAGGAGCTCACAATTTGACAGGAGCAGAAAATATACACAGGAGCATTCAACAGGATTCCTCATAGGAAGATCTTGTTGTTGTTTGTCCTTCAATATCAAAGAGGACCATGACATGGAGCTGATGTCATGACTTGCACTGAACTAGATTTAAGTGAGGGAGGGCTGTGCAAGGTCATCGGCCTCACTTTCTCCTCTAGAGCCATCTTGGTCCAATGGCAAGATATATATCAGGATGACTGGAGATGGCCCTTGATGTTTGAGGCAATCTGGGTTAAGTGACTTGCCCAGGGTCATACAGTTAGTAACTGTCAAGTGTCTGAGACCAGATTTGAACTCAGGTCCTTCTGACTCCAGAGCTAGTGTTCTATCCACTGAGACATCTAGCTGCCCCATAGACGGATCTAGTACCTCTCCCTAAGAATAGCAATCTCTGTTAGGACCCCACAACTCACCTGTAAGCTCCTAATGGTTTTAAATATTTTTAAGTTTTCTTCACATTCATTCATCTTCAGAGGGTTTTCTGTAATTAAATTGAAGAAAAAAATAGCAGCAACAAATCATTACAAGAGCCTTGAGATGAGCACCTTGACAGATTCTAAAGAGAACAGAAAGGATGGCTAAAAATGTAATTGACTTTGTTTCCCCTTTCTATCATTTTTTTTTTAGTGAGGTAATTGGGATTAAGTGACTTGCCCAGGGTTACACAGCTAGTAAGTGTTAAGTGTCTGAGGCCGGATTTGAACCCAGGTACTCCTGACTCCAGGGCCGGTGCTCTATCCACTACGCCACCTAGCTGCCCCTCTATCACCTTTAACAGATTTTCACAGGCAATGGGGCTAAGTGGATGAAGTAGAATTCAAAGCATTTAATTATCCAGGATGATTAGAGACAAAGGAAAGCGTGGAGGATTAGAAGTTAGGTAGGGGGCAGCTAGGTGGCACAGTGGATAAAGCACTGGCCCTGGATTCAGGAGGACCTGAATTCAAATCTGACCTCAGAGACTTGACACTTACTAACTGTGTGACTCTGGGCAAGTCACTTAATCCCCATTGCCCACAAAAAAAAAAGAAAAAGAAGCTAGGGAACAGAAAATCCCAAACTCACTTGCTCTTAGAGCAAGGTGACTTTCCTACTAACCTGGCTTAGGTTAGCAATACAATGAGTTTTCATTTTCCTGGCTACACACAGATGAGGGAGAAGGCAGGCAGCTCTGGAGTAGGCTAGATAGCAAGTAAAGACAGCCTGGGATCAAAAGCTAGATGCCTTTTATATTGAAACGGGAATTTCTGGCTCAGGAATCTTGCTGCCACTGGGCTACGGCAAACTCTGCCCTGCTTCCTTCTTGAGCTTTCTGACAGTGTTTGCTCAAAGCAAACAGGTGGTCCATGTTGCTCAAGTCCGCAAAACCAAGCTTGGGACGCACACTTCAAGCTGCAGCTTGGATCACTTGATTCCCTCACCTTCCTGATGAGAACCCTTCTCTTCTCCCTTCTGACACATGCGCCCTTATTGTCCCCTCTTGCTTTCTGTAGAATTCCATAGTACCCAAGCTGCTTGGGTATTTACATTCTATGTAAGAGTGCTGATGATACTATTCTAGGCTCCTACCTTTTTCCCCATACAGATGAGTCTGAGTTCTGAGTGTAAATAAAACCTACAGAGAACTATCATGGTGTCGTTGATTAGGTAACCAATGGACCCTCTGGATAATACTTATCACAATATGAAGGCACACAGGCAGGACCTGTGAACTCTTGCCAGGAACACAGATCAAACCCATCTACAACATAATAGAAAACTCCTAAGGGGGGGGGGGGGGGCGTGCAGCTAGGTAGTGCCATGGGGGACAGCCTAGGTGACGCAGTGGATAAAGCACCGGCCCTGGATTCAGGAGGACCTGAGTACAAATCCAACTTCAGACACTTGACACTTACTAGCTGTGTGACCCTGGGCAAGTCACTTAACCCTCAGTGCCCCACAAAAACAAACAAACAAAACAAAACAAAAAGAAGAAGCTGCCTGAGTCAAGATACCTTTATGAAGCACCTACTGTGTGCCAGGCACTGTGGTGAGACTGGGGCTGCCAAGAAAGGCAACAACAGTCCCTGCTCCCAAGGAGCTTAAGTCTAATGGGGGAGAGAAGATGTAAACAAACTATGTGCAAAGAAGAGACAGTCGGGCTAACTTAGAGGGGATCAATGGAGGGAAGGCATTCAGAGTCACGGGGACCAGAAAGTGAGACTAGCTGAGACTCGAAGGAAGCCAGAAGGAAATGAGGCAAGAGAAGGTGGAAGAAAGCCAGCGTCACTAGACTGGTGACTATGCGGAAGTTAAAAAAAGGGGTAAGAAGACTGGAAAAGGAAGCCGTGGCCAGACCAGGAAGGGCTTTACAAACCACCCAGAGCCAGGAGTGCCTGAAGCAGACTGAATGGGGCTAGGGATGTAGGGATGTGACATTTTAGAAAGATCAATCTGACAACTGAGAGATGGATGAGCTGGAGTGGGGGGAGACTTGAGGCAGGCAGACCCACCAGCTGCTACTGCAGTAATCCGGACACCGGGTGATAAGCGCCTGTACCAGAATTGTGGCAGCACCAGGGGAGAGGCTTAGACGAGAGATGAATTGCCAAGACTGGGACATCAAGTAACTTGCCCAGGGTCCACCACACAGCTAGTAAGGACCAGAGGCAGGATTTGAACCCAGGTTCTCCTGATTTCAGTAATGTTCTCATAAGCATCATCACAAAAGCTGACTGCAGGGATATGCATTCCTAGACTGTCAGGAGAACAGTGGGGAGGGCTAGCCGGCACATGAATAAATAGGGACATCACAGGGGAAAAAGAACTGGAACAAGTTAGGAGACTTGGGGTAGGGTATCAGTTCTCAGCTAACTTGCTTGGTGACCTTGGGTAAATAACTGTTCCTATCTGAACCTTAGTTTCTTTGAAGGCTGACTAAGGTAGTTCCTGAGTCTGTCATAGCTATGACATTTCATGATTCCATAAACCAGCAAAGTTGAAAACTGGTTGACCATGAAGCCGTAGCCAGCATTAAGATTTATCTTGAACCTTCTGGTGGTGAAGTAGTGGAATCAAGTGCAGACAACTCTTTGTACAAGTTCAGCAGTAAAAGACAAGGAAGACAGAGGGCCTTGATGAAGGATGAACTTGAAAGGGTGGAGGAGTTCATGGAGGCTTTCAGGCAGAAGGGTTATTAACCAGGGTGTTCTCAGGATGTAGATGAAAAGGAAAAGGGGTGGAGAGGAAGATGGGAGTCAGGAGATGTAGGAGAATATCCGGAAAGGTGGTAGATGACAATGCTAAGAATTACAGATAGAAGAGATGCCAGAGACTTCGACAAAAGGTGATTGAGCAATGGTGGCCAAAGCAGGGGCCTGGAAGTGGCAGATGGAACAAGGAGAGGCCAGCTCAAACAAGGATGCTGTGAGATGCTGTGAGTCAGCATTAAAGGAGTCCAGTTAGAGGAGTGGAATGTTCAAGGTAATGCTGGGAGATGAAAAGAGCATGAGCTCAGGGATGATGATACATGTGGTACCCATGGAAGAGGAAGGCCAAGGGGCACAGTGGAAGCAAAGGAGAACAGGACCTCATGGGGGCGAGCAAACAAAAGACAGTCTTAGTACACAGGGATGTAAGTATGGGGAGGGAACAGCAAGGGGAGATTTGTAGGTAGGCTGGTGTATCTGGATGATGGCTAAGTAGGAAGTTATAGGTAAGCAGAGAAGGTATTTAGCCTCAGGGGATGGGGAGCACTGAGGAGGCACAGAAGGTAAATGCAGAAGCTGGTAGCATTAAAGAGCCACAAGCTTCCTTTAAAGAATTAAGTCACTATGCTACACCAAGAAAAAAGAATCACAGTGAAAAACTTGCCTTTCTGAATGTCACATAGAGCTTTTATAATGTTTACAGTTGTTCTTGCTATGGATATCCTCTGCATCTTGTCCTGAAATGAAAGTGACCCAATGAAATTTTTTCCCACCTTGGGTTAATTTTTAAAAAATAAACATTTTTATTTAAAGTTTTGAGTTCCAAATTCTATCCGTCCTTCCCTCCCTCCCCTCCTCCCTCCCCATGGCATTATGCATTCAGATATAGGTTATACATGTACAATTATGTAAAACATTTCCATGTTAGTCATTTTTTGTGGGGGAAGAGGGTGAGGCAGTTGGGGTTAAGTGACTTGCCCAAGGTCACACAGCTAGTAAGTGTTACGTGTCTGAGGCCAGACCTGAACTCAGGTCCTCCTGACTCCAGGGCTGGTGCTCTATCTACTGCACCACCTACCTGCCCCCACCACCTAGCTGCCCTATGTTAGTCATTTTGTAAAAAAAGACTCGAATAAAAGAAAAAAATGAAATAAAGTGGAAAAATAGGATGTTTCAGTCTGTGTTCAATCAATCAGTTCTTTCTCTGGAGGTGGATAGTATGCTTCATCATTAGTCCTTTGGGATTGTCTTGGATAATTGTATTGCTGAGAATAGTTAAGTCATTCACAGTTCTTCATCAAATAATATTGCTCTCACTGTGTACAACATTCTCCTGGTTCTGCTCTCTTCACTACACATCAGTTCATACAAGTCTTTCAGGCTTTTCTGAAATCATCCTGCTTGTCATCTCTTATAGCACAATAATATTCCATCACCATCATGTACCACAGCTTATTTAGCCACTCCCCAACTGATGGACATTCCTTTGATTTCCAATTCTTAGCCATCACAAAAAGAGCTGCTATAAATATTTTTGTACAAATAGGTCTTATTCTCTTTTTGGGGATATAAACCTAGCAGTGGTATTGCTGGTTCGAAGGATATGCACAGTTTTATAGCCCTTTGGGCATAGTTCCAGAATGGTTGGATCAGTTCACAACTCCAACAGTGGATTAGCATCCCAGTTTTCCTAAATACCCTCCAACATCCAACATTTTCCTTTTTAGTTATATTTGCCACTCTGATAGGCATGAGGTGGTACCTCAGAGTTGTTTTAATTTGCATTTCTCTGATTAATAGTGATCTAGAGCATATTTTCATATGATTATAGATGGCTTTGATTTCTTTGTCTGAAAACTGCCTATTCGTATACTTTGACCATTTGCCAATTAGCCCTTCAGGTTTTCTTATCCTTGGGATTCTGCTCAACCCCAAATAACATGGAAATGAGCAGATATCCAATGGCATAGACATTTGCCTAGAAATTCTGGCATTAATCCACCTATGAAATTAAAAAGGTAGAACATGGTGAGTCACTAAATCTATGTGACACAGTCCCCAGGATCCACCAGCACGGCCCAATTCCCCTTCACAAGCGGCTTCACCAAATGTAAATAGTACCTCTTGGGAGTTATCTGGCTCCTCCTGGAGTGCTAGGCGTGCCCACATAATTACTCTTTCTGCAGTTTTCTCAGCTTCTGCAGGAGGCAGGGATTTCAAGAGGTATAGGCATTCTTCTCCCTATGAACATTACATGAAACAGTCAAAAATGGATGTCATTTACAACGGAAATCATTTGTCCCCCACCTTCCCCCACTCCTTGCCTTTTGTTTTCCATTTGCTTAATGATGAAAAGGCGGGTTTTTAAAAGAAACAGATTAACAGGCCAAAAGAAGTGCTAAACCATCTTACAGGCAGCAAATGCTACCAACAGAATTGGAGCCCACCTCCACATGCTGAAACAAAACTTAATTTCTTGTGTGTTTCTGTTTTAAGAATCACCAAAAAATAAGTGACTAACATGCAGAGTATAAAAGCAAGACCTGTCATACAATTGGATCTATGGGTACAAAGAAAAGACATCAGAGATGACTCCTTTGGGGCTTTTGGGCTACTAGAAATAAAGAGCATGAAGGTACTTGTAAAGGCCATGACCATAAGAAGCATGCTCCCCTTCACCCCCAAATCATGGCCCACAATCTGATGGTGTAACTCACTAGCTTCCTGAGGCTACATACCTGTTCTCTGCTCATCAGGTCAATGATCTTTAAGCTGTAGACTTCATCTTTAGACAACAGATATGCTTGGGCTACCTTTAATGCATCCTCGAGAGAGGTTGGGCCATTTTGTTTAAGGATGTATCTGATCACCCTCTGAAACATAGCACAAAACAATCTTATGTTTTTGGGGGAAATTATTATGTGAGGATAAAGAAATATGACTAAGGGAACCCAAAACACCTCAGGAGCTTATATTTTCCTAAAAGGGGTCCCATAGGAACAACAAATAACTTTTCAGATTGGAAAAACTTGACCTCTATTTTCTTATTGAATTCTCAGAACAACTCTGTAGGTGCTATTTATTACCAGCCTGATTTCACAGATGAGACTCTTGAGAGAGGAAAATTGACTTGCTCAGGGTGACAGCTTTTGAGTGTTGGAAAAGGGATCAAGTGCCAGGGTTTCCAGATTCTAGGTATGCCGCATCATAGAAACATAAATGAAAACTGTGTAGCGGCAACAGATATTATATGAAAATACTTGATGGACAGAATTTTCCTTTAATTTTAGGCCCTTTCAGCCTCTTCTGCTGTGGTTCTAACGTAAGTAAAGAGTCGGAAAATTTTTTACCTAAAAAAAAAATTACGAAAAAGTAATTTTGCATCTATTTTAAAAAATAAGAATCACAGATCACAAATTATTGAAAGAATCTTAAAAGGAACCTTAGAGACTAGTTAAGGTTACTCATTCTTTTTTTGTGTGTTATTCAGTCATTTCAGTCATTCATCTCTTAGTGACCCCATTTGGGGTTTTCTTGACAAAGATAATGGAATGGTTTGCCATTTCCTTCTCCAGCTCACTTTACAGGTGAGGAAACTGAGGCAAACAGGGTGAAATGACTTGCCCAGGGTCACAGAGCTAGTATATGTTGGGGCAAAATTTGAACTGTGAGAAAATAATGGGGTTTTGGGACTTCCAGGGCCCCACCCCTGCTGAGAGAGCCTGACTTGACCTTTCCTAAGGTCAGCCCAGAGTCAGGAAGTTACCTCACACTCAAAACCACACCTACCTTGAAAGATCCTGCCAGAGGATCTGAACTCTTGACCTCAGCACATTCTACTCATGGACCGCCCTCAAATCCAGTGAATCAATGGATTTGGGTGATGCTGGCCAATTAGCTTGGAGTACAGTGTAGGGACTGCCTCTCTTCTGGACCCACAGGGAGCTTCTACTCTCACAGGGACAGGAATGCTCTTTTTTGGCCTGAGCCTCATAGGTGAGGGCACCTCTTTTTCTCTTCTCTCTCCCACAGATCCTAGCTAGGCTTTCCTGTCTTTCAGAGGCATGTGTTCTCTCGTAAAAAATATTTAACTATAACTAATCTGTAAACTGCTGGCTGGCTATCTGACTGCTTTTAATTTAATATGGGAAGACCCAATTGGGTCTCCTTTTCAATTTAAGCAAATACCAGGGTTTACTGAGGTGAATAAACTTAAAGAGAAGGATAACAAAGAATGACCTGACTGAGTTTGAACTTTCTCTGTAGCTTCCCCTCTCCTTTCACTGCTCCACTCCGTAGTGTCCTCCTTTACACTTCCTCCTACTGCACCCACTTTCACTACCGACTGACCTCTTTTCCTACATCTTCACTACATCCTTTCACTCTTTCACTCTTCCTCCACTGTCAGCAACCCCCCACTAACTCTCAGTCCTCAGTCCTCTGCAATGGTCAGCGGCATGGGCCTCCCCTTTCTCAGTCTCCCAGTCTCCTTTTTCACTCTCTGACCTACTCCCACCTCTGCTCTTTTACTGTCCACCCCCCAGGCTATATAACTCTTCTTTGTTCTCCTGAAACTCAGGCTGACCTTGCCCACACAGGCCAAGCTAATTTGTTGGCACCCCCAGGGCAGGCAGAGCCCCTTGTTGGAAGCTAGGGGCTAGGAGGAAGAAGCTCTGGCCTGTGTGAGGCCTCCCCTGCACATCCCCCCTGAGTAGGCACTGGCCTGGGCGTGGCACTCAAGGTTTGTCTGGGGCAGTTTCAGGAGAACAGTTGTGCTGGGGGAGGGGCAGCTGTTTGGGGCACCCAAGGCTAATTTTAGTGTTTACACTCTCTTTATTAATATCTAATATACTTTAATAAATGATTAATGCCCCAAACTGGTACAGTATCCTCTAATTTCTAAGTAACAAATATATTAGAAACCCCAGCTAATTTTCCCCACACTTGGGACAGGAATAGGGCGACCACACGTTTAGTTTTACCCATCACAGAACTCAGGTCTTCCTGACCCCAGGCCTGACACTCTATGCTCTGTGCTCATTTTACAGATGAGGAAACTAAGGCACAGCTGTGTCCAAGGTTAATGCAGAGGTCAAGACAGAACCTGGATTAGGATTCCCATAGTCTAACCTTGAAACTAATGCATTACCAAGTGACTCCTTTAAAGAAGGAAAAATCTCATTACATTTTCCATTATGTTGCTAAGAACAGAAGGTGAAAGGGGTGAAGGGAGAGGGAGCCCTTTGGCTTCCTTACCATTATCTCCTTGTTTAAAAGATTTGCATCTCTTATTCCATAACCTCGTAGAAGTTTCTTCATCTCCATTAAGTTGTAACTTTCCTGTAACAATTTGACTCTAAAAAACAAATGTCCTAGTATTGTGAACAGTCTATCTTCTTGTGTAATACAATAACAGTAATTATCACAATAGTTAGTATTTATATAGCACCTACTATGCTCCAGGTGCGCTGTGCATGGCACTTTAAAAATGTGATCTCAATGGATCCTCACAATGGCTCCCTCAGACAGATCAGAGATCTCATTCAGTCAATTAGCAAGAGTTTGCTGTGCCAGACTCTATGGAGTGATGAAGGAATCCCCCCAACTACAGAGCTCGCACACCCAATTCTGGCCCTCCCTGTGGGACAGCTGCCCACATTCCCCCAAAGATCTGGCACAGGGAGTTCCCCCCCTCACTTGCTGGGGACTTTCCTCAGTTTCTCCCAACATTAGTGTTAATGTTGTTTAGTCATTCTGACTCTGACCCCATTAGGAGTTTTCTTGACAAAGACACGGGAAGGGCTGGCCATTTCCTTTTGCAGCTCATTGCATAGATGAGGAAACTGAGTCAAATAGGGTGAAGTGACTTCCTCAGCTAGTAAGTGTGGCCAGATTTGAACTGAGGTGTTCCTGACTATGGGCCTGGTGCTCTATCCACTGTGCCACCCAGCTGCCCACAGTAAATGTTTTAGCTAAATCGATTCTTACTTGGGATGGTCCATTTCCAAGTGCTTCTTCACCAGCTGTTCTACAGCTGTGCTCCAGGGCACCACAGCCCCATACATGATCTGCAGCACGGCGTCAAAGATGAGCTACGAGAACAGGCAGGCTGACATTATGGCAGATTTGCACAGTGCTGTGTGGGGCCTTCTGGCCTCAACTTTACCCACCACTCACTCCTGTCCTGCTGTCTTATTCCAGTTTTCTAAACAAGGCCACTCATATCACTTCAAGTGACCTTGCAGGCACATGGTCACCCTGGATTGATTTTGCTGTATTTTATTTGGACAAAGACACTGGCTTCATTTTTTAGAAGAAATTGCTATTTTTGAGATACACGTTTTCCAACACACTCATTTGCTCTGTTAAAAGCCCGGGAAATTCAGGGTTTCCTATGATCTACCCCTAATCTACCTCTCTAGAATTTATCTTCTGTTTTTTAAAATTTCCTCTACAAACCTGGTATTTCAGGCACCTGGTTTGCTTGCAGTTGCCCAAACCCATCTTGTGTCTTCCCCCATCCACACCTTGGCTCATGCTGGTACCTGGCATGCCCTCTCCACTGACGTTGGCTATCAGCATCTGACTCATCCATGAAAGTCCAGTTAGAATGCTGCCTTCTCCCTAAAGCTTCCCGAGACACTGGGCAGAAGCAAGCTCCTCCTCAGAAATTCTCTAGCAGCTATTATTCAGAAGGTGTATATCTCATATTGCCTTTTACTGTAATCATGTATGGACATTCTTCATCCCTTACATTAGACTGCAAGATTCCTGACAGCAGGGACCATCTTCTGTCTATCCTCAGACATCCCATAGCATCTCACACATCTTGCTCAGGAGGTGTTTGTAGCATGACTAACCAAACTCTTTTAGAAAAAGCTGGATGAAATACATCCCAGCTCCCATGTAGCAGCTACTTACATCCACATCAGACAGACAGCCTATGATCGCCATGGCTTTGGACTCCCAGGAAGTTTCAAAGAGTGAAGCAGATTTACAACTATATCTCTCCAACATATCCTAAAAATAAAAAACAAATTAGGGGAGAATATCAACTGGCTGAATAGAAAAAAACCCATAGTTCTCTTTTTTTTCATAAATAAAAGTATCTTATTATTTTCCAGTTACTTATAAGGATAGGGTTTTTTTTTACCCTTTAAAGTATTTTATTATTTTCCAGTTACATATAAGGATAGTTTTCAACATTTGTTTTCATAAGATTTTTAGTTCCAAATTTTTCTCACAACCTCCCTTCCCTCCCTCTTCCCCAAGATGGAAAGCAGACTCATATAGGTTGTATATGTACAATCACATTAAACATATTTCTACATTAGTCATCTTGTGAAAGAAGAATCAGAGCACAAGGAAAAAAAGAAGGGAAAAAAACAATCCAAAAGTAGAAACAGTATGTTTCAATCTGCAATCATAATTCACAGTTCTTTTTTCTGGATGTTGAGAAGTTTCTATCATGAGTTCTTTGAAACTGTTTTAGATTGTTGCACTACTTAGAAGAGCCAAGTCTATCACCATTGTTCATCATGCTGTTACTAGGTACAATGTGCTCCTAGTTCTGTTCCTCTCAGTCAACATCAGTTCATGTAAATCCTTCCAGGTTTCTCTGAACTCCTCCTGCTCATCGTTTCTTACATAGTATTCCATTACATTCCTATGCTACAACTTGTTCAGCCATTCCCCAGTTGATGGGAATTCCCTCAATTTCTGATTCTTTAGCACCACAATGGGAGCTGCTATAAATATTTTTGAACATGTGGGTCCTTTTCCCTTTTTTATGATCTCTTTGGGATACAGACCTAGCTAGCAGTGGTACCACTGGGTCAAAGGGTATGAACAGTCCCACAGTCCTTTGGGCATAGTTCCAAATTGCTCTCCAGAATGGTTGGATCAGTTCACAGTTCCACCAACAATGCATTAGTGTTCCCATTTTTCCACAGCTTCTCCAACATTCATTATTTTCCTTTTTTTGTCATATTAGCCAATCTGATAGCTGTCAGATGGTACCTCAGAGTTGTTTTAATTTGTATTTCTCTAATCAATAGTGATTTAGAGCATTTTTTCATATGGCGACAGCTTTGATTTCTTCATCAGAAAACTGCCGTTCATATCATTTGACCATTTCTTAATTGAGGAATGACTTACATTCTTATAAATTTGATTTAGTTCCCTATATATTTTAGAAATGTGGCCTTTATCAGAAATACTGGCTGCAAAAATTGTTTCCCAGATTTTTGCCTCCCTTCTAATTTTGGCTGCATTGCTTCTGTTTGTACAAAACCTTTTTAATTTAATGTAATCAAAGTCTTCCATCTTGCATTTCATAATATTCTCTATCTCTTGTTTGGACATAAATTGTTTTTCTCTCCATAGATCTGAGAGGTAAACTAGTCCTTCCTCTCCTAATTCACCTATGGTATCGCCCTTTATGTCTAAATCATGTACCCATCTTGACCTTATTTTAGTATACTGTGTAAGATGTTGGTCTATGCCTAGTTTCTGCCATACTATCTTCCAATTTTCCCAGCAGTTTTTGTCAAATACTGAGTTTCTATCCCAGAAGCTGGACTCTTTGCATTTATCAAACAGTAGATTACCACAGTCATTTACTACTATGTCTCCTGTGCCTAACCTATTCCATTGATCTGGCATTCTATTTCTTAGTCAGTACCAAATAGGTAGTTTTTGTTTTGGGTTTTTTTTTTGGGGGGGGGGGGCAGGAAACAGGGCAATGAGGGTTAAGTGAATTGCCCAGGGTCACACAGCTAGTAAGTGTTAAATGTCTGAGGCTGGATTTGAACTCAGGTTCTCCTGAATCCAGGGCCAGTGCTTTATCCACTGTGCCACCTGGCTCCCCCCAGTACCAAATAGTTTTGATGACTGCCGCTTTATAGTATAGCTTCAAATTTGATATGTCTAGCCTACCTTCCTGTGCATTTTTTTCATTAATTCCGTTGATAATCTTGACTTTTAGTTCTTCCAGATTAATTTTGTTATTATTTTTTCTAATTCTATAAAATAATTTTTAGGTAGTCTTATTGGTATGGCACTGAATAAGTAAATTAATTTAGGTAGAATTGTCATTTTTATTATATTAGCTAGGCCTATCCATGAGTGAGTGATATTTTTCCAATTATATAGATCTGATTTTATTTGTGTGAAGTGTTTTGTAATTGTGTTCATAGAGGTCCTGGGTGTGTCTTGGCAGGTAGATTCCCAAGTATTTTATATTGTCTACAGTTACTTTAAATGGAATTTCTCTTTCTATCTCTTGTTGCTGAGTTTTGTTGGGCATGTATAGAAATGCTGATGATTTATGTGGGTTTATTTTAAATCTTGCAACTTTGCTAAAGTTTTTAATTGTTTCAAGTAGTTTTTTAGTTGATTCTTTAGGATTCTCTAAGCATACCATCATATCACCCATCTGCAAAGAGTGAAAGTTTTGTTTCTTCCTTGCCTATTCTAATTCCTTTAGTTCCTTTTTCTTCTCTTATTGCTAAAGCTAACATTTCTAGTACAATATTAAATAATAGAGGTGATAATGGACATCCCTGTTTCACCCCTGATCTTATTGGGAATGCTTCTAACTTATCCCCATTACATGTGTTTGCTGATGGTTTTAGGTAGATACTGCTTATTATATATATATATATATATATATATATATATATATATATATATATATATATATATATATATATATATATATATATATATATATATATATATATATATATGTATTTTTTTTTAGCGAGGCAATTGGGGTTAAGTGACTTACCTAAGGTCACACAGCTAGTAAGTGTTAAGTGTCTGAGGCCAGATTTGAACTCAGGTCCTCCTGACTCCAGGGCCGGTGCTCTATCCACCACGCCACCTAGCTGCCCCCACTGCTTATTATATTAAGGAAAGCTCCACCTATTCCTGTGCTCTCTCGTGTTTTTAATAGGAATGAGTGTTGTATTTTGTTGAATGCGTTCTCTGCATCTATTGAGACAGTCATATGATTTTGGTTAGTTTTGTTATTGATGTGATTGATTATATTGATAGTTTTCCTAATGTTGAACCAGCCTTGCATTCCTGGTATAAATCCCACCTGGTCATAGTGTATTATCCTGGTGATCACTTGCTGTAATCTCCTTGCTAGTATTTTACTTAAGATTTTTGCATCGATATTCATTAAAGCCCCATAATTCTTGAGACATGAAACTCAGTCTGCTCTCAGGACCAGCGGTGTGCTGACAGCACAGTGGGAAACCATCGTAAACCTGCAGAATCCAAGAGCTGATGCCAAGGAACTTCCTCAGGAGTCCAAAACCTGGTCTACTACCAACCCCTAGATAAAGAGACACAGGGGCAGTTAGGTGGCACTGGCCCTGGATTCAGGAGGACTTGAGTTAAAAACCAGCCTCAGACACTTGACACATACTAGCTATGTGGCCCTGAGCAAGTCACTTAACCAAGAACAATTAATTCCAATATTATACAAATTATTTGGAAAAATAGGTGAGGAAGGAGTTCTACCAATTTCAATTTATGATACAAATATGGTGGTGATACCAAAACCAGGCAGAGCAAAAACAGAGAAAGAAAATTATGACTAATTTCCCTAATGAATATTGATGCTAAAAATATTAAACAAAATATTAGCAAGGAGATTACAGCAAGTGATCACCAGGATAATACACTATGACCAGGTGGGATTTATAACAGGAATGCAGGTCTGGTTCAACATTAGGAAAACTATTAACATAATCAACCACATCAATAAGAAAACTAACCAAAATCACATGATTATCTCAATAGATGCAGAGAAAGCTTTTGACAAGGTACAACACCCATTCCTAATAAAAACACTAGAGAGTTTAGGAATAGGTGGAGCTTTCCTTAAAATAATAAACAGTATCTACCTAAAACCATCAGCATGCATTATATGTAATGGAGATAAGTTAGAGGCCTTTCCAATAAGATCAGGGGTGAAACAGGGATGTCCATTATCACCTCTATTATTTAATATTGTACTAGAAATGTTAGCTTTAGCAATCAGAGAAGAAAAAGGAATTAAAGAAAGAGAAATTCCATTTAAACTAACAGTAGATAATATAAAATACTTTGCCAAGACAAACCCAGGAACTCTATGAACACAATTACCAAACACTTTTCACACAAATCAAATCAGATCTAAATAATTGGAAAGATATCAATTGCTCATGGATAGGCAGAGCTAATATAGTAAAAATGACAATTCTACCTAAATTAATTTACCTATTCAGTGCCATACCAATCAGACTACCTAAAAATTATTTTATAGAGCTAGAAAAAATAACAAAATTCAATCTAGAAAAACAAAAAGTCAGGAATATCAAGGGAAATAATGAAAAAAAATGCACAGGAAGGTGGGTTAGCTGTACCAAATCTGGAGCTTTACTATAAAGCAGCAGTCACCAAAACTATCTGGTACTGGCTAAGAAATAGAGTGGAGGATCAATGGATTAGGCTAGGCACAGGAGGCACAGTAACAAATAACATTAGCAATGCAGTGTTTGGTAAACCCAAAGACTCCAGCTTCTGGGATAGGAATTCAGTATTTGACAAAAACTGCTGGGAAAACTGGAAGATAGTATGGCAGAAATTAGGCATAGACCAACATCTTATACTTTATACTAAAATAAGGTCAAAATGGATACATGATTTAGAGGTGATACCATAGGTAAATTAGGAGAGGAAGGAATAGTCTACCTTTCAGATCTTTGGAAAGGAGAACAGTTTATGACCAAACAAGAGATAGAGAATATTATGAAATACAAAATGGATGATCTTGATTACATTAAATTAAAAAGTTTTTGTACAAACAGAAGCATGCATCCAAAATTAGAAGGGATGCAGAAAGCTGGGAAACAATTTTTATGGCCAGTACTTCTGATAAAGGCCTCATTTCTAAAATATATAAAAACTAAATCAAATTTATATGAATCCAAGTCATTCCCCAATTGAGAAATGGTCAAAGGATATGAACAGGCAGTTTTCTGATGAAGAAATCAAAGCTATCTATTCCCATATGAAAAAATGCTCTAAATCTCTAATGATTAGAGAGATGCAAATTAAAACAACTCTGAGGTACCACCTGACACCTATCAGATTGGCTAATATGACAAAGAAGGAAAGTAATGAATGTTGGAGGAGCTGTGGGAAAATTGGAACACTAATGCATTGTTGGTGGAGCTGTGAACTGATCCAGCCATTCTGGAGAGTAATCTGGAATTATGCCCTGTGGTAAAAAGTTTTTAACCGTCGGTTAGTGAATGTGATAAAAAGACGCCGGTTTTTAAAAGACCACCCTTTCGGGGAGGAGACCGACGGCCATGCATGGGTTACGCAAGCCAGCCCGGCTGCTAAGCACTCCACTTCCGGGGTGCAAGCTTAAAAGGCAAGGAGAGGACGGAAGTGGGATCTCTTTCCTGCTCTCCTGGTCCAAGGACTGACAGGACACACGGACAGACACTGACTGGAGTTGGACGTGGCCCAGCTCACCGTTAGCAGCACGTGCCTGATGCGGCTCTCCTCCCCAAAGGTGGCCTTGGGCTTTTGGTGAGTTTTATACGGAATACAGACTAAGGTTAGACTTAAGACTATTTGTTTTGTATTTCTACTTTCCTATCCCTCTAATCAACATCACCTGGTAACTACCACACAATAAAAGCTCTAACTATAGACCAGAGGTTTCTTCCATTTACTAGTCTGGAAGATAAATTAAGGGAAAGGTTAAAGAGGGGAGATTTATGATCTAATATCCAATTTTAAATCTCACAGCCCAAAGGGCTATAAAGCTGTGCATACCCTTTGACCCAGCAATACCACTTTTGGGTCTTTTCCCCAAAGAGATCATAAAGAAGGGAAAAGGACCCACATGTACAAAAAATATTTATAGCTGCTCTTTTTGTGCTGGCAAGGAATTGGAAGTTGAGAGGTTGCCCATCAATTGGGGAATGGCTGAACAATTTGTGGTATATGAGCGTGATGGAATTCTACTGTGCTGTAAGAAACAATGAGCAGGAGGAGTTCAGAGAAACCTAGAAGGACTTGCATGAACTGATGATGAGTGAGATGAGCAGAACCAGAAGAACATTGTGCACAGTATCATCAACATTGTGTGTTGATCTACTGTGATGGACTAGATTCTTCTCACCAATGCAATGGTACAGAAGAGTTCCAGGGGACCCATGATGGAAGGGCATTGAGGTAGAGGATCTCCAAATCCAGGAAAAAAAAAAAAAAAAGAACTGTGGAGTAGAGATGCTGATTGAACCAGACTATTACTTTTGCTTTTGGTGCTGTTGTTTTTCTATTTTGAGGTTTTTCCTCATTGCTCTGATTCTTCTCTTATAATATGACTAATGCAGAAATATGTTTAATGTTATTATATGTATATATATATATATATATAACCTATATCAGATTACCTGCTGTCTTGGGGAGGGGGAGGGAGGGAGAAAAATCTGAAATTGGAAAGCTTGTATAAACAAATGTTGAGTACTATTTTTACATGTAACTGGAAAAAAATAAAATACTTTTATCAGAGAAAAAAAAGACAGGATAAAGAGACACAGCATGAACCTGAGTGAGCACACCTGTGCTGAAGCTCACCTTTATGTACAACAAAAGAAGTGGTTCCTCTTCCAGGTTATGCTCCTTCATGTACAACTTTACATATTTCTCTAAGACAGAAGGAATGAGTTCTGGGGCCAAAACCTTGTCAAGCATCCGAAACACGATGGTAGTAGTGCTCTCCTAAAAGCCAGAAGTCAAAAGGCATAGATGTACTAAGCTCCCAGCAGGACAGAGTGTCATGAGGGGAGTCAACCTTTTACCTTCTCAAATTCGGAGAGCGCCAGTTTGCAGTTGTACTTCCTGTACAATTTGATCAGTTCTTGCAAGTTCTTCACCAGCTCCCTCAAATGGCAGACTTCTTCAGTGTTTTGATAATCCTTGTGAAATACAGTATCATGAGAAAGCATCTTATAAGTCAGAGTGTTACATGTGGCTGTTACACATCAGTCAATGACAATCTCAAGGACATCTGGTTCTTGCCATCTGCCCTGCTGCAGACCCCCTTTAGAGGTGGCCTATTGTTTCCCCGAATTAATGTGGGAAGAGGCAGGAACCACCATCTTCTCCTATCCATATCCTCAGTAAAAGTATATAAGAAAAAAGTGTCCCATAATGCTTTTCTATTCATTCCTTCATTTATTCATCCTGGTAGGATTGAAAAATGGCTTTCATTGTGTGAAGATTATTTTTAAAGTAGTTTACATTTTTAGAAGATTCAGGATAACTCTAGACTAAAATTATGCAAATATATTAAGGACCCACGATTTGTCACCATGGGGAAAAGATCCCACATGTTTTTCACTTGGTAGATAAATCCCAATGAGTTGCTTATGGCACAGAGGA
Source organism: Dromiciops gliroides (assembly GCF_019393635.1). Taxonomy (NCBI): domain Eukaryota; kingdom Metazoa; phylum Chordata; class Mammalia; order Microbiotheria; family Microbiotheriidae; genus Dromiciops; species Dromiciops gliroides. The sequence continues at coordinate 31,741,601 of NC_057861.1, read as the reverse complement.
TAATGTCACACATATAAATGTCACATAACTAAGTGTCAGAGGTGGGATTTGAACCCAAGTCCTCTTAACTTCAAGCCCAGCACTCTATGCATCAAGGGAACCTTCCTCCAGGGTAAGCATCGCCATCATTATTAACAACTATAACAATGAAGATAGCTCATATTTATATAGTGCTTTAAGGTTTTCAGAGCACTCTATGTATATTATTTCACTTGATCTTGCAGTTGAACACAGGACGAGACTCAGAATCAGTCTAGGAACTAAAAAGCTGAAAATCAGCAACATGAGACTTCTATTTTTGTCAAAATATTTTAAACTAGACTAACTATAGGCGCTTGCACTTAGGACAGTTTTCAAATTTGACAATTTCAAGGGTTTTTAAAACCTTACACATGAACTCAAACCCCTTTTTTGTCATACCATAGCATGCAGTATACTGGAAAAAATGCTGGCCTTGAAGACAAGAGACCTGCATTAAAATCCTACCCATGACCCTACCTATACATAGTTAGACTGTGTGTGGGTGTGGGTGTGGGTGTGGGTGTGGGTGTGGGTGTCATGGGAAATCACTTAACCTTAGTGAAACTCAGTTTCCTCATCTATAAAATAGGGTTATTAAGTACCTGCACCATCCTACCTTACAAGAATGTTGTGAAAATCAAATAAGGTATTTGTAAAAAGCACTTAGCAGAGTACCTGGCACGCAGTAGGTCTTCCCTTCCTTTCTCTCCTTTTTTTATTTTTTTTTTTATTTTTTTTTTTTGCGGGGCAATTGGGGTTAAGTGACTTGCCCAGGGTCACACAGCTAGTAAGTGTTAAGTGTCTGAGGCTGGATTTGAACTCAGGTACTCCTGAATCCAGGGCCAGTGCTTTATCCACTGCGCCACCTAGCTGCCCCTGCTTTCTCTCCTTTTTAAGAGGATAGTAAAGAAATTCTCCCTAAGAAGTACCAAATACCATCTCATGAGTTTACTGTTTAAGAGACAGAAAGAACAACAGGTATTTAACTAATTTCCCGAATAAATCAATGCAGGATCAAGAATTCCACTGAAGTTTGTGTACTGGAAATGAAACTTCATCTTACAACAATGCTGTCCATGGGAAGACAAGTCCATTGCAGATTTTTTTCAGTGAGAGCTTTTGGAAACCTGTTCTTTAAGCCACAAAAGCTCCATAACCTTCAGAATGCTGAGATGAACTCCAGCATAGCTTAATCATTCAAATGAAGGATGGAGCTGGACTAACAGAGCCTTGGAAAACCAATGTTAACTTTGGTTCTACTAAGGATTTCACTTTTTAAAAGGAATCTATCATATTTCCTAAGAGGAAAAAGTTCTCCTTAAATTTAGTCATGTTGTTTTTTTGGCAGGGGAATCTGTATTGTCCTTTTGATTAATTTCAACAGGGCAAGAAAATGGGTTAATGAAACACTCTCAAAAATTGACACCAGGAAGAAAAAGGCAGAAGGGCTGTGAATGCAGAATAAGAAACAGTCACACTCCTGATACCCCAGTTCCCTGCTACATACAATTCTCAGGGCTTTTCAGCTACATAACTGAAAATAACTCTTATCATCTAAATATCATACCGACAGGATGTAATGGCAGGAAGATGTCAGGCCTAAGGAATCTGGATTTTCAGACATAAAAAACACTTGTGCGACCTCCAGTCCGTTCTCCGGCCAGTTTGCCTATAAGTGGTATCAGACACCAGGAGAGATTTTTGAAACCACCAAAGGAATTACACAGAACCTAAGCCTTTTTTCAATATCCATTACATTCTTATTACCTTATCAGTTAATTCAAGATTTCTTGCTGCTTGTTCCAACCATTTTGCAAGGATTCTCTGAAAGAGAGAGACTGTTTTCAAACCAAATACCAGCTTGTCACTGTGTACACATAGTACATAATCCAGAGCTGAAGCCTGCAGAGAAGCCCATTTCCAAACACTCTAAGAACAAACTGCTGTTAAAATGAATTGAATCTTCAAGGAGAAAGCCAAGGAAGGAAAGAAAGGAGCAGCTCCACTAGAAGGGGCTGTTTACCTGCCCGTCTGGTAAGACTCTTTTCACAAATGGAATCACATCACTCTGAAGCCACCAACAAAGCTCTCGCACGGGGATACTTGTGCTAATTGAGTTCAGCAAATTGTCCAGTGTGTTCACATCAAATCTGCTCTCAAAATCTGCCTAAAAACACAGACAATTATTTGGATTTGTTGTGTAAATTATGCAAACTGACCAAGAGCTTCCAAAAACAAAAGGCTGCATCAGCAGAGCAGGGCATCATCAGTAAAGAGTCATGTCCCATCAGCACTGGCTGATCAAGTGAGACAATGTCCAGGTACTGCCAACTCCCCACTGCCTGCTCTCTTAAGATAGTCTGTACCGTGTGAACTGTGAGATCAATATATTTATCAGCATGTAGCCATCATGCTTACTATGAAGGAGGAAGTGTAAGTGGGATTTGAGGGGGCTTGAGACTAATAGCTAATAAAACCTTATAGTGATGGACACAACGTAAGTGTGCTTAACATAATAAGCGCTTTTTCTCACTGACTTGATAACAAACTCTACCATTCTATTGTCAATAGATATAACAAAAGATGGCAAACAAATAGAGCAAAATCTGTCATGTCTGCTCTACTTCTGACTCTTACTGGTTCTGATAAGAGGCAAGTCACATTATCTTTTTGTGCCTCAGTTTTCTTATTTATAAAAAAAAAAAAAAGGCTGCAGATTGTTATCAAAGATGACTTGTGGGCACATATGTATTACAAACATCATGTTTTATGATCAGAAACAGAGGTAGATGGGTGGGCCATGTACCAAGAGCAAGGACAACAAGAGGAACTCCACAGGAAGGCCTCTGACATGGTGAGTGGAAGTTCTATGGAGGATTTATGGGACGACTGAATGAAACAAGTTTGCAATTTGAACCAAGAGAGGGAGTGTTCTCATTGACAGTATTGATGTAATGAATGTTTATAATGCCAATGGTGAGAAAAGAACATTGTAAACCACGAGCATGGGGAGGTGAGTTAGATTTATAATTGAAGATAGCAATAATATACACATGGATGCTGAACATATGTGGTACAATCCCAGTGTATATCTATTTTTTTTAAGGGCAATGAGGGTTAAGTGACTTGCCCAGGGTCACACAGGTAGGAAGTGTCAAGTGTCTGAGGATGGTTTTGAACTCAGGTCCTCCTCCTGAATCCAGGGCTGGTGCTTTATCCACTGCACCACCTAGCTGCCCCTCAGTGTATATCTCTTTATAGAAAACTTCAATATTTGAGGGTTTTTGAATCCATGATTTCAGAGGCCAACCACTTATCCAATCTAAGCGATGCAGTGGAGAGCCCTCAACTCCCCATGTCGTGCCAGATTTGGGATCTTCTCATAACAGAAGTACGTAGATTTTAACATATAACATTAAATGTTAGATGTTTTCATACTGTCTCTGTTTTGGCAAAATTATTATAACCTGTACGTCTAAATGTACCTAGAAACAATCACAGAGAATCAGGATTACAGGCTTGTCTTGTTTTGTTGAGGTGGCAGAGCTGGATGTTACTGTAAAGGGGTATGGGATATACATTGCTGTCCTGAAGGACTATGGGAAAGTACTTTCCACAGGAAGCTTCTCTGACTCCAGGAGCTCAATGGGAAGTGCCTGCTCAGCTTGTTACTATCATTATGTTCTCTGTCACTATGTAGCATATTTCCCTCCTCCACCCCAAGCAGCCTCTGAGTCTCACTGACTCTACTTGGATACCTTCATTAATCTCCTAACTTTGTACCACCTTCATTTGAGTCACTTTTGTATTCTCAGAAGAGTATGAAAAATTCTGCTTTTTCTCACTGGGAAAGGTGCTGCTTCACAGATTAAAGCCTCCAAATCTATGTTTGAACAATAAAGAATACGTGGACCAAATGAGAAAAATTCAGAGTAATGAATCAACTGTTAGACAATTATAATGGAGCCTTACTGTACATTTCATGGCCGGAGATCTACTTTACATATCTTACGAGGTTGGCATAGAACATTATTTGCTCCAAGTGATAAGGAATTTAAATTCAACATGTCATTCCTGAAAGCCTGGTTTCCAATGTTCATTCAATGATCTTTCCACGAGCTATGGAATGATTTAAATAAAAATATAAAATCTCTTACCCGATGGCGAAGCCAAAGAAACTGTGCACAAAAAAGGTTCCCCTCTTTTAGCTGAAGAAAGATATCCTTCAGAATATCTTCACTTTTCAGAAATTCAATCCAATTGATTCCACTGAGGTATTAAAAAGAAAAGGGGAATGATTTTTCAGAAAACAATTAAGTATGTGCCTAAAAGGGCTAACAACATTACTCTATAATATGAATTACACAGGATACATGTGGGGTAGGTAAGTGGTGCAATGGATAGACCACTGGCCTGGCCTGGAGTTGGTAAGATCTCAATTTAAATCCAACCTCAGACACTAGCTGTGTGACTCTAGGCAAGTCACTTAACCCCAATAGAGAAGGAAATGGCAAACCACTCCAATAACTTGCCAAGAAAACCCCATGGACTTGGACACGACTGAACACCACCATTTGATAGGGCAGATAAACAAATATACGAGAAGGACTAAAGGAAACTTAGCAAAGAGAATAAAATTAAGTACAGTGATAAAAATATTGGAAAAATGTGAAAAAAAGAGGATTTAAAATAAAGATATCAAGAAGAATCTTTTTAATAATGCATTCATATGGCATTCAGTTGAGCATTTAGCAGAAAATAAAAATCTTCTATATACCCTTGAGCTACCAGAAAACAAAATCTGCTCCCCTTTCTTAGTTTTGTTAATAAAAATGATTCATCTGGGGCAGCTAGGTGGCGCAGTGGATAAAGCATCGGCCTTGGATTCAGGAGTACCTGAGTTCAAATCCAGCCTCAGACACTTGACACTTACTAGCTGTGTGACCCTGGGCAAGTCACTTAACCCCCATTGCCCCGCAAAAAAAAAAAAAAAAAAAAAGATTCATCTGGGGCAGCTAGGTGGCACAGTGGATAAAGCACCCGCCCTGGATTCAGGAGGACCCGAGTTCAAATCTGGTCTCAGACACTTGTTATGATCAGCTGTGATAGACTTAGCTTTTCTCAGCAATACAATGATTCAAAACAATTCCAAAGGATTCATAATGTTTAGCTCTCCACATCCAGAAAAAGAACTGTGCGATCTGAGTGCAGATTGAACAATACAATTTTTAGTTTTTATGGTTTTTTTTTTCTTTTTTGAGGTTTTCTCCTTTTGTTCTGATTCTTATTTCACAACATGACTAATGCGGAAATATGTTTAAGGTGATTGTACATATATAACCTATATCAGATTGCTTGCCATCTTGGGGAGAGGGAAGGGGAAGGAAGGAAGGAGGGAGAAAAATTTGGAACTCAAAATCTTATAAAAATGAATATTGAAAACTATCTTTACATGCAATTGGAAAAAATAAGATACTATTAAGATAAAAAAATATATATATATATTTATATAAACCTGAATTTGTCTGGTCCAAATGCTCCATAAAAAGTAGCCAACTTTGCACGGGCCTTTAATACCTGTAGTGGAAGCAAGTTAATACGCATACGAGATTGTAGATTTAAACATAGCTATCAAGAAGATACAAAGTATTTCAGAAGCCTTGGATTAAAGGCACTCAATTCACGCACAAACGTACACAAGCATGGGTACACACATGCACACGTTCTCTCTCTCTCTCTCTCATTCTTAGAGAAAACCTACACTAGAAGTCTAATTTTCATGCATCTTTATGGCACAGAGCTGAGTGCAGGTTCTTAATACTGTTGATAAAACACAATTTGGCAAATTTCTGCCGAGCCGGAAAGACTTCAGGTGTGGGTCCGGTATATTGTACCAGGATCATCCCAGCTAAACTCAGAGTCTCATCACCAGAATGAGCATCAGGGTGATCAATCTTTTAATCTTTTGGCTACAGCAATTCTTAAAAACAGCTAGTAAGTCTGAGAGTGGGCTGATTTCTTAGTTTGTGGAAAGAGCAATCCCTGTGACGAAATCACAGATGACTAAAGGATAGATAAAACATACATCTGAATATATATATATGTATTCATATATACACGTTTACAGATTTTTTACTATATACTGGTGAAATTACATGACAATAAGTAACATTACTTAGAAAATATTGATATAATAAAAATATTTCTAAGTCCCCTAAATAGAATGCCATTTCAACACAATGGAACATATTTAACATCTCTTGGAAATGTTATTAATGGTCCTTGAAATACAAAGTAATTGCATGCCCCCTCCAAAATCAATCACCTCAGAATCGCTACATTGATTTAAACAAAAGTCCTTAGGGCAACAACTGAGCTGGGCAGAGCCAGCTGTTTTATTGAAAATGATAGATATAATCAGTAGGGAGAGTTATTACACAAATATCGTTGTTGTTATTATACAAAATATTACTGAACACTTGTTCTCAGCTGGAAACAAACACTGGATTAACTTATAACAACTTATCAAGTTACAACAGACATTTGAAAATAAATACTCTTTATTTGATATACATGTAAATTTTTAAATATGTCAGTAAAAACATGAGACAAACATCATTTAGTAAAAAATATTAATGTAGTCAAATCGAATACTGCTCCATTCGTTCCTTACCTCTGTTAAGCTATTTGAAAAGGTAGCAGTCATTTTATCATCTTTCTTCAAAAGCTAAGATAATTGAGAAAGAAATAGTTAGAGTAGCATGTGTCCAAATGAGCCACATATTCTTCTTTCCTGAGAATATTTTAGGGTTTCTTTTAAGCATTAAAAGGAAACTTTTCCTTAATCAATATAATTGTTTTTAGTTCTGCACAAAAAGAACTGGAGTTAAAAACCTAATACTGTTTAGAGGAACACACATTGCTGTTTGTCCTTAATTTTCTGTTTTCTTGCTTTTTTTCTTTGTGGGGCAATGAGGGTTAGGTGACTTGCCCAGGGTCACACAGCTAGTAAGACCAGTGACATCACAGGATGACATCTTGACTCATGAATGAACTAGATTTAAGTGAGGCAGAGTTGTAGAAAGATGTCATTCTCATTCTCTCTTCCAGGGTCACCAAAGGCCAGTGGTAGGACAAAAGTCAAGATGACTGGTGAAGGCCCAGGATGCAGTGGAGACCCTTGGTGTCTATGATGTCTGATCAAGGCCTGAGCCTTTATGGTTATTGGAACAAGCTGTTCTCACCCACCCAAGAAGTCTTCACATGCTTGGGGTATCCCAACTCATGGATGGGTCTTAGGCCTGTCAGTTACCCTCAACCTGGCTTGGCTAGTCTGCCGAGATGGTTCAGTGGATTGTGATTGCTGTACGTGCTACAGCTCCTTGGAGCCACAGGTGAGAGTTGGGTGAAAGGTGGACACTAAAGGTAGATAAGCAGCCCTGAAGAGGGCTCAGCAGCTCTCACACCAGAGGTGCTGGTCCTACTGGAACACCCCATATGTCCCAGAGTAACACACATAAAACTAAAGAGGAAAAGGAGAGATAAAAAAACTTACTCTGGCTTTGGCATAATTCAGCATTTCCTGAGTTGTCTCAAAGGTTGGCCACTGAGCCTTCAGGCAGTAATCCACCACAAACTGGTCATCCTGTTTTGTACGAGATAATGTCAGACTTTGAGACTCTTTGATACAGGTCACGGGGTTCAAAGATACTAAATACATGAGATGAACAACATACCTTGATTTTACATAAACTTTGTTTAGCTTCATCCACAAGATGTTGCCAAACTGTTGGTTCATGGGTGTTTACTGAACACAAAGCCATTCTTTCCAATAGATCATTTGATTTTACCTTATAAACAAGCTGTCAAATGGATAAAATAATTTTAACTTGTACAATGACATTAATAGCAAGCATATCTTAAACCATTAGGGACCTCCCTCCTAGCATTTCTTAGTGGCCTTAAAGCAGAGGAGTCAAATTCACAACCCTTAGCCAATGCTGATCAAAAAAAAAAAGGTAATTGGGAAATGTTTAATAAAATAAACAAAAATACTATACAATGCAGATAATGTTAATTTGTGGTTTTCTAAGTCAACATGCTGCTGGCTTTGAGTTTGATACTACTAAAGCACTCCAGGGTTTTGTACCATCGTCACAACCAAATCTCCACCCCTGACTGAGGCTCAGAGACATGGAGAAAGATGGCAGGCACATGTTACTTTTGAAAAGGAATGGGGGCAGCTAGATGGCAAAATGGTTAAAGCGCTGGCCCTGGATTCAGGAGTACCTAAGTTCAAATCTGGCCTCAGACACTTGACACTTACTAGCTGTGTGACCCTGGGCAAGTCACTTAACCCCCATTGCCTCAAAAAAACAAAAAAAAACGAAAAGGAATGGGGGAGTGGGGCAGCTAGGTGGTGAAGTAGATAGAGCACTGGCCCTGGAGTCAGGAGTACCTGAGTTCAAATCCAGCCTCAGACACTTAACACTTACTAGCTATGTGACCCTGGGCAAGTCACTTAACCCCAATTACCTCACTAAAAAAAATTTTTTTTAAATTAAAAAAAAAAGAAGTACTTATAAAAAAAAGAAAAAGAAAAAAAAAGGAATGGGGGCAGCTAGATGGCGCAGTGGATAGAGCACCGGCCCTGGAGTCAGGAGTACCTGAGTTCAAATCCAGCCTCAGACACTTAACACTTACTAGCTGTGTGACCCTGAGCAAGTCACTTAACCCCAAATGCCTCACTAAAAAAAAAAAAGAAAGAAAAGGAATGGGTGGGGGAAACCCCAACATTTGAATATCTGCAAGAAAACTGCCATGTTTTCCTTCTTTAATAAGTGCTGAGGTTTTAAAAGCTGACACTGCAGTTACAATTTACATTGTACATTGACATTTCTGTCCTAGCTAAAACCAGCAGGAATTCCCGCATCGTCTTCCTGTGGCCAGTGTTATGTCTGACAAGCCAAACTTGTGTTCTTTGGTTCTGATAGCCAGAAGGAATACGGAAGCACAGAGAGGACACTGTGGCCAGCCCTTCCTTGACCAAATGTGAGCTCCTATTTCACTGAGCCTCTCCTTGAGGTCCTCCTGTGAGAGGGAGTCCACAACCCTCCCAATATTGCTCATTGTGCTTGGCCAGCTCTAACCTCTAGGAGGTTTTCCCTAACACCCAGACCCAATCTGCCTCTACAGCTTCCACCCACTGCTAGGAGTTCTGCTTCTGAGGCCCAGTACCTCAACATCCAGTCCAAAACTGATGGCAAAGTTTTCAGCTTCTGTAAACTTGTGCTTATGAAGTAATCTACTCAATCTGGGAAATTGGAAAATAAATACAATACAAAATATCCATTAATTAAATAATGTTAACGAGTTCATTAAAGCCCATTTCATTAATCAATATGAAAAGGAAGTTACCTGTTTTCTGGTAAGGCTTCTGTTAGGCACCTAAGTACTATAATGGACACCAAACCTTCGGGGGAGCTGAAAACAACAGTAATCATTAGAAATACCCCTCTAGTTCCCTGTTCAGCCTGCCAGAAGAAATAGAAAATATTACCTACTTGTGGTCATTTTCATAAATTCCTTCCAGAAGGTAAATTGTATCCTGCAAAAATCAATCCATAGATAAACACTGATTAAGCACCTACTAAGCTCAAGGCACCAGGGAAACAAAAATAAAAACGAGAATAGCCCTGCCCTCAAGGAGCCAGAGACAAATGTGTAGTATGAGCAGCTGGGGGTGGGAGGGTGGAGAATCAGGAAAAACAAAAAGTCACTGAAAATTTTAAATACAAATGAGGGGGGGGGGGAATCTATCTCACTTCAATCTTTAATCTTTAATTTCTTAAATAAATAAGGAAGAAACTTAAATAATATGTAGGTATTCCAGAAAATGGTTTTATTTTCACTTTGCTTTTTATTTTGAAGGGCTACTACTGTTCTTGAACAGACATTGGGGAACATTATGGCAATCAGTCAAGATTTTTATTCTTCTGAAACTGAGCCAAGAACTGAATCACATTTCACTCAGAGCACAGACTAGCAATAATTTAAAAGCAAGAGCTCTTAAACTTGTATTCATGAACTTGAGTTTTTAAAACATTAATTTTGATCATTGTATTTCAATCTAATTTATTTCCTTTGTAATCCTGTGCAACTGATCTCAAGCATTTAAAAACCTGATTATGAGAAGGGATCTATAGGTTTTCCTAAATTGCCAAAGGGATCTAAACACAAAAAGATTAGGAAGCAATTTAAAAGGGTTTTCTGTTCAAGGAGCATGTATATATACAGATATTAACTTACCGAGCTGATTCCCGTCCTGACAAGTGAAGAAACAGCAGAAACTTCCAAAGAATAGAGCAAGGTCATTGTAGGCAATGAATAAACCATGAGGTTTCTCATCTTAACAAAGAACAAAATCAAAAACAAAACAAATAAAAAGAGAGAAAAGGGAAAGTGGTTAATTTCATTACCATCAGATCCAGAAGAAAAAACACAGATTGGCTGAAAGTTTGGTCAGGCATTTAAATGTGCAGGTCTGGTAAAAAGCCCTGATTCAGGGGGCAGCTAGGTGGCGCAATGGATAAGGCACTGGCCTTGGATTCAGGAGGACCTGAGTTCAAACCCAGCCTCAGACACTTACTAGCTGTGTGACCCTGGGCAAGTCACTTAAACCCCATTGCCCTGCAAAAACAAAACAAAACAAAACAAAAAAGCCCTGATTCCTTACGTACAAGTTCCAGTATTTAGTACACATATAACAGCTAAAATCTTTTACTGGAGCTCCATAAGAGTTCATTGTTATATATTGGATAGACATTAACCAAATCAATCCCTCCCAAACACAACCTCTAATAGAAAAAACATTGTGACAGCCTATAAGGGGGAATCTTATTAGTCTTACTTCCCCACATGAGAATTACAAGGTGTTTCTGTTAAAAACAATCATATTTATCAGAATCTATTTCCTGACATTATTTTGGGTTTGGGGTTTTTTTTTTGTTTTTTTTGCAGGGCAATGAGGGTTAAGTGACTTGCCTAGGGTCACACAGCTAGTAAGTGTCAAGTGCCTGAGGCCAGATTTGAATTTAGGTCCTCCTGAATCCAGGGCCAGTGCTTTATCCACTGCCACCTAGCTGTCCCAGACATTATTTTTTTTAATAAGAAACATTTTTATTTATAGTTTTGGGTTCTAATTTTTATCCCTCTTTCCCTCCCTCCCCTGCCTCCCTAAGGTGGCAAACAATTATATATGGGTTATACATGTATGATTATGTAAAACATTAACATATTCTGACATTATATTTTAAGATACAGAAAAATCATAATTGAAATCTAAGCTTCAGAAGAAAAAAAGCAGTTCCATCGTATTAGTTGGGGCTTGCTACACATGTTTAAAATCAGACAGCTGGGCTGATACACTGAGCACTAATTAACATCAATTTTTAAGTTCTGCTAATGATGGTTTTTTTCAAGACTGACCCATAACAGGAACTAGGTCATCAAAAATATCTTTACCTGATTACTAGACGTAGTCAGAGCTATTAACTTCAGATTGATAGCGTCTTGCCTAAAAAAGAAAAAAAGAGCATTTTCATTAAGTCAAGTAATTAATCTTTGCCAACTGTTCAGTATATTAGAAAATGTGCTCTTTCCAGTCTGAAAACAAAAACTCATTTAAGAGGGCACCGATTTGTTTTGAAATCACCATGCTAATACTACATGTTTTCTCATTTGATTCAAAGTTTATTTCAATTCAATCTTTCAGCATATCACAGAACTTACCTATTTGCCGCATCCCAACTTTCAAAAAAAATGACTAATGAAGATGAAGACTGGTACATTACTAAAAGATATCAAGATCCACCTAAGTTTATTTTATGATTCAGTTTGCCACCTTGTAACAGAATAGCAACCAACTAAATTTTTTTTTATGAGGCAATTGGGGTTAAGTGACTTGACCAGGGTCACACAGCTAGTAAGTGTAAGAGGCCGGATTTGAACTCAGGTCCTCCTGAATCCAGGGCCAGTGCTCTATCCACTGTGCCACCTAGCTGCCCCAACTAAATTTTACCTAACCTTCAAGTTCTAGATTGAGCCCCATACCCTGTCCATAAAATTCTCCCAAGCACTGAGGCCCACACTGGAGTCTAAGCTTTTCATCTAAGAAACTTAATTGCATACTTATATCTTTATCTGTTTCTCCAGAAACTCAGAACATAATTCTAGAGCTAGAAAGGACATAAGAGATTACACAGTCCTACCCTCTCATTTTACCTTTTTTTTTTAATTTTTTTTTTTGCAGGGCAATGGGGGTTAAGTGACTTGCCCAGGGTCATACAGCTAGTAAGTGTCAAGTGTCTGAGGCCGAATTTGAACTCAGGCACTCCTGAATCCAGGGCCGGTGCTTTATCCACTGCGCCACCTAGCTGCCCCAAACAACTATAACTTTTTTTTTTTTACAGGGCAATGAGGGTTGTGACTTGCCCAGGGTCACACAGCTAGTAAATGTCAAGTGTCTGAGGCTAGATTTGAACTCAGGTCCTCCTGAATCCAGGGCCAGTACTTTATCCACTGCACCATCTAGCAGCCTTCTCATTTTACTTAAATTCATTTTGTTCTACTTATTTATTTTTTTTTTTTTGCGGGGCAATTGGGGTTAAGTGACTCGCCCAGGGTCACACAGCTAGTAAGCGTTAAGTGTCTGAGGTCGGATTTGAACCCAGGTACTCCTGAATCCAGGGCTGGTGCTCTATCCACTGCGCCATCTAGCTGCCCCACACCCACCTCAAATTTAGACATCTCCCTAATTTTAAAGGTGAGCAAACAATAGAGCCAATAAGAAGTAATTTATCCAAACCACATTCAATTAGTAAGTAGCAGGGATAGAATCTAAAACTCTGACTCTGACTCTAAATTTGGTGTTCTTTCCAGATACTACAAATCCCAAATTGATGAGTACCCTCTCATTGTCCAGTTCTTCTCCACCACAAAAAAGGCTGCTATAAATATTTTTGTACACATAGATCCTTTCTTCTTTCTTTGCTCTTTTTGGAGTATGGATTTAGGAGTGATATCACTGGATTAATGTACCTATTTTTCCACAGTCCCTCCAGCGTTGGTCATTTTCCTTTAGCCCCAGTCTTAGGTGAACATTTGTTAAGTATGCTATAATTAACTGAGAATTGCCAGAAAAGGGAGAAAGGCTAGGTAGAAGAGAAGGAATCTAAAATATGCTTCCATTTACCAAGTGACTGATGAAGAAGAATCAGCCTCTGTGGTGAGAATAAAGTCTTCAAAACACGTAGAAGGCCAGTTCCATACAGGAATTAAAGTATAAATGTCCCATAAGCTCAGTACATTCTATTAAAAAACAAAAAGAGAAAGGGGACATTTTACAATTTTGGTACATTGGTATTTATTTTGGTATATTGTAATAAAAACAATGAATATTCCTAAAGTCTTAGAAAGTAGCTATATATGCTGAAAATATAGCATACACAGCTTTGGGATACAAATATACCCTTCTTTTTATAACAGTATACCCATTTCTATTTAGTGTGTGAGTTACACATATTTTACAACAGCATTTTTCAAAAAAGAATATGATCAGAGACGTACAGCGGTATCCAAAATGAAAAGCAGATTGTCTGTAAGTTGAACCTTCTTCACACCTACAAAAGAAAAGATGGAGGAAAGCTCAAGTTGGATGTTCTATATGAAGACAGTCCAATCAGCCTTTTCACACCTTTACTGAGTATCACAATTACACAGGAAAATCTATCTGCCATAAAAAGGAAGGTTAAGCTCTGTCAATTAATTAAACACTGATGAGAGACAGTTTCTCTCTGAACTAAAACATAGGCTAATCATTAACAGTCACTCCAAAAAAAGATATTCCAATGGTCATTGGTCACTCGCCCACATTTTTGAGGCAACCCCCAAAAGTGAAAACTGAAGAGGGAATGATGAGGAAAGACTGAACTCTAAAACCCAGGTCATTATAAGCAAATTATTGAAAATTTACAACAAATACTTTCCGTTCAAAAACTTTTCTTTGTTCAGTACATTTACTCACAAGTTAAGAATCTGTAACATCATTGTGTTTACTACTTCTCTACTAATGCAGATTTCAATGGGGCTAAACCTTGGTAGACTGTCTACTTATATGGCTACGGACATCCTGGGTGCTGACTCACTTGGTGTTCAGGTAAGTGTGGTGGCCAGTCCATGAACAGTTGTGTATAAGAAGCTGGAAGGATATACCTAAGTCTGAGCTTGGCTAATCAAGGCTTCAAGAACCCAAGGTCACCCCTCCCCAGTAGCCTAGGTGCTATCCTCAGCTCCTTACTCTCCACAGTCAATCAATTCCACCTTCACAAGACTGATTGCTTGGACACACCCCACTCTCTCCTCTAACACTGCCCCAACCTGGAGCAAGCCTTCAAGATCCCATGCCTGGACCACTGCAATGAGCTGCTGGTGGGTCTGTGGGCCTGCCTCAGGTCTCTCCCCACTCCCATGCATCCTCTGCTCAGCAGGCAAAGTTCTCTCTGTAATAATGTGTGGGTCTAGCCATGCCACCCACTATTTAGGAAACGCCAGCAGCTGCTGATTACCTTTGCTGGTATGCATAATTTGGCCCCTTCCTTACTCCTACTAATGTGCCCTTCAATTCAGCAACTCGGGCCTGCTGGCTGCTCTTCAAACAAGACACTCCATTTCCTCATTCTGGGTACTTTCCTGGCTGTCCTCCATGCCTGAAATGCTCCCCCCTCATCTTGGTCTCCTGGCTTCCCTAGCTAACACTTAAGGCTGGTGCCTTCCATGTGAGATTATCTCCAACTCCTCCTGTGGATCTCTTGTTAGATATAGTTGTTTGCATTAGAATGTGAGCTCCTTCAAGACAGGAACTATGGTTTCTGCCTTTCTTTGTATCGTGGGTGCTTAGTGCAGTGCCTGGCAAATAGTAGGTGCTTAATAAATGCTTATTGGCTTGAGATCAGGAAAACAATAATACCAACAGCGGCTTCCTTAGGTTCTTGCTTTACCTTTAATCATGTCTGAATCAATAAAATTCTTAACAGCTGCCACTTTGTTCTCAGGATCTAGCTCCCATTTAGAGAGTGCAAAATGACCAGTTCCCTAAAAGAAAAAGAAGAAAAACTATTGTATCACTGCCAAATTTGCTTCACAGAACTGAAAAGAACTAGAAAAAAGTCTGAACAAATGTAATCTATAGTCACCAAAGTTCAATCAGAATTTTATGGAAAATTTAAATGATCATACCCTATTGCTTTATCCTATTACTTTGCCTTCAAGTACATTAATGGGGAATAAAACCCCAAAGGTAGAGAGAGTGTGTGTGTGTGTGTGTGTGTGTGTGTTGTGTGTGCGCACACATGAGTGCATATGTCTAACTATGGAAAGAAACAGGAGAGAAGAGAGAGAGACAGAACGAGAAAAACAAAGAAAAAGAGACTGAGGCAGAAACCGAGAAGCCACCAAGAGAGGGCCTTAGAGACCCGCAGACAGCTTTTTCCCTGGGATCTTTTGGTTCCACCTCTGCATGACCAACAGGAGGATGAGAGACACACTGTCTGGAGGTTCCTCCTAGTTTTACTACTGACCTCACTGTGATCTTCAACATCATTAAAGCAGTCACTGATTATCCTATTTTGCCGTCAAGAGAATAGTAAATAAGGGCTTAGCAGAATGAATTGCTCTTTGTTTTTGTTTTTGGTGAGGCAATTGGAGTTAAGTGACTTACCCAGGGTCATACAGTTAATAAGTGTCAAGCGTGTGAGGCCAGATTGGAACTCAGGTTCCCCTGACTCCAGGGCCAGTGCTCTATCCACGGCACCACGTAGCTGCCCTGAATAAATTGTTCTAAAATGTTGTCTGTAAGATGCTCGGTACTTCTTTGGAAGCTAAGGCCGAGCTGGGGAGAATCCTCACTTCAGCTGTCGACGAGTGCCACCACAAACAAGTCTCTCTTCATCCATCTCCCAGAATGGCCGTCTCTGAGCTCACTTGCATCTACTCTGCCCTCATCCTTCACGATGAAGAGGTGACAGTTACAGAGGATAAAATTAATGCCCCCATTAAAGCAGCAGGTGTAAATGTTGAACCGTTCTGGCCTGGATTATTTGCAAAGGCCCTGAACAATGTAAACATTGCAAGTCTCATCTGCAATGTAGAAGTTGGTGGATCTGCCCCAGCAGCTGGTGGTGCTGCCCCTGCCAGCACAGCTGCCCCAGGTAAGGAGAAGAAGAAAGAGGAAGCAAAAAAAGAAGAATCTGAGGAGTCTGATGATGACATGGGCTTTGGTCTGTTTGACCAAATTTTTTTTTAAACATTAAATAAAAAGTTTAACTCAACTAAAAAATAAAATAAAATAAAATGCTGGTGAACAACAGGTTAAGAAGCTGGCTATGGTACAATCTACAAGTTGAGATCTAGGTATCTAGCAATATGAACTATCAATCGCAAAGTATACAAGTTGCTTGACAGAAGCAACTACAGAATTAATTTGAACAATTCAAATATTATTAAGATCAAGCAATGCATAAAATGGAAAGATAGATATGTTCTAAAGGGGATCATGAGAGCCAAGGACGGTGTTCTACAAAGAATTAAAAGGGGGGTAAGTTCTCCAGATGTTCCTATTTACAGGTGCCATTATTCTGGCTGCATCAGCCTCAGAATGCTTCAAGGGCCTTCTGAATGAGACCAAGGGACACTCAAAATTGATCAGTCTCAGGAAAAATCAAGTGCATGAAGAATGTCAGTTGCTCAGATTATAATGTCATTAAGGTATTCCATTAAGTACATTTCTCCAAGATGGGCACTAAGGAAATGGAGCCAGGACTGAAGAGGAAGAGTAAAAGGAATCAGGGGCAGTGCTTTCAAATATCCTAAGCTCTTCCTTGACAAAAACCCAGATTTTCAGCATTAAAACTCACCTGGTAATGTGCCAAGACTCAATTCTAGGTACATGCATAAGAAATGCTGAAAAAGGATTAGATCTAATGGGTGCAATCACCAGAAAAAAGAGACAGGCCAGTAAAGTAAGAAAATTAGAAATGGTTGATGAGCAGTTCCAATGTGACACTGATTTATATCCATGGGATGCTAAAAAACCCAGAGAAAGGACTATGCTGTGTTGGGTAGAGCTGCTATGGAATATTTATAAAAAACACGGAGAGGGGCAGCTAGGTGGTGCAGTGGATAGATCACCGGCCCTGGAGTCAGGAGTACCTGAGTTCAAATATGGCCTCAGACACTTAACACTTACTAGCTGTGTGACGCTGGTCGAGTCACTTAACCCCAATTGCCTCACTTAAAAACCCAAAAACAAACAAAACCAAACAAACAAACAAAAAAAAACACCCAAGGATGGAGTATAAAAAATGCTTTCATTAGCAAATATTACCAAAAGTATATACATGTATGATCAATACGGCAAGCAAAAATGCTGATGTTCTCTTTATAAGATTCCTTTCATCCCTCACCATAAAAATGTTAGTTTTTAAAGGAAACACAGAAAATTTAGGAAGGACCTACATGATCAGAAGTTAAATCTAAAATCTAATTAAAATCTAATTAATCTAATTAAATCACTCTCTGTATGAAAGAATTCTTGCCATGCTCAGATTATGTTTCTGAAACATTTCTTTCTGATTATGGTGTGAGAATTAAGCTTGTTTTGCCCACTTTCCCTTTTTTCTTTTAAACCGGTGACAGACTTGTGAACAAGAAGGGTAATGTGAGCCCATGAAAAAATAAGCAAAGAAAATCCCTGGCAAGGATTAAATCAATGACCATGGCCTCTTACCCTCTAACCAAATGAAGCAGACAACAAAGAAATTATAAATGGAATCAAAAAACAAAGCTAGTTTTGCTTATCAAGTTTGTGTTGAAGCCATAAGATCTTCTGGCTTTCCAATTTACATATGATTATCACTTCTAAACGAAACTAAATACTTCAGTGCATCTAATATTACAAAATGAGAATTAGGAAAAAAGACTTACCCCAATTATCACATGGTTTTCACTTGCTAAATCTCCAATCACAAAGCTTGAACAACCAAGGTTATGATAATTTTCAGTAGCTATAAAATTGGTCTTAGTTTGTCCTTGTAACTGCAAAAAGGAAAAGAAAAGTTAAATTATTATCTCTTTTAAAAAAAAAGAGCATAGGTAGGGGTTATGTAGTTGTTTTTATAAAATTTTCTAATTCAAAAACTTCGAGGAAATTGGAAAAATTTGGTTAACTTAAAGTTTAATATAAATAAAACCACTTTGAAAGCTATTTTGCAAAGTAAAAGTGCTAAAAATGCCTATCACAATTTAATCATTTCTAAAAAAATAAAGAACAAGACTGTTTTCTACAAAGAGACATGGAATCACTTTGTTACAAAGTCAACAAGGATTTATTCATTAGTCTTCTTACCTCCTTTGCTGCTCTGAAGGCCTTCTTCTCAATGGCTCCATTTTTAAAAACAGCAAAAAATTTTTAGTATTAGCAAACAACATGTAAGCAAGGCCCATCCCCCAGGTACTATTCACATATTTAAATTAATAGTTCCATAAATCACATAAATCATTTAGAAAACGTATGGCCTAGTCAAGTGATTCCCAACCACTGAAACACAGACACCTGGGGTGGGGGGAATGACCATGGAACTAATGCAAGAAATCCTTGGTTTTACATATGGAGCAAGCATAATTTCTCACGGGCAGCTAGGTAGTGCAATGGATAGAATGTTGGGCCTGAAGCCAGGAAGATGACCCTTCCTGAGTTCAAATCTGGCCTTAGACATTTACTAGCTATGTGACCCATGGCAGGTCGCTTAACCTTGTTTGCCTCAGTTTCCTCATGTGTAAAATGAGCAGGAGAAGGAAATGGCAAACCACTCCAGTATCTCTGCCAAAAAAACCCCAAATGGGGTCATAAAGAGTCAGACACAACTGAGCAACATTTCTCAAACAATACATACCAAGAATACAACTACCACCATGTATAGGTCTATAGAATTATTTGCTTTACCTTAGAAAAGTCAGATATTCAACAAGGCTGGGCATCACTGATCTAGTGCGTATAAGAGGACCAGGAATCCAGAAGACTAAGATATATTTCTAAGTCCTACCACTAATCAATCATGTTACCTGGGATGAATACTCTTTGGTTTTTTGTTTTGTTTTGTTGGTGGTGGTGCTTTTTGTTTGGGGCGGGGGGTGTTGAGGCAATTGGGGTTAAGTGACTTGCCCAGGTCACACAGCTAGTAAGTGTCAAGTGTCTGAGGCTGGATTTGAACTCAGCTCCTCCTGAATCCAGGGCTGGTGTTCTATCCACTTCACCACCTAGCTGCCCCGGATGAATACTGTTTGGCCCTCTAATTGAGAGGCAGTCAGGTAGTGCAGTAAATAGAGTGCTGAGCCTAGTGTAAGGAAGACCTGAATTCAAATCCAGGCTTGGAGACTTATTAGCTGGGTGACCCTGACAAGTCACTTCACCTCTGCATCAGTTTCCTCATCTGTAAAATGGGAATAATAATAGTACCTACTTTCCAGGGTGGTTGTGAGGATCCAATGAAACAGTAATCATAAAGTGCTTAGTACAGTGCCTGGCACATAGTGGGCACTTAACAGATGCCTGTCGTCTTCCTTCTAGGCAGATGTTCACTCCTGCCTCCAAGAATATGCCAGGCACCCTCTAGCCTCTGCCTGCACCTTTGCTCAGGACATTCTACTGTCTAAACCCGACCAGTCCCTGGCTCAAATCTCAGCTTCTCCGTTGATTCTTCTTCCAGTCATGTTCTCAATCTTTCCTATCACCAAAGCCACAGGACCATTCCTTGTGACACTCAGTTAGTTTAAAGAGCTTTGTCTGTTGACCGGCAGGTCATTTATTTTTTACATGATGCTCTAGTCAGTATACTTTGTCTTCCCAACTAAACTATAAGGTCTAGGAAAGCAGAAATAGTTTATACAAGGTATATTTCTTTGCATTTTCCAAGAATAAACCAGTAATTATTTTTTAATGAATGGGTCACTAAACCTGGCAGGGCAATGAGAGTTAATGACTTGCCCAAGGTCACACAGCTAGTGTCAAGTGTCTGAGGTCGGATTTGAACTCAGCTCCTCCTGAATCCAGGGCAGTACTTTATCCACTGTGCCACCCAGTTGCCCCTAAAGTATTTCTTTATAATGAGTATTCCAAAATTCATCTGCAGATTGCTCTAAATATAGATGGGAAGCAGAAATAGGTCATTTACATGCATAAGCCACTGTCTTACCTTCCTGAATTTGTTTAAGTTGTAGATCCATAATGCAAAACAATCCACTGTGCGTAAGAAGGAACACATGAAAAGTACCTATTAAAGTGGAAGAGGAAATAATTAGGTAAATTTAAATGTTTTCACAATGTTTTCAGAAATAAAATTATTGTAGATTTTGCAGAAATCAGCCAATTATAAAAAGTGTGACTGCTACATATTTATCCAGAGTAATGATGGGATGTAGTAATAGGTAAATAATGGCTATAAAAAATTAAAATTCACTTTATTTGCTCAAATGTAAATCCAATGTATTGTTGCTTTACTTAAATACAATTCAACAAACATCAAATGCCTACTACACACAAAGATTCTGTGGAAACAGAATGATAGCTGATAAAAATGAAAAAGAGTCCCTTGACTCAAAGTCTAACATTCTAAAAAAGCAGAATAAATACATAACTTAAGTCAAAAATGAGATTTTTAAAATAAACAAATTGGTCCATTTAACATTCATTAAACAAACAAACAAAAAAACCAACAAAATAGACCTTATGCTCATGAATTTTATGCACTCAAAACCAGGAAAAATAGTACTTATAATAAAAGAATAGTAAGTTATTTGCAAAAGTGATAGTAATAGGGGCAGCTAGGTGGCGCAGTGGATAGAGCACCGGCCCTGGAGTCAGGAGTACCTGAGTTCAAATCCGGCCTCAGACACTTAACACTTTACTAGCAAGTCACTTAACCCCAATTGCCTCACTAAAAAAAAAAAGTGATAGTAATAAATGCTAGTTGATTCTCTGAAGCTTTTCCTTTTCTTTTCTTTTTTTTTGGTGGGGTAATAAGGGTTAAGTGACTTGCCCAGAGTCACACAGCTAATAAGTGTCAAGTGTCCGAGGCTGGATTTGAACTCAGGTTCTCCTGAATCTAGGGTCGGTGCTTTATCCACTGCAACACCTAGCTGCCCCTCTCTGAGGCTTTTCCTAAAATACATTACACGTTACTAAAACAGAAATAGTTGAGGTGCTCAAAATCTACTTTGAAGAGTGAGCTTATGTTTGCCAAAATATAAAATATTACAAATTATTCAAACCTACATATTTTTCTTTGACAGGAAATAAATGTTCCCATAGGTATCCATTTTACTGAATTCTCAAAATAGTATGCAGTGTGCTACTATACTAATTAGCTCAGAAGGGTTTTATATTTAGAAAAATAATTATAGAAACAATCAATTAGCACATAGAACATCTGTGGTATGAAGGAACCTAGTATATGTTATTAAGGAACATTTACTCCTATTCGGAATGTTCTAAAACCTCTTGAAAAAGGAAAAGTTTTGGAAAATAAACATTTATCATATTAGTGGCTACCTCAACAAAAAGTCTGACAAAGGAAAACTAGCACATAAGGAAATTTGTGTGGCCAAATGCCTGAAATCCACAATAATACCAGCTGAAGAGCAACAAATGCAGAACTAGGAGAAGAGACTGCACGGCAACTGCAACCACCTAAGAGGAAATGTGAAAGAGAAAAACAAACCGAGAATCCTTTTTGTGTGGCTTTTTTTTTTTTGGTGAGGCAATTGGGGCTAAGTGACTTGTCCAGGGTCACACAGCTATTAAGTGTTAAGTGTCTGAGACTGGATTTGAACTCAGGTTCTCCTGACTCCAGGGCCAGTGCTCGATCTACTACGCCACCTAGCTGCCCCCCAAAAAAGAATCTTGATGAAGACTTGGAGGAGCTTAAAAATTGTTACAATACTAGGCTGAGATTAATTCATACAAATGTCACTAGAGATGAAGCAATTTGCAATGGCTGTATTGATATTCATTCAGTTTGAAATGACTATTTAAAAATAAAAATAACTATGTTAACTGATCTGGGTACTACCTCAGAGCACTTGTATAGTTCAAAAATCGTAGCAGTGAAACTCACCTTCTTTTGAGCCATCTTCTTCTATGATAAGATCATGGTAAGTACACTGATTTTCATCTGGTGCTTCCTGAACAAATGCCTAATTAAAAATTAATTACGAAAAAGCTTACAAATGGAAGGTGACATATTTCAAGCCCAGAAGCATCATTAGCAATCATTCTTCACCAAAACACCAAATTTTAACTAAATGACAAATATTTTAGGCACACTCACTAGGAGCGTCTTCCTCTCATTAAAACATCTCTTCGTTGTTCACTTCTTCATACACAACTTACTTCCTGGTTATGATAGCTAATATTACTGAACGTGAACAGTCTGTCTCTTAACTTAAAAGGAAAGTCATTTTTGTGAAATGAAATTTTATTCTCTAGCTACCAAGGAGATGATTTTGAACATGATGCATGAAAAGGAAAAAATAAAAAGAAGTCATACGTTACTAAGCAATGTCTGCTTTGATGTCACATGAATAAGATGTAAGTTGCCACTTCTCTCACCGACCAAAAGAAATTGTCCTCCTTGACACAAGCCAACTACATCCACTTTAGTATCTGAAAATTTCAAATCAAAGTTTCTTTAGACCATTAGACTAATAATGTTGACTTTATTTACAAAGAATCAGACAATTTGGGAGCTGAAAGAGACCCCAGTGACATAAAGGAATCCCTACTACATAACACACCTGGCAAGGGGTCAGTGGGCCGGTGGGGGTGGGGGCCTTCTCAATTGCTTCCAAAGAGTGGGAAGCCACCACCTCTCAAAGCAGGTGATTCCACATTTGGACAGCTCCTACCGTTAGGAAGTGTGTCCACCCATCAAGTGTCAATTGGCATCTTGGATTCCTCCACCCACTGTTCCTACTTTTGCCCAATAGGATTAAGCAGACTAAGTCTATACACCACATCTTTCAAATACTTGAATAAAAAACTCTCTTCTGAGTTTTTTTCTGAGTCGTTTCTCTTTCAGCATGTAACCTATCCCTCCCAACAAGACTGAAACAGTGGCCTAATTTAATAAGAGGAACTGTTATAAGAAAAAATAAAAAGCTCTGTAAATGAATTTTTAAAATCAACTGCACAAATAGAGACAGGAAGAAATTGGCTAGAAACAGTTCATGTGATGAGGTGCTAGTGATCTTAGTGGACCTCAAAGTAAAAACAAGTCAATTGGATGATGTAGTGATCTAAGAAGCTATAACCTTAGGCTGCCTTAAATAAAAAGCTCACATCCATAAAGAAGGAGGCAATAATCACATTGTACTCTGCTCCATTCAGAATATACCTGGAGTCCTGTATTTAGGTCTAGATATCAAGTTTTAGAAAAAAACATTGGAGTGTCCTCTGGAAGACAAAAGCCAGGATTGTAAAGGGCTCCAAAGTCATGCCATACAAAATTTAGTTGAAGGAAAGGGGGAGTCTTGGCAGGTTCATTTAGTTTTTATTCTTAAGTTTTACTTTTTAAAAATCACAGCGAAAGGCTAACAC
This sequence comes from Dromiciops gliroides, assembly GCF_019393635.1. Lineage (NCBI taxonomy): Eukaryota > Metazoa > Chordata > Mammalia > Microbiotheria > Microbiotheriidae > Dromiciops > Dromiciops gliroides. The sequence goes on along the minus strand of NC_057861.1, from coordinate 31,717,873 downwards.
ATAAAAAGACAGAATAGACTTGTTTTGTGTGGCCCCCATATGGCTGAATCAGGACCACTCAGGAAGATACAGAGAAACCTATTTTAGCTCTCAGAAAGGAAAAACAATCAAAACTACCCTAAAGCAGAAAGGGCAATCTCTCCTTCCCTGGGGAAGGTCCTCAAGAAAAGAATGCATGTCAGAGATACGACGGAGGGGACATTCATGCTTAGCAAAAATCTTCCAATTCTGTGAGTCTAATAAAAAGCACGCTTTAGTATATATGTACTTCAGCAAGTCTTTGTAGTATCCTGACTATACAATATTGTACAAGACTTGGAATGTATGCCATATAATGATCTATCAGCCAACCAAGAAGGTGTTTGAAAAGTTCGGTGCACAAATTTTAAGCATTCCAAATTCATTGAGAATAATTCTGCCTAAGCTGATTATCTGAGGTTCTTAATATTTTCAATTACCTAAGACATAATAGGATAAACTAGCAAAAAGTAAGATTAGGTAGAAGTGGAGAGTTAATCTCCTAGCCTAGTTGACTTCTAATTGTTTTCATCTCTATTCATTAAACTTACCAAACTGAAGGTGCAGTTGGAGACACCGACAAATATTGTCAAAAAGTGTCACTGACTGATCAACCACGATGATAAACCCATCACTTGAGCTGCATGCATGCAACTTTGGAGAAAATGAAGCCTGTAAGAGGAAAAAGCATATCTCTGAAATCCACAGCATTTGGGGTTCAGCAAAAACATGACATTAGGCAAAATAGTGTTGTTAGTCAATCAGTTCTATAGGAATTATGTTATAAATGGATGATTAACTAAAAGATATTATATCATGATGTAAGTTAGTTAAAATGTAATGATGGGGGCAGCTAGATGGCGCAGTGGATAGAGCACTGGCCCTGGATTCAGGAGGATCTGAGTTCAAATCCAGCCTCAGACACTTAACTAGCTGTATGACCCTAGGCAAGTCACTTAACCCCAATTGCCTCACACACACACACACACACACACAAAAATGTAGTGATGAGGGGGCAGCTAGGTGGCGCAGTGGATAAAGCACCGACCCTGGATTCAGGAGGACTTGAGTTCAAATCTGGCCCCAGACACTTGACACTTACTAGCTGTGTGACCCTGGGCAAGTCACTTAACCCCAATTGCCTCACCTAGAGGCAATTTTTCCCTTCCATTTGACTTTGACATCATTCACCATTATCTACTTGACAGTCTTTCATACTAGTTTTGTGGAAAAGGTAAAGAGCTATGAGCTACAAAGTAACATAATTCATCACATTCAGAATTAGATGACTTTGTTGTGTTCAACCCTTCATGGCCCCATTTGGGGGTTTTCTTGGCAGAAATACTGCAGTGGTTTGCCATTTCCTTCTCCAGCTCATTTACAGATGAGAAAACTGATACAAACAGGGTCAAGTGACTTGCCCAGGGTAACACAGCTAGTAAATGTCTAAGGACAGATCTGAACACTTGAAGATGAGTTTTCCTGACTTCAGGCCTAGCACTCTATCCACTGTACCACCTAGGTATTCAGTTGGTTGACTGGAAGGACCCAAAGAAGTCATTAATGGTTGGCTGGTCATTTGCTGTTTAAAATTTATTAATTCCAAGACAACTCTGAAGGATTTATGAAATATGTGATCCATCTCCAGAGAAAGAACTGATGATGTCTGAATACAGATTGAAGCAATTTTTTTAAAGTTTCTTTTTCTGAAGTTTTCTTTTCTGTTTTCTTTCACAACATGACTCATATAGAAATGTTTTGCATGACTATACATGTATAACATTGGATTGCTTGCATTCTTAAAGGAGGTTTAGGGGGTGGGGGGAGGAAGTGAATTTGAAACACAAAGTTTTAAAAATGGACGTTAAAAATGTTTTTACATGCAATTTAGGAGAAAATAAAATTCTAAATAAATGAAAAAAATATCAATAACTAAGATAAAGGTATAGCTGATGAAGGTAGCAAATGAGCAGATGACACAAAGCTAGGCAGGTTAGCCAACACCTTAAATGACAGGGTCAGGAACTAAAAAGATCTTGACAGGCTATGATGCTGAGCTGAATCTAATGGTAATGAGCTTTAAGGCAATATTCAAGGAGGATCAGGTGAAGGAATGATGAGTGATTAAACTGGAAAAAAGAAGACAAGGAGGACGTAAGAGCTGCCTCCGAAGGTCTTCATGCGGAAGGGGGATCAGACTTGTTCTGGAGGGTAGAAGACAGAAAGAGGAAGGTTCTGGCTGGATGCAAGTAAGAACTTCCTATTGCTTTAGGCTACCCCAGAGAGGAGAGGGAAGACTCAGGAGGAAGTGTATGGCAAGCAAGGCTAGAGGACCACATGAAAGAGGTTACACTGAAGGAGGAATTACTACTCTGTTGTTTGGGCTAGAGGACCTCTGAATCTCCTTGTTCTGCAACATCCTTCATCACTTCATCCCTGGACTTCTGCCATAGCCTCCTAACTGGTCTCCCTAATGCCAGTCTTTCTTCTTTGAATTCCCCCTGCACATCACCACCAGATCCATGATCAGAAACATGGCTCTCACTGCTAACATGCCCTCCGGCCTGTCATACCACGTGTCACATCGAGTAGGCCCTACCTCTCAAATATGCCCAGCTCTGTCCCTTTCCTCAAGTCCTTTGTTCTGAATAAGCTCCCTCTCCTTCCTTGTCTACTGATTTCCTGGAGAGATGGCATGCTGTGGTGACACACAGACCTGGGTTCGAATCCGGGCTCTGACTTACTAACTGTATCCATGAGTAGTAACCCTCTTCAACTTTCTCAGCTTTTCTTTTCTCCCCTGAAGAATGGGGATAACAATATATACAGCAGCTAACAACACAGGGCTATGGTGAGGCTTCAATGAAATAATCTATATTTGAAGGAATAAATGTCAGATCTAAGTCCTATCTACCCTTTCCAGGCCCACTCTCTCATGAGGCTGTCCCTAATTCCCCAAGTTAGGACTGAATTTTTCAATCCTGGATGATAACAAACAAGCATTTATTAAATGGCTACTAATTAACAGGCAATGTGGATATGACAAGAGAAGCCAAACATTCCCTGCACTTGTGGAGTTTACATTCTATCCAGGAAATAACAACAGAGACAAGTGAATACAAAATATATTATGAAGTAAATACAAAGTAATTTCAGGGAATGGAAAGCACCACCCCCACTCAGGGATCATGAAAGGCCCCACATAGGATGTGGCACATGGGCTGAGCTACGGTTATATGAAGGATGAATTTAGAAGGGAAAGACTGTCAGCATACTATCGCTACAAAACAGAGAAGTAATAATTGCCTGAATTAGGTTGGTGCAAGTGTGTTCAGAAAGGAAGCAATCAACATGAAAAAGACACTTTGAAAGAAGAAACAGGAAGGTTGGAAGAAAATGGGAAAGCAATAGTACCAGATGATGCCATGGTTTCATGCCTTGTGGTCTCATGGGAATTATGGTACCATTAACAACAGCAGCACAAAAGCTCGAAAGGGCCAACGATTTTGTGGGAAAGATGGGTTCAGCTTAGGATATGATAAACTTGAGGTGATGTTCACATTCACATCCTACATGTCCAACAGTGTCGAACTGATTGGACTGAAGGGACTCTCACACAAAAGGAATTATTTTACATACAACATAGAGTAATTGAGATATCAGAAATCTTACCTTCTCAGAAGATATCTTGACTAAGGTATCCACTTGATATAAAGTTGTTCCATGTTCTTCTCCCGAACCGATACTTAGGCAACCACTTCCTGTGTCATCACTTGTTAGAAGTTCAATATCATCCCACATGTTTGTCAAAATTGTCTCCCTGTGACAACAGGTTAAGACATTGGCAAATAAATTTGAATAAATTTTGAATAAAATTTGAAGTTACATGATATGGAGTCTGGGTCTCCAAACACTCAGACACCAGGACAACCTATCAACGAGAGACAGCACAGCACGATACAAAGGGCACTAGGTTTAGAATCAGAGGTCTTGAGTTCAAATTCCCTGCTCTGCTTAGCTGGGTAACTTTAACCAGGATGTTTCACTTCTCTGGACTGGTTTTTGAGTATGGAGATTAGCTGATTTCTAAGGTTCCTCCCAATTCTAAACCTGTGATCCAGCATATCATACTAAAAAGAGTATTGTGACTTGAAATCAGGAAAAACTTGGATTCAAATCCCACCTATACAAGTCATTTATCTCATCTCATCCTGTTACATCATCTGTGAAGTCAGTTCTTATCTCAGTTATTGGAAGATTAAAAGAATAATGTATGCTAAAGTGTTTTGCAATGCTATAAACTAGGAGCTCTGAGAATCATATGCTGAGTGTGGGAATGAATACACCTTAGAGGTTGTGTAGTACAACCTACCCCTAAGATTCCACTGAGTGCAACTATGATTTGTAGGGAACAAGACTTAGAGGTAGAAGGGGCCCTGGAAATACCTTCTAGTCTAAGCCCCTCATTTTCTAGCTGAAGAAACTGAGGAGAGGTATAGTCACTTGCCGAGGGCCACAGTGCTAGCAAGTTACATAGCCAGGACTTAAGTCTACCGAGTCCCAGTCTTTTGCTCTTCCCACTACACAGTTATAATCAAGGATGTTGTTTAGCCACTTCAGTCAAGTCGGATTCTTTGTGACCCCATTGGGGGTTTTCTTGGCAAAGATACTAGAGTGGTTTCCCATTTCCTCCTCAAGATTAAGTGACTTGCTCAGGGTCACAGAACCTGGTTGGTGTCTGAGGTCAGCATCCAGCTGCCCCCACAGACACTCAAGCAAAAGGATCTCCATCATTGTGACCTTTTCAAAAGCTTGAATGGACCTGTTACATAGAGACTTCCTTGTGACTCTAGGCAACTCCTTTCCCCTCTCTGGGCCTACTTCCCAATCTGTAAAATTAAGGGATTGGTCCCAGAGGCTCCCTTCCAGCTCAGAGTTTGTAGCTTAGGAGACATTGTTGAGTAGGAGGTTTGGGGATGGGGAAGTGGGAACATTGTAATCTATTGACCTAGGGTCATCGAATCTCAAAATTGGAAGTAATAGGAGATTACCTAGTACAACCAACACCAAAAATAAGAATTTCTGTTGTTCAATTGTTTCAGTCGTTCGATTCTTTGTGACCCCATTTGGGATTTTCTTGGCAAAGATACTGTAGCAGTTTGCCATTCTGTTCTCCAGCTTATTTTACAGGGGAGGAAACTAAGGTGAATATAGTTTAAGTGACTTGCGTGGGGGGGGGGCATACAGCTAGTGTCCAAGGTTGGATCTGAACTCAGGTTTTCCTGATGCTCTTAACACTGCAGCACCTAGCGGCCCCCCCAAATAAGAATTCCCCTCCCTTAATATCGTAGGCATGACAATACAGAGAAGCCTTTGCTTGGATACCCCTGGTGATGTTAAACCCATTCATTCCACTTTTGGACGTCTTCAGTCATATCTAGAGGGCATATCTATTTTACGTTAGCTAAAAGCCGCTTCCCTGCAGTGTACCCCATCGCATCCGATTCTGCCCTTTGAGGCCAAATCAAATCCTCCTTCCACAAGACAAACCCCCCAAGTCACTAAAGACGGCGAGTATGTCCCCTGACTCCCCTCCCCCACCCCAGGCTTCTCCCAATCAATCAATCTATCAACATTTATTAAGTGCCTGTTGTATACCTGGCACTGTGCTAAGCACTGGGGAGACAGAGAGGCAAAAGACAGTCTCTGTCCTCAAGGTGTTTACAATCCCAACCTCCTCTGCAGAAACGGTTCGCCCTCCTCACTAAAGACCGCGTGGACGAGGTAGGAGGGCCTCAGAAACCGCGTCCTCTCCTCTCAACCGCCATGAATCTGTATCAACTCCCCTGCCCCCAACTTTAAATTGGCGGGAGAAGTCCCGACCCAGCCCTTCGCTACGGCGGCCGGAGCAGGCCAATACTCCTCCGAAAGCGAAGGCGGGTCCGCCCAGTTCCCATTGCTGTTTGTGCTGTCTGCCCAGAAGTCCACCTCCCCAGTTCGTTCGCGCCCCGCCCCTTGTTTCGCGTCCCGTCTCCCAGCCCCCTTCGAAAGAACTACCAATCTCCGCCGCGAGCCGCGTTGCCGTAGTAACTCTTGTCCCCACCCCCCCACACTCGTCCCACCCCCAGGATGCTTTGCGGCGGAGCAGGCCCCAGCCCCTTTGTGCCATCCGGGTCTCTGGCGCGAGCGGCTTAGTCAGTCAGCGGCGAAGCCTTGGTGGTGGCGGCGGCGGGTACTGGTGAGAGCGGCGGGTGGAGGCGAGGCCCCAGCGGCCGGGACTCTGTGCAACATGGCGGTAAGTGGTGAATCCTCGAGCCGGAGCTGAGCCGGGGGAAAGGGAGGGAAAGGCCCGTCCGGGAGGAGAGATGTTTGACCGCCGGGGAAGGAGTGCGCGTAAGAGTGTGGACAAAATGGCGCTGTGGCCTCCTCCGGGCCCAGCCATCATGGCTGCCCGCCGGAGGGTGGGGGAGGCGAGGCGGTGCCGGCTGAGCAGGAAGGGGGGGGCCCCCGCTGGGAGTGCCTGCTTCCAGAACTTTCCTCGCGCCGCCCCGCCGGCCTCGCCGCGACCCCCCGGGCCGGCAGGCAGCGGTGGGAGACGACGGGCTTAGTGCCTCTTTGCCCTCGGGGTGGGGGTGGGGAGAATGTGATGGTGCAGCAAGAGGGGAGGAGAAAGACGGGAAACGGGAGCTCGGCGGCTCCTCGTGCCTCTTTTTCTCATTGGGGAAGGGGACGGTGAGGGGGAGCGGTGTCTGTGTAGGAAGTGGGGGAAGAAAGAAGGTCGCTGGGCCTAGACGGGCTTCCCCGACCGCCGATGCTCCCTGCGCATGCAAGCGCCCCGGGGAATCCATTCTGGCCAGCGTTTGCTGGGTGCGTATGTGTTTGGGTCTGAGCCAGGCAAACTTGGCCGAAGGGACTTGGGGAGGATGTTCCGAGGCGCAGGTGTTGTCCCTGCTAGGACCCACTGATCTGACCGAGAGGAGACCCTCCAGCATCCCTCATTCTCCTAGGATTTCCATACGTGGAAGAGACCTTTTTTTAAAGGTCATCCACTCGAAACCCTTCGTTCTCCCGGGATTAAAGTGCACCTTGAAGGGGCTTTTCCCCCCTTTCAGCTCCCAAGTCCTTTCTATACAATCTTGGATGTAGATCTTTAAAAGATCATTCCAAGCCCCTTGTTTTCATAGGATCATATAGATTAGAGCCGGAAGAGACTCGAGAGGTCTTCCAGTCCCCTCGTTTTCCTAGGATTTACATCTGGTAGGGATCTTAGAAGCCATCCAGTCCGGCCCCCTTTTCATAAGATTGAAGATTTACAGCTAGAAGAGATCTTAGAGACCGACCGGCTCTCTCGTTTTATGTGTGAAGAAAATGAGGCCTGAGACAGTTCAGGGACTCGCCCAAAGACCTTGTAAGTAAGTAGTAAGCAGCTGATCACGGATCTGAACTCTAGTAGAATGAATGCAGGGCTCTTAACAATTCACCCTGCTGCCTTTTTCTGAAATCTGAATTCTGGAAGGTAGGTAAGATTGTGCCTCTCTCGCCCGTTTCCTCCCCATGTGGCTAGATTTTAATCTATAAGACTGAAAGACTTAACTCTTCTGTGTTCTATTGGACTATTTATCTTAAAGATCTCCTATCTTAATCCCCAAGTTAAATTGATCGTGTGCTTCCTTAAGTCTTGTGTTCTAGTTACCTTCCTTCTACAACAAGCCTGTATTGTTCACAGAACACTACATACCGATGGGTGGCATTACAGTGTGATTACATAATTTCTGTTCCTCTTATGACAATAAAAATGTGTGAGCTTTTTGTATTCCTTTCCACTGACAGGTATGGGGGGAAATCTCTGTTGTGGAAATAATTTTAGATTCGTGTCTTGTAGTTTTTTGAAGATTCCCCCCAAGTAGTCTAGAATAGTAGTAGTATGTGCCAGCCACATATCGTGTATTTAAATGTTTCTCAAATTAAAGCATATATGCTATTAAGATTTATTGCCTTCATTGTCTCTGGCTGGAGGCAGACTGTTTCTTTTCCATCCCTCAGGTTCTGTCCCATCCCTCTCCAGCCTTTCTGGCTGTATTACAATAGTTATTGATTACCCTGGCGATATTTGACCAGAAAGTTGGAATCACATTTTCAAATGGCATTTATTGTTACTTGTTCCCTAATTTTTCTGGAAAATAAACATATGAGTATTTATGAAACATCTCTTGGGGCTAGATTTTGTTTCCGTGATCTTGCTAATTTTCAATCTTAGAAGTATAGAAAGAAATATGTTCATCTGTCAGATATTTTAATCCTCTTGCTAAGTAAATTTTTCTTGGTATATGCCTTATAAGAATGCTATAATCAATGCAGATTTCCAGTAAATGAGACCATGAGTCTGACTATATATACATACTATACTGCTAAAATGGCATCAAGCAGCAACAGTCTGTTTTGATTGTTTTATATAAAATTTCCCCCAAAAAAAGGCCCCAAATAGAAAATTGTTGACCCTTTTAAATGAGTAACTTATTCACAATAACTGTCGAGCCAAGAAAATTTTTCTTACAACATTAACATGTTTCTCTTAACTCAGTGTACATGTAATTAACTTTTTTCTATCCCAGAAGTCAAAGTTGCTAGTTCATACTTCTTACTTAAGTATTGACTGATGTTGTCTTACGTTCTTTTCATAGCTAATGGTTTTCTTTTTACTGTAGGATAAATGAATACCAATATTCAAAAAATGCCAGCAAATGCCCCAAGGCTTTGGGGTGCTGTGAGGGCAGGGCATGGCACAGACATCTGGTAATCTATCCCAGCTCCAAAGGTGTTTCTCTTCCATCAGTCCATCAGCAATGATTGATCAGAGACCCATAAAAGATCAACCACTTTGATTTACATATGAGGAAACTGAGACAACTAGGTTAAGTGATTTGCCAAAGATCTCTAAGGGTAGTTCGATTTGAAGTTGAGTTGAGTTTTGAATCCAGGGTCTAAAACACTACATTCAGTGCTTTTTCCATTTTATCTGCTGCCTTTCAGAGTAGGTGATAAAGGCTTGAGTACTGGGTGGGGATTGGGATTTTGGTGGCATTTTCTAACTAAGTGTATCTTGTTTACATAAAGGTACATCGATACCCATCTGGATGATTCAGAGTTCAAGCATTTATTAAATGACTAACTTCTCTGCCTTGCAGGGTGTTACACTTTTAAGATAATATAAAGATGGGGGAAGTGACTTAAAGATGAAATTCAAATTCCTTGGCTTGGTATTAAAGTTCTGGTTCTAGCCTGCCTTTACTGATTTCATATTCTTTCCCTTCTGCCAAACTGGCCTTCCCCCTCCCTCCCAAAAACAAAACAAAAACTGGTAGTAAATTCTATAAAGATTGAAGTTGAATAAGGAGGAACTAGAGAAGATCATAAAATGAACTATCTTATTCTAAGCTCATCAAAATCAGGCAGCTAAAAAGAATTTTGAATAGAACCTGTTGCTCAGCCAAGTTCCTGACTTTTAAGCCTTACATCAGTGGTGTCAAATTCAAATAGAAATGGGGGCCACACAACCATCCCTAAGTATCCATGGGAGTTGCATACTGACTTAGAATACCACATGATATTGTGTACTATTTTAACTATTTCCCAATAAAATTTCAATCTACTTTGGACACCATGTGTTTGACACCTAGCCCACTTTGTCCCTCCAACCCCTTTTCCCCCACCACTTCTGAACGTGGTCCCGTTTATTATCTGCTGTGTGCGTGCTCACCACTGTGATCATTCCTTGCCATTTTTATCTCCTTACGGACCAAGGTGCATCTCAGACCCTACCTCTTTACAGCACTACTCATCCCCTGGATGGAAGAACCCATTATAAAAGGAGAAATGGCTAATTAAAGAATGTTAGCTGCATTTATCTATGCTAATTTTGTCTAATTTTGTTTTGTAATGACTAACATAACTTTAAAAAGACAAAGCAGACTAGTGATTTATAGCATTCTTAATTTGGACTGGGGGAGAGTTCCTGAATGTTTGTACAGTAATGCTAGATACTCATTCCATAAAGAAGTGGTTATGAAATGTAAGTTCATTGTCAGATATTGGTTATCCATAATAGTACTTTTTTTTTTTTAAATGTCAATGTTGGGGCAGCTAGGTGGTGCAGTGGATAGAGCACTGGCTCTGAATTCAGGAGGACTTGAGTTCAAATTCGGCCTCAGACATTTGATACTTACTAGCTGTGTGGCCCTGGGCAAGTCACTGAACCCTTACTGCCCCCACAAAAATTTTTTTTTTTAATTGTCAATGTTGGTAAACATTGTCTTCTGTTCATCACTGCTAAAAATTAGTCTTAATTTGTTTACTCCTTATGCTCATAACATGGTTTTAATAAAACTAACTTTGTAAAATGTATTTTGGACAAATCAGCTAAATGTGTACTTAAAAGCTCTAAAATGATCATACAAAGTATGTGGTGATCATACAGAGAACAGAAGAGGCTTGGACTGTATATTGATGTTGAATTATTAATGACTCTTTGGATCTAGACATTCAGCCAGTTATAAATGCAACTTTTTCGTAAGTACAACATGAGATAAAAATCAAATAAGGAAAGAGAGTGGATTTGTGACTTTTATTGGTATTAGGAGACTTGCTTCTACCAAAGTAGGTGGACAGTCTCATGACAACTCAAAGAGTTGCCTCAAATGCTTAGTTCAAAATCTAAGTAAATTATATCTGGACCATTTGCCTGACCTATTAGTACGTCATTTCCCTCCTGAAGGCATTTCAGTGACTCCCTATTCCCTCAAGGACCCAGATTCTTAAACTATGTGTCACCACCTTGTATGGGGACATGTGACTCAATATGGGGGTTGGAAAAATTTGGCAATAAATGTTTGGGTCATGTAAAAATTTCTCAGGTGAAAAGAAGTCACAAGTGGAAATAGAGTGCTTATTGTATACCATGCACCGTGTTGAGTGCTAAGAATACAGTTATTTAAGCAAAACACAGGCCTTGCTCTCAAATAGCTTCTAATAGGGAAAAATAACACATGATGGGGGCAGCTAGGTGGCACAGTGGATAAAGGGCCGGCCCTGGATTCAGGAGTACCTAAGTTCAAATCCAGCCTCAGACACTTGACACTTACTAGCTGTGTGACCCTGGGCAAGTCACTTAACCCCCATTGCCCCGCAAAAAACAAACAAACAAACAAATAACACATGATGAAGTGGTGGCCAATAGGGTGTGTTGTTCTCCAACATAGGCATAATCAATTCTTAGCAAGAGTAGGGATTTGAACCCATGTCTTCCTGACTCACAAGTCCTGTACAATCTTCTGACTTTCAGTATCTAGATTTTATGAACAAATAGCAGGATTAGAACCTAAATAAATCATTGGTAGCTTCTTATTAACTCAAAATTTAACAATCCTGTTTTTAAAATAAATTTAATTCGGTCTACATTGGGTCTGTAGTAAGTCTATATCTCTCCTCCCCTCAAAAACCCCAGTTATGGGGCAGCTAGTTGGTGCAGTGGATAACCCCAATTGCCCACATACACACACAAACCAGTTACTTCCCTCAGGGAGCTCTTATGGGAATATACCCTTTTCTGAGCTGCTACTTAGAATTTTTTTAAGGCCCTTGAATATATGTTTTTCTGTATTTTTAAGAAGCCAGGGTGATTGTCTTTATTTTAAATGACATGAAAAGCTTTAAATTCATCATTGTTCTCTGAACATTTAGGCTAGTGACACAGAACGAGATGGAATAGCCACAGAAAAGTCATCTCCAGATAGAGAGAAAAAAAAGGAGCAGTCAGATGCCTCTGTTTCTCCTAGAGCATCAAAACATCATTATTCAAGATCACGGTCGAGGTCAAGAGAAAGAAAACGGAAGTCAGGTATGTATATTCTGAAAAGCTACTTCACAGTATTTATTATGTCCTCTATAGACTACATAAATATTATTCAGTTTGTAGTTGATTGTAATTGATACATTTATCAGCTTGACCAAAAGTTAAAAATGAAAGTATATTTCATGTTTCTTGGCTCACATGTGTATAATGTAAGTGTCCTGGTTTCATACCTTATCTTAAGGCAGGGCATATATATCATTTGGTTAGTGTTGCTACTTGCCCCCCCCCCCCCCCCAAAGTTTTCTGCCTCCCTAATTGAATTCTTTTTTGTTTGGTTTTGGTTTTGGTGGGGCAGTGAGGGTTAAGTGACTTGCCCAAGGTCACACCACTAGTATGTGTCTGAGGCTGGATTTGAACTCAGGTCCTCCTGAATCCAGGGCCGGTGCTTTATCCACTGCACCACCTAGTTGCCCCCTGGATTCTTTTTTGACAGCACAAATTGATCAGTGGTTATGCCATGCAATATTTATTACTTACAATGCTATAAAATAATACCCACATAGGGGAGAGAGGTGATATGTGGAGAAATAGCCCATTTATAAATGAAATGAAATCAGAAATACTTTGATATTATTTGAATTGGGGGGTACTTAGGTGTTTATATGTCAGTTGTAGTACATCTTAGAGAATGAGATCTCCTCATATAAAAATGAATGCTTAACTGAATACCAAACCCTTTAAATACCAAAACTTCTTTGTTAAAATGTTGGTTTTTCATAGAAATTTTTAACCAAAACATTACATACATGTTGCTGTGTGCTTATCTTAATGACTTGAAATATTTTATAGCCAAATTCTCAAGAGCTGCTGAGGTGTATTATACTAAGTGGCTTCAGGCTGCTATGGTTTTCTAGTAATTCGATCTGCTTTTTCTATTTTATGGCCCTTCATGAAGTTTTTTATTTCTACATACCTCAAGCAGCCCACTTCTAACTTGCTGCCTATAAACCAAGCACCTTGTCTTATAAGAACTGCCTTTATAATAAAATGGTTAAAGGAGGAAAGCTGGCTCTTCTTAAGGCGATGAGGCTCAAGGATTTGTGGGGTTTTTTAACTGATGAAGACCTTTTTTAAAATGTTCTGGTTCTGAAACTTGGATAATTGATATTGTCAGATAAACTGAAGTGTCTCTACCAGACCTGTGTAGATAACAGTAATAAGTAAACAAAAGTTAAAACCTCAGTCTTTGGAAATCCATAAACAGGATCTCTATAGAGTTTGTTTTAATAAAATATTTTAAGATTGAGTTTTAATAAACCCTTGCTTATACTAGTGATAATTTCCCCCCCCCACAGATAATGAAGGAAGAAAACACAGAAGCCGGAGCAGAAGCAAAGAGGTAATTAACACTTTGTAGAGTATAGGTAATTTTAAAATACTTTTAAAGTATCTGGTAGAAATGTATGTGTGAAATATATGACCATGATATGGTAAGTACCCAAGACTTTGAAATTTTGAAAGGTTAATTGGGTTATGGAGTATCGTAGAGAAGCATGATTTGGATTCATCATTTTTAACAAGAAGATAGTTGTTTATGGGAAAAGTACATTCAGAAGCTTAATTTTAATTTGTTGTGAAATTTTTCACAATGAAAATTTCATATGAAGAAATATAATTGGTTCTTTAGGACTATCACACAGAGCTTCCATTAACCTGAGGTCCCGAGTCTTCTGATGCCATAACATTTCTCAGGACTTTTAAGTAACAGTCATCTGCCTAGGGATGCGTTCATTTTATTTTTATTTTTTTGGAAATATAACTAACAAGAGTCCTCTTTTCCCAAATTAGTTCAGTTTTTCTAATAGTGTTGAACTTGAAAAGACTGCTACAGGGTCACAAGAGTTAGTGAGGGGCAGCTGGAAATGTGGCAGTAACAGCAAAGCTTGAGGAAAAAGGCAAGGGGAGTGAGAAGAGGCAGCAGCTGTGGTGCAGAGGACATAACTGGCTCACCCACCAGAGAAGACGTGGAGAGAGCCAAGAAGGAACTGCAAAAATAGCAGCCAGAAAGGGAGGAGGAGTCCTTTGGGGGCTGGGTGAGGGACTCCTAAAGCTAACTGTGGGGCAGGGACTTCACCTCCTCCCCTAATGGAAGCTCTGTTAAAATTTTAATTTAGGAGAGTTTTTGTGAAAATGACTATTTTGTTTAGCTCACATGATAACATTTCTATAATAAATCATACTCAGCGTGCTAATGCGCGAAGAGACTGAACTGAAGACGCTGCAGACTCAGATAGCAAAATTATAAGCCTACTTCATGATAAGGTAACTATTAGTCATTCAAACTCCTATTTCCCTTAAATATATCTTAAATCAGTTAAGGGTTTTGATGCATTTTTAAAATTAGTAATAGAGTATTATGTATGGAAAGCTAAAATAAAGTTTTAAAATTGGCCCACATTTTGAAAAGCCTTTCTAATTTGCCATCATACTGCAGAGTCTAAGAAAATTTGATCTTAAATGTTTTTAGAAGGGGAATTGGCAGTAAAAGTAAAATCCACATGTCAGATTTCTAACTTTTGTAAAATTAACTGTTATATGATCATTTTCATAAATTACAACATGCATGTTTAGATAAATAGTGGCACTATTTAGCCAAAGTATTTTAGAAAAAATGCCAAGTACAAAGAAATACATTATTGCATGTATTTTACTGCATGGGGTGACAGTGTAATATCATGGGAAACGTATTAAACTGGGAGTTAGGAGACCTGGGTTCTAGCCCCAGCCCTGCTGAAACCAACTGTGTGAACTTGAACAAATCACAGTGTCTTGGAAATGTTTCCCTCATTTGCTAAATTAAGAGGGTTGGACTAGAGTATCTTTAAAATGTATTCCAACTCAATTTATTTTTTTTAAGTCCAGCATCTTGAATTTTAATAACACGTGGATCAGAAAGGCAAATCTTAGACGCCTGTCTCAGGGGCAAGAGAAAATATGAAACATCTTTCTTAAATTGTCTGGATGCTGATACATTTAGTTTTAGCTGCATCTGAAGGCATTGCTGGTATTATAGGGTGGTTTGGTTTTATTTCTTGTACTGGGGAAAGTAATATGATGGCATTGTATCAATTGTCTTATTCCTATCTTGAATTCCAGTACCATTTTT
Source organism: Dromiciops gliroides (assembly GCF_019393635.1). Taxonomy (NCBI): domain Eukaryota; kingdom Metazoa; phylum Chordata; class Mammalia; order Microbiotheria; family Microbiotheriidae; genus Dromiciops; species Dromiciops gliroides. The sequence continues at coordinate 31,702,841 of NC_057861.1, read as the reverse complement.
AAAGTAAAAGTGCTTGCCATTTTTTACCGTAGGTACCTTTACCAAAATAAAAATCCCAAACCTGTCTGCATATGTTACGAGGAAAAATGACTACTTCACAATTTAGACTCCAATGGAAACATTGGAGACAGTCAGACTGACCTTACAGAATACTTTGACACTATAGCTATAAAAGGAAGATTTATGTGTCTGCTTAAAATAATTGGAGGGGTCAAAAAAATGCTTAGTAAGCTTGAGTCTTATTTAGAATAGTCATCTACTTGAAACTGCATTTTCTAATGCATTTCCTGTTTTCTAAGTGTCTCTAATCAATTCTGTTATTCATTGCTAACATCACAGTTCAGTGGTACTGTGTACTTCAAAAGTTAAATCTGCATTTATAAGTGATATGTCCATCTGGTGTATATCTAAATAGTTGGTTGTGTATATTTGAATAAATATGTATGTATTTTATTAGAACTAGGGGTGAAATTGAAATTGTTTTTACCTTGTTATTGAAAAATAATTTTATGGGAGGTTACTACTACACATGGGAGTGGGGGGGATTGTAAAGAGCAAAAAAGTAGTAATATTCACTTGCAACATTGGATGATGTGAACATAGATAATTAGTGACTGAGCCACACTCCTAAGGTTACTAATGTTGCATCACAACATATTTTTATCTTCTGATACCCATACTAACTCTCTTTGTTGCACTATTTTCCTGAAAGAACCAACTTCTTCTTAAAACAGGCAAGAAGACATGAATCCAAAGATAAGTCCTCCAAGAAACATAAATCTGAGGACCATAATGACAAAGAACATTCTTCTGATAAGGGAAGAGAGAGACTAAATTCATCTGAAAATGGTGAGGACAGACACAAGCGAAAAGAAAGGAAGTCATCAAGAGGCAGAAGTCATTCAAGATCTAGGTCTCGGGAAAGGTGAGCTGTGTTTATGCAGCATTGGTAGAATCAAAGAGTTCTACATTTTTAAATACACATTAACGATGTCAGCCCCAAACTGTTTCCTGCCCTTTCCCAGATCTACCAAGTTCCCCAAAATGTTAGAAATTGAAGGCATAGTTAATAGTGGCAGGAAATGGCACTTTATGGCCCTAGGGATTCAGGAATGGTCAACAATACTACCAGAGAGCCTGTATAGGAGAGCGGGGAGCCCTTGTTGCTATGTGGTGGTGATTATTCAGCAGTTAACTAACATGTCGTTTTGACTGGATGGAATAGAGTTATTAACAGTAAAAAGCAAGTGCCTACTTTGTGTGAGATACTTTAAATAAAATTTATTTCTTTCATTAGATCTGATCAGCTACATTTGTGGGATTTTTTAAGCTAATATTGCCTCATTAATAGAGAAGGCATTTGAAGCCATACTCAAGATTTTCTATTTCTATGTGAAAGCATAAGAATTATAGCCTTGCACATTTAGAAAATGCTCAGAGGTTTTATGGTTTTTGAAAATCAATTTTAGTAGTTACACTCTTAGAATTTTGTAGTATTGTCATTTGAGGCAACATAACACACCAACTAAAGGCATCCTGTAAATGTCTAAATGACTTTGAGGGAATGATCGATTTGAATTTAACTACTTGTATTTTAAAGATTTGTGAATAAGAAGATGTTCTTTACATTTGTTGTTTCAGGCGTCATCGTAGTAGAAGCAGAGAACGGAAGAAGTCAAGGTCCAGGAGCAGGGAGCGAAAGAAGTCAAGGTCCAGGAGCAGGGAAAGAAAGCGTCGGGTTAGATCTCGATCGCGGTCAAGGTCAAGGCATAGGCATAGAACCAGGAGTCGAAGTAGGACAAGGAGCAGAAGCCGGTGTGTGTTTATATATTCTTTTTAAGAGAACTTATTGCCAACAACCATATTATTTTTGTTTTTCAAAATGTTTTGATTTGTCTAGAAATAAGAGTTTTTTGGTTTGGGGTTGTGAGTGGTTGGGGGTTTTTTTGTTTTTGGGTTGTTTTATGAGTTATGGGACAGCTAGGTGGCGCAGTGGATAGAGCACCAGCCCTGGAGTCAGGAGTAACTGAGTTCAAATCCAGCCTCAGACACTTAACACTTACTAGCTTTGTGACCCTGGGCAAGTCACTTAACCCCAATTGCCTCACTAAATTAAAAAATTATGAGTCGAACTTATGGTTTGCAGACGTTGACTTCATTATCAATTAAATAAGAAATATCAAAGTAGCTAGCATGAAATTTGTAGTTAAGAGATCTTCCATTTGGCCTCAAGCAAGTCACTTCAATACTCTGGACCTTAGTATCCTCATTTGTAAAGTTAAGGGATTGGTTTCTTCCAGCCCGTGAGGCTAGAATCTAGATTTTGTAATGGCCAGTTTTTTTTTTTTTTTCCTCCTTCCCTAATGCTGCTGCTTAGTTGGTAAGAGTCTCAAATCTGATCATCAGTGTTTAGATGAATTCCAAGAACTGCTCCAGATATCTGTCCTGCCCCCAAAGTGAAATTATATATAAAATGACTATCACTTATTATGACATGTTTGATATATTCTAAAAAGAAAAAAACCATTATATGTAGGTTGCACCTAATTTATATAAGAGGGTAATGGACAACAAAGTTCCATTTGTATTTTGTATTGTTATATAACTACATGGGGCAGCTAGGTGGCGCAGTGGATAGAGCACCAGCTCTGGAGTCAGGAGTAACTGAGTTCAAATCTGGCCTCAGACACTTAACACTTACTAGCTGTGTGACCCTGGGCAAGTCACTTAACCCCAATTGCCTCACTTAAAAAATAACTACATGAATCAAATAGTTGTTGAATGACAAAATTTCTATTTTAAAACAGATTTTACACATGAAAACCTTAGTTTTGTGATGCTTTTTTTATTATGACATATATCAGTATATTAATAAGTTATCACCTAATAAGACTCCTAAAATTAATTACAGAGAAAGAAAGAAGAGAATTGAAAAACCACGAAGATTTAGCCGAAGTTTAAGTCGGACGCCCAGTCCGCCTCCTTTTAGAGGGCGAAACACAGCAATGGATGCACAAGAAGCATTAGCTCGAAGGTATGTTTATTGCCTTTCATCTTTTTTTTTTTTTCCTTAATTTGACTTTGAAGAGCTTGTTATCTAAAAAAGATGAGGGGTTGATCCTGTCACTGAATCTTGGGAATCAAAAGTTAAAACACAATAGATTCCATTTGTGATCATACTTAAAACATTGTGGCCTTTTGCAATACAGAAGTAGATAATTGCATTAACTTTTAACCTCATAGTATAGATTCGCTTATTTGCAAAGCTATGAAGATTGGAGTGGTTGCAACAGACAGCTCCTTTCTCCTTTTTTGCCTCTTCTTAATTTCCTAGGTTTTTTTGTTTGTTTCTGGTTTTTTGTGCTGGTGATTTTTGGGGAGGTTTTTTTGATTTTGTTCTGTTTTGGTTTTTTTCCTGAAGGATCAAAAAGTCCCAGGACTTGGGATTGAGAGTGCAATGGGCCTTAAATTCTTGAAACTGTTTTCGTATATGAGACAAGGAAATTTATTCTTTTGGTTGTAAAAGAAATTACATTTTTTGCTTCTTAAGAACATAAAATAACTAGACCAATGCTTGACTTTTGGTTAGAATTCCATGAAGTGTGGTGTTAATTATTTTGAAAGAGGTGATAAATGACATAGTTACATGCTATGTCAATAAATAGAAGCCATATTGTAAATTTGCCCTTATAAAACCTTAAATAAAACCCTGTTGTTAAGACAGGGAAAGGTACATATTTTCCTAGATTTTATTGCACACTTATGTGTGGTTCCTGGGATGACACACAAGGGAGATGGAGCTATCTCATTCCAATCTACAAGGTTAAGTTTTCCCAAAACACTTAAATCATTTGCAAAGGCAGGAGAAAAATCACAGCACTTCATATTTGCTATTTTTCCCATATTCTGCGAATTCTACGCTAGCTTTTGTTGTTTTTCTTTTTAAAATTAAGTTTCTATTTTTTTCCCATTGCAAAAATTACAGTTATCACAATGTAACCTGATGTACTGCTGCCCTGTGAACCCAGCCTGGCAGAAACTGTCTCCAGCTGAACAGCAGCAGCAGCAGCAAAGGTGTGAGCTCACCCCTTCCTCATTCCATTCACCTTAGTGAATGGTGTTGATTTCAAAACTTGCAATGGCCATTTTAATGCAAGTAGTATCGTTTATTAAGCAGTTACTCATCCTTTATACTTGATTTTTTTTTCTTATTGAAATTCAAAGCAACAGAATAAGTGAGTATTTGTTATCAAATCCATAAATGAATGTGAGTCAGATGGCAGAAGGTGATGCTCTCAAAATGTGAGGATTTTCTTAGCTTTTCTGTTTAAATTTATAGTGAATGTTACATAAATGCAGATGTGGATTTTTTTTTTCTTTTCAAAACCCACCAGTTTACAATTTACTCCTATGCTGCACTTAAATTTTCAACTTTCAGATTTTAGTGGGATTTAAAGCTAACACTGGTAGTTCATGTTGCCCATTTATGTGACAACTACCAATTCTTCACTGAGATCAGTTTAGCTATTCGTGGTTCTTGAATTTTGTTTGAAAGGACAACTTAGTTGCTGAGAAATTAGCCACAGTATGGGAAATCCTGAAAAATGAGGATAAAATGTATCTTTGTAGTAAAGTATTTAAACAGCTTTGCAAATAGTTTCACATATATATGTTAAGCTTTATACACTTGCAACCCCTTTTCACTGGAGAAATTTTTACCCAACCCTGGGTATATAGGTATATAATAAAGCTTCTTAACCTTTTACTGTTGCCAAATTTTTTGCGGCCCTTGCATATAGTTACTCTACGCCATATGGAGTTGCAACCCACAGTTTAAGAAGCTAGGTATTAAAAACTACAATAGCTTCACTACCTGATTCTTAGAGCTCATAGAAGTGATGGATGTTATCTTGCATTTGCTCAGGGGGGTTGAAATCATACTCATTTTATGTAAACCACTCAACTATTACAGAGCAAATACAAATTACCTAGTCAACTGAATCAGACAGTAATTTTTGCCAGCCTACTTCCTTAGTATATTACAGGTAGGTGGGCCTATTGATTTACATCAATGATCTCTTTAATCATTGCTTTAAAAAAAAAATTCCATTTCAAATGCTGGAAGTGAAGTGCCAGGAACCAGTTACTTGTTTTTCCCTGTGCAATAACCTGTAGTTTTCTTATTCAACTTTGGCAGCCAACATGGAATTCTTTCATTGCAAAACTATATTCTAGAAGTGCAACCAAAAAAAATTCCTTTTTTTTTTTTTCCCTGCAGCTTTACTAACAGAAATCCTCTTGGAGTTTGAATTTTGGAAAGTGGTTGTGGCTACTCTAGGAAACAAATTATCAAGAAACATAATTATTTAGATTTTGTATGCTATACAATAAATACATAAATTTATGTAGGGAGAGGAGAAATTGTGAGTTTTTATTTTAATTTTTGCCCCAGAACTGTGATTTCACAGGTTTAGAGACTTTACTCCATTGATAAATCATAAGCAACTAGTCTAGGACTTAGAGTATACTCTTTCTATAACTAATAATTGAATCAAGAATAGCATAGTTCTTTTAAAATACATTTTTGTGAAATTTTCAGATGCTTTGCCTTCTGAATTTTAAGGCTATTAATAAATTTAATTTTCATTCCAGCCTTGGCTTAAGTGAACCACGAGTTAATCATGTATATTTGAATAAAGGATCTTAGAATATTATCTAGTCTAGTCCTTCATAGGAAATTTAGATGCAGAAAGTTGAAATGACTAATCTCACAATAAATTAGTGGCAGCGGGCTCAAACCCAGGTCTCCTCAATTCCTAGGTGCAATGTGGTCTTCACACCACAAGTTTACCATAAATTAAAAGCAACCAAATGGAATGACTGAAATATGTTCACTTTTTCAAATTCTTCACAAGAGTAACAGAGCCACTTGCATTAAGATGAATTTGGGATTTGTAACATTGATTATTTCTATTTCATTATAATAATTTGCAAGGCTGTGATAAATGCTTTAAAAGAGTATATTCAACACATAATAGGAGATAAATTTTTTCTTGTTCCTCAAAACTGTCTGCCTCCCCTGAAAAACTTTCAGAAAATTCTGAAATCAACATTATTTTCTACTCACCAAACCTTAATTGTTTCTGAATGTGGACAAGTGAGTGTTTTATTTGTAAGGTTGATTTCTTAATAAAACCCTGCCAGTATGTGAAAAGTGTATGACCATCATATACATTCCCACTGAAATATAGATCTTAAAATAGTTTTATCTCTAACATGGACATTAGGACAGACTCTTATTACCAGAGAAATTGCTTTTAGGGTAGGAAAGATACTTGTTAAATATTGTAAGAGCTACTTTTTTTTTAAGGAATTTTTTAATGGGTATATTAAAATCCCTTATTACTTTTGTTCTAAAAAATAAAAGTTATTAATGTATAATTTCACATCTTATTTTAGGGGTTCTTTTACACATTTTGAAATTTTTTCTGTTATGAATCAATAGGTTGGAAAGAGCAAAGAAATTGCAAGAACAGAGAGAAAAAGAAATGGTTGAAAAACAGAAACAGCAAGAAATAGTAGCAGGTAACTTTTTTCATAAATTTATTTGGCCAGAATTTTTATAAGTAAGCATTATGACTATTCAAGTTTGACTGAAATTATAAAGACCAGTAGTTCTCAGTTTGAAAGTAGTTAATGGGAAAATGTAAATGGGGCACAGTATGATTAAAATGTCTATGAAAAGTTGATCAAAGAAAGCTGAATGTGAAGTTCCATATTAACAGATTTGTCTAGATACAGTGGACAGAACACTAAATTTTAATTTATCTTGGCTGTGCTTATGTGATGTTTAGTAAAGTCAGTCATCCTATCTTGTTTCAGGTTCTTCAAATATATGGTCTCTGATGTTCCATCTACCTCTAAATCTATGATCCTAAATACTGGCTATACTTGTGTTAACATAATTTAGAATTTCTTTCCATTTTTTTCATATCTGCTTGTGTATGTGCTGTTTGTAGTTTGCACACCTTCCCTAGGTCAGGGAAACTTATTTAATGTGCAACTGAACTATTGCAATACCTTCTCACAGTCTCTGGAGTAAGGCTTCCACTGCCACATTATTCTGCATGATTCTAGTCATTTTACTCCCCACTCAAAGAATCTTCAATAGCTTCTCATTTTTCTCCAGCCTGTGAGAGATAATCACATTACACTTCATTTCACATACTCTGTATTCCAATTAAATTTGCCTTGTCTTAAAACCCTTCAGTTTGATGCCTCTGCCTATGTTGGTGCATGTGTCTAGAATGCTGTCCTTCCTAACTATTCTTTTTTTTTTTTTTTTTTTTTTTTTTGCGGGGCAATGGGGGTTAAGTGACTTGCCCACGGTCACACAGCTAGTAAGTGTCAAGTGTCTGAGGCTGGATTTGAACTCAGGTACTCCTGAATCCAGGTCCGGTGCTTTATCCACTGCACCATCTAGCTGCCCCCTAACTATTCATTTTTAAAGGCCTTCTTCAAAGAAGCTTTCCCCAATCCTTCCACTAAACTAGAAATGTTCTTTTTCGTTTAATGTCACACTGTACTTTTATCTTTCACATACTTAGCTATTTTATATCATCTACAACTGTCACACTTTTCTGCTTTAGATATCACAACTCCCCTGGTTGAAACTGAAACCAGGGGCAGCTAGGTGGTGCAGTGGATAGAGCACTGGCCTTGGAGTCAGGAGTACCTGAGTTCAAATCTGGACTCAGACACTTAACACTTACTAGCTGTGTGACCCTGGGCAAGTCACTTAACCCCAATTGCCTCACTAAAAACAAACAAAAAAAAAGAAACTGAAACCAACATTGACTTAAGTCTTGAATCCTTTAATGGCCTGTTAGCACTGTCTGTAGTTTTTCTTATTGGAGTTCCTCATTAGTTTCCCTTAAGTACCTTCTATATGCCAAGTATTATGCTAAGCACAGGATACAAAGAAGGGCAGAAGACAGTCCCTCCCTTCACAATCTAATGAGAGAAGACAATACATAAAAAGAAACTAAAAGGGAAGGAAGAGTACCCAACTTGGAGCCATGAAGAAGACCTACAACTAGGTGGAAAATGATGATCTGGGAGGAACTCTTCAAAATCTACCCTACAGTCAGATGGAGGAGGAGGAGTTCTGGGGCCAGGGTGTGCTAAGTAGATGTGAATTTCAGAGTTGTAATCTTGCTGGAAGATGAGTTACTAAAGACAGTCCTTCCTAGTTGGAGACAAAAGTCGAGGAGATTAGTAGGTGTGAGATGATGAGATGGCTACACCAGGCCCCTCAAAACAAATTTTGGCTCTGTATCTATTTAAAGATCATATACAAAAGGTAGACCATTATGAATGAGGCTTGGGTTCTTTAAAAATTATCTACTGTTACCCTTCAAGTTTTGAAGTATTACTCTGCCTTTAGGCAACCTTGTAACTTAATATTCATTTATATTTGTTTTTCAGCAGCTGCAGCTACAGGAGGGTCTGTCCTCAATGTTGCTGCCCTTCTAGCATCTGGAACACAAGTAACTCCTCAGATAGCTATGGCAGCTCAAATGGCTGCACTACAGGCCAAAGCATTGGCAGAGACGGGAATAGCTGTACCTAGCTATTACAATCCAGCAGCTGTGAATCCAATGAAATTTGCTGAACAAGAAAAGAAAAGGAAAATGCTTTGGCAAGGCAAAAAGGAAGGGGTAAGTTTCTGTACTTAATGTGGGTCAGTGTCTCTTTTCTGGCATTTGCTGTTTCAAACACAACAAAAGTGGGCAGAGGACAAGTTGGGCCCAACTTGCTTTAACTGTTTGCCAGGCAACTGTTATTAGTCTGGATCATGGTGAATTCACTTCCATAGAGCAGAGCAGAACCTTAGAAGGGGATTTCATAGAGTGATACTTGGTTATTTCCATATTTTAAATTGTATCACAGACTGTTTTGAACATAATGACTAAAGTTGTAAATGTATGTGTTTTAATGTCTACTGCAGGATAAGTCACAATCTGCTGAAATTTGGGAAAAATTGAATTTTGGAAACAAGGACCAAAATGTCAAATTCAGGAAATTAATGGGTATTAAGGTAAGAATTGGGTAGGTGTGGGCATTCACATATATAGTAATAAATAATCGAGTTAAATTTCTTATTACTTTCATATTCAGGGTAGTATTCATATTACCCAATATATGATTTCATTTAGGAATGCTTACTTAGAATTCAATGCTCCTTTAGAAATGGATTCATTCTAAATCTGTTACTGATTTCTAAAATCCTAATGCTCTTTAAAGCCTGTACCAATGAGTATATTCATTGATTACTGTTGAGTTTATATTTAAGTTATGTTTATATTTAAATTACCCGTGCTAATTAAGACATTCTGCATGATAACAGTCATAACTATTAATTTTTAAATGGTAACGTCTCTGATCTGGGTGGAAGTTGTAAAGGCTAAAATTCTAGCTAGTCTATCTAAAATATCTAATGAATGGTCGCAAATAAATTACAAGCTTTAGCAAGAGTTTAGACTTTTAAGCATTTATTAAGGAGAATAAGAATTTGGTGAAGAGAGAGAGAGAGGCCTAGATTCATCTATCTATCTCAGGGAGCTACAGTTCTCCTGCTCTGCTCTCCATGAGAGTCCTGGTGAAAGAGAGTAAGAGAGTGCCAGCCTGCCCCCTCTTCCTCCCACAAGCAAATGTCACTTCCTGACACCAAAGAAAAGCCACACGGCTTGCCCTCAGGCGCCTTCTCCTCATGGTGGAGCTTTCCTACAGTAGCTCTCCAGTAGGTGATGTCATTCCAATCATTACAGAGTTTAAAGTAAAAATAGCATTCTCCAGTACTATGTAAGGAAATAGACAAATGTCTGTTCTTTTATTGCCAGGAACCGTTCCTATTTCTCTGAAATATGTTTTCATTTTTCATTTTGCAGATTATTCCCTGTAGTGAATTACTGTTTTTTATACTGAAAGTTTGAAGGAGTTTATTTTTAATTGAAATAAAATGCGGGCTTATAGGCCATTAGCATTAACAGCAAATGAACTTCAAAAGTGCCAAAGAGGGGCAGCTAGGTGGCATAGTGGATAAAGCACCGGCCCTGGATTCAGGAGGATCTGAGTTCAAATCCAGTCTCAGACACTTGACACTTACTAGCATATTTAAGTATATGTGTTTAAGATTTTGGGAAAGATATTGACTAATTTTATTGGCTTGCCAAAAAAGTTGAACGTTTGTAATCTGTTTACCTGTCTCTATTTCCAGAGTGAGGATGAAGCTGGTTGTAGTTCAGTTGATGAAGAAAGTTATAAAACTCTGAAGCAACAGGAAGAAGTATTTAGAAATCTGGATGCTCAGTATGAGATGGCAAGATCACAGACCCACACACAAAGAGGAATGGGTTTGGGCTTCACATCTTCGATGCGGGGAATGGATGCAGTTTGAAAAAAACATGATTTTAAAGTTTGGGACTTTGTGAAATTCTTGTTCTGATGTCAGGTCCTTGTTCACCAAACAGCTAGCATTCTAGCTTGCATGGGTGTTGCATTGACTTTAATTTATTGAAAAATACAATTTTTTTTGTAAATATCAGATCAGTGATACTGGTGTTAGTGTTGTAATCAGGTTAAACCCACTTCCATTAAACTTGACAGAACTATAGAAGGACAATATTTTTTAGTTACCAAGTTCTACTTTTCAAACAAATGTAAAGCTGCAGGTGGGGTAAAATCTCATACATGGATATTTCGTGTCCACTGTCTTGTGTACTTTTGTACTTAACCTTGTACAGTTATTTTCATCTCTTGAAACATGAAAGAAATGTTGTGTAGATGTTCTTTAGAAGATCTGGCCATTGGGCACATAGTCCAGCACAGAAAGCTGGATGGTGATGATAATAAAAGATGTTTTTCTCAAAACTGGTGTTACTTTAAGTTCCCTGAAATCCTTGTTTGAGTTGGTTTCTTTTATGGTTGCTACAGCATTTTGGTATACTTAATAAAATAAAGACCAATTAGGAATTCCCTTTAATAGAATAGTTAGAACTATGCTGTAGGGAATGCCATAGTGAGGAAAAATGTAAAAGATTTTAGGGGGCAGGGGATAACAGAAGCTGAATTGAAAACTTTATTTCACCAAAACAGTACTGTTCTTTGCTGCTGAGGGGGGTGGGCAGGGTTGGGAGGGTGTACAGCATTTGTTAAATAACTGTATGTTATTCAGGTAATAGATTAATGCATTAAGGGTGTAAGCACTTTTATTACAATAAAGTGCCTTATAACAGAACAGTGTTATGTATGCACTTTGCTTGATCAACCTGAGTTGGGATCTTTTCATCTCTCTGAGATATCCAACTTTGCAAATTAGCTGCATTATTAAAGACATACAGCTCTTGAAAACCACTTTGTCGCTAAATGGAATCAGGCATAAAACTCTCGAGTTTGTGATTTTGTATTATGTTAGATCGGCAAAACATCACTGTAAAAGGGATCCAAGTAACATGGCCATGGCTTTTGTGGTTTTTTTAACTTCTATTAAAATTAGTAATTATGCTTTTTCTGTCCTTATTACTGACTGAAAAAAAATTAATTATTAGGTGCACCATTACAATATAGATTCCAAAAGTGTTGCCTATAATGCAAGTTTGTTGTATGTGTTTGAAACCCATTTTCCTGTTGGCTTTCATGAAAACATTAAAGATGGCTTCCTGTGGAAAAGGTATTAGCTGCAGAATGGTAATAAAATCACACAATGCAGCAAAAAAGAAAAAAAAATGGTGTTTTTCTGGTAAAGTATTAATGGAACCCCTGATTATAATGTAAGAGACGTGATCATATACTTAAGGGGAGCAATTTCAGTAAACAATACAGCTTACTTTCAAGGTATTTATTAAATTTCCAGTGTTTTAAAACAAGATCGTATGTATTTCTAGCTACTTTGACTATGTTGATATGCTGGGAGACAGTGACTTTTTCAAATAAACTGGTCTAAAGAAGAAAGCTATAGAAACAATTTTAAAAGAATAGTGTTTATTGAAGTGTTTTTTGTGTTGTGGAAGTTGGTTTTATTCCTTTAAAAATTGTTATAGCAAGTGGTAAAGATAAGATTTAACCCCAAGTCTTTTGATTAGAAATGAGGTCCCATTTTCCCCTTTATATCAAGACATTTTTAGATGCTGTTATCCTCAGGGAGAAGAGCAAACATAATGCATGTAATTACTCCCATTTTTTTGCAGGTTAGGTTTCTACATTCCCAGATTGAACAACCATGTATAGGAAAGTAGGAGGAACCAGAGAAAGTTGTATTAAATAGCTTAATGTATAGATCATTTAGATAATTAAAAATGTATTTTCATTTTGTTTTAAGACTTCCCTTGTACTTTCTGGACTAGTTAAATTGGAAAGACTCTCCAGTTTTTCTTCATGGATGATGTTTTACTGTGTCTATAACCACTAGATTGGGAAAGACCAATAAATTTTAAGAGCCCATATCATGCAATATGGCAGCCTAATTGAGTCCTTTATACCAGTATCTTGAAGATATTTTGACCAATGAGTTGGACCCAGTATTAAATACAGCAGAGAGCAAAATTAGCATTAACACTATCCACTTCCTGCTGTGAAACCCGCCTTTTTAGCACCAATGTTACTATTGGCTATGTCAGTCAACAAGCATTCATTAATGCAGCATGTTAGACCAAGTTCTAGGGCAGAGACATATGGAGCACAAGTTCTAATGAGACAATATGCTGACAACTGTGTGATGGGACATAATTTCAGAGGGAAGGGACTAGCGGCGGGGGGGGGGGGGGGGGGGGGGGTAGTCCAGGGAAGCACTTCTGCAAAAGGTAGGAGTGAGCTGAGTCTGAACCATAGTTTTATTCTACACTGAGTCCACCTATCTGGAGGGTGCGTAGCATGTTTATCACAAGTCCTGAGGAATCATAGTTGGTCTTTTTTGTGTGTGTGTGAGGCAGTTGGGGTTAAGTGACTTGCCTAGGGTCACACAGCTAGTAAGTGTTAAGTGTCTGAGGCCGGATTTGAACTCAGGTCCTCCTGACTCCAGGGCCAGTGATCTATCCACTGCGCCACCTAGCTGTCCCATAGTTGGTCATTGTGTCAATCAAATGTGCTAATTTTAAATTCTCTGTCTTTACCAATATGTTGTCACTATAAATGTTCTCTTAGTTTTGTTCACTTCACTTTGCATCAGTTCATATGCCTTTCCACAATTCTCTGAAACCTCCATCATTTCTTACAGGACAACATTCTATCACATTTATATACCATAATTTTGTCCTGCCATCCCTAATTGGTAGACACCCCATCAGATTACCATTCTTTGCCACCTCAAAAAGCTATATTTTTGTAGAACCGTATTTTGTTTGGCTTAGGACTAATTCTTTAATCTACCTGTCTGCTAATTCGACCTTCTCCCTTTCTATCCTATTTCCCTGGTGAGATGTGTTTTTGTACTCCACTGTATGTATTTTTCCCTCCTTTAACCAGTTCAGATGAGAGTAAGGTTCAACTGTTAACTGCTCTCCCCTATACTATCCTTGTTTGCATAGATGTCTACTTGTATGCCCTAATTATGTGAGAATTTTTTTCTTATGAAGATAAAGATATAGAAGCACTTCTAGGCTTTCTGATTATATTCCCTCTATGACCCCTGATGATGGTAAGATTTGGTTGAAGTATATGTATCTCCATATTAGATGGTAGTTTATCCTTCAATTCTATATCATTTTCCATGTTTACCTTTTTGATGTTTCTAATTCCTGTATCTGTATCTCAAAGTTTCTACACAGCTCAGATATTTTTCAGCAAAAATGCTTTAGAAGTCTTCCATTTCACTAAAGATCTATTTTCTCTTCTGCAAGATTATATTAACTTTTGCTGGGTAAATTATTCTTGGTTGTGAACCTATATGCTTTGCCTTCAGGAATGTGGTATTCCAAGCTCTCTAGTTCTTTCACGAGATGACTGCTTATTTTGTGTGATCTTACTTGTGTTTGTTTTCTCTTGTATTTGAATTCTTCTTTCTGGCTGTGTACACTTTTTCTTTGACCTGGAAGACCTAAATTTTGGTTATAATGTTCCTAAAAGTTTTCATTTGGGGATTCCTTTCAGAAGGTGATTGGCGTAGGGCAGCTAGGTGTCACAGATTAAAGCACCTGCCCTGGATTCAGGAGGACCTGAGTTCAAATCCTGCCTCAGACACTTGATGCTTACTAGCTGTGTGACCCTGGACAAGTCACTTAACTCTCATTGCCCCGTCCAAATAAAAAAAGTTATTGGCGGATTGTATTTCCACTTTGTCCCCTAGTTCTTAGAAATCTGAGCAGTTTTCTTTTTTTTAAGAATTCTTAAATGTGGGGGCAGCTAGGTGGTGCAGTGGATAAAGCACCGGCCCTGGATTCAGAAGTACCTGAGTTCAAATCCGGCCTCAGACACTTGACACTAGCTGTGTGACCCTGGGCAAGTCACTTAACCCCCATTGCCCCGGGGAAAAAAAACAACAAACCAAAACTTAAATGTGATGTCTAGTCTAATTTTTAGTCATAATATTCAGGCAATCTGATCATTCATAGGGTTTTTCTCTCCTCTATTTTCCAGGTCAGTTGTTTATGCTGTGAGATACCTTACATTTTCTTCTAATTTTTTCCCCAGTCTTTTGACTTTGTTTTATTCTTTCTTGTTATTGTCAGGGAGTCATTGACCTCTATATGGTCCATTCTAATTTTCAGAGTTGGCTGCTTGCGCAAGGTTTTATATCTCTTGTGCTAAACTGTTAATTTTTTCCAATTCTTCCTTCCATAGTTCTCATCTTTTCCTGTGTTTTCTGCTTGTGATCTTATTGCATTGACAAAAACTTTTAACTTTTTAAAAATTCTTGTTCATCTCTTCCAGGCATTTTAGTTGGATTTTTGTGCCTGTTATATTTTTCTTTAAGGCTTTGTTTGTATATGTCCCTGTTGTATGCTGTTTGTTTTTGTTTTGTTTTTTTTTTTTAGTGAGGCAATTGGGGTTAAGTGACTTGCCCAGGGTCACACAGCTAGTAAGTGTTAAGTGTCTGAGGCCAGATTTGAACTCAGGTACTCCTGACTCCAGGGCCGGTGCTCTATCCACTGCGCCACCTAGCTGCCCCCGTATGTTGTTTTTATATGACCCTGTTGGGTTTTTCATCTTGAGCATCCCTATCACCACAACAGCTTTTTATCCACAGGGTTCTTTTTGTTTTGTTTGCTCATTCTTCCAGCCTACCTCTTGACTTCAGACTTGATGTTAGGACCAGGCTCTGTGAATTTCCATAGGGAAAGTCTGAAATGGTCTTTTTGCTGCTTTCTTGGGATAAAAAGTGTTATGTCATTCCAGGATTTCAAAGATAGTTCAGGCTTGGGGACCTACAAGCTTCCAGTGCTCCTAAAGTGATCCAGGGTGAAGTCTAATTGCTATCACTGAGTTTTGCAAGTTTTTGACTGGGTTTAGGTCTAAGCAATAGTGGATGGATGCTGGATTCTGTCACTATCAATCAGCTGGTTCAAATGACAGAACTACACACTTCCTCTTGTTCTGGAACTCCAATTTGTTATTTACAGCCTATGGCTTGTGCTAAGAAATGCTTAGCGTGAGACAGATCCCCACCTCAGTCTTAACTTCTGTGCCCAGAGCTTTGAGCAACCAAACTGCCACTCTGGTACCTGTCCCTATTGTTCCCATTAAGGAACTGGGACTTCCTCTTCCTCACTTGTATAGCATCTCAAGCTGGGATGGGGCAGCTAGGTGGTACAGTGGATAAAAGCACTGGCTCTCGAGTCAGGAGGACCCAAGTTCAAATCTTACATCAGACATTACTACCTGTGTGACCCTGGTCAAGTCACAACCCCAATTACCTTAAACATTCAGGGCCATCTCCAGTCATCCTAATGTATATCTTGCCACTGGACTCAGATGGCTCTGGAGGAGAGAATGAGGTTGGTGACCTTGCACAGCCCTCCCTGACTTCAATTCTTTGCAAGTCATGACATCACCTCCCAATGGTCCTCTTTGAGAAAGGACGAAACAAAAAGCTGGGATGCTCCCCACACTGGTGGGTCCTACACCAGACCTTAATCCCAGAGTGCATAGACCTATTTTCTTATGCCGGCCTGGGTTAGAAAAATAACTTGGTGACTTTGCCTGGGATTTCCCCCATCAGAATTCAGCCTGGTGAATTCTCAGAACTCTTTAGAGGATCTGAAGTGGAAGGGTGGAGCTCACAATACTGCTTCCTGCTACTGGAAATCGGGCTTTCCACATTGCTCTCTTCCATGGGTGTGGTACCCAGAAGTTATTGACAGGGTGACTGTCGTGCTTGGTTTTGCACCTCATTTTCTCTTCATTCTTTTTAATATGAAATGGTTCTTATGCCCAAAGGGCTATAGAACTGCACATACCCTTTGATCCAGTAATACCACTGCTAGGTTTATATCTCAAAGACATCCCCCAAAAGAGAAAAAGACCTATTTGTACAAAAATATTTATAGCAGTCCTTTTGTGGTGGCTAAGAATTGTAAATCAAAGGAATGTCCATCAATTGGGGAATGGCTAAACAAGTTGTTATGTGATGGTGATGGAATATTATTGTGCTCTAAGAAATGACAAGCAGGATGATTTCAGAAAGGCCTGGAAAGACTTGTATGAATGGACGTATAGTGAAGAGAGCAGAACCAGGAGAACATTGTGCAGAGACAGCAATATTGTTTGATGAAGAACTGTGAATGACAACTATTCTCAGCAATACAATGATCCAAGACAATCCCAAAGGACTATAGATAAGCTTACTCTCCACCTCCAAAGAAAGAACTGATATTGATTCAACACAGACTGAAGCAATTTATTTTTCACTTTCTTTCATTTTCCCCCCTTTTATTCAAGCTTTCTTGTACAAAATGACTAACATGGAAATGTTTTACATTATTGTATATGTATAAACTGTATTTGAATAGTTACAGCCTCTCGGAGGGAAGGAGGGATAAAATTTGTAATTCAAAACTTTAAATAAAAATGTTTTTTTTTAAATAAGGGATGGTTCGATGTAAAGGTATGGGGAGTGTGCTGGGAAATAAAGGTGATATAAAAACAAAACATAAAGAAGCAGCTGTAACCATCTCAGAACAAACAACCTTGGGAATAAAATACTGAACAAGTAAACTTGCCTAACATATATTTTGATTTAAATCGGAGGTTCTAACCTGTTCTGTGTCCCTGACCCCTCTGGCAGTTTACTGAAGCTGTGGACCTCCTCAGAATCATGTATTTAGATGCACAAAATGAAGTAAAATACACAGGACCAAAAAGAAAATCAATTACACTGAAACACAGTTATTAAAATACTTAAAAAATATTAAATCCATTTTTCAACCACTCCCTTCCCATCGTCTATTCCTTCTCAATTCTTTCCGCTGTTCTACTGTCGTGTTCCGCAGGCGTTCGGAACTTTCTCCTCTCGTATTCCGTTCTACGAAGACCTCTACTGAGCACCCTTCCCAACGCACGCCTGCGCACACCGCCCGGACGCCAAGGCTTCCCAGCATGCAATGCGAACAATGGGCGCCCAGATTCCTTCCCACCCCACCCCACGCTCAGCACTGTTAAACCACAAGTCCCGGCATGCCTGGCGCCCGAACCCTCTCCGCTCCCGCATTCGGCTGACTATTGCCTTCTGGGAGTTGTAGTCCGTTTGGCTAGTTTAGACAGGTCGACTTGAAGCTGGCGGTTCCGGGAAACCGTCCGCTCTTCCCCGTCGCCCCGCCCCTTCTCCCGTCTCTCCTAGAGCGCCAAGATGGCGGCCGAGGTGGACTTCGGCGACCGGGAGCTGTTCGAGGCTTTCGGCGGCGACGACGAGGCGCCCAGGGAGCCGGTTCACATCCGATTCAGGGCGGAGGAGGGTATGGCGGAAATGGGGGCGGACGAGAGGGAGGAGGACGAAACACAGCAGGCGGAGGTGGAGGCGAACGGCGTCGAGGACGAAGAGCTGCGCGAGCGGCTGCGGAGGTCCGAGGAGACCATCGAGCAGCTGCGCGCCGAGAATATCCTTCCGTCCGGTCGTCC
This sequence comes from Dromiciops gliroides, assembly GCF_019393635.1. Taxonomy (NCBI): domain Eukaryota; kingdom Metazoa; phylum Chordata; class Mammalia; order Microbiotheria; family Microbiotheriidae; genus Dromiciops; species Dromiciops gliroides. Next base: position 31,684,733 of record NC_057861.1, on the reverse strand, counting down.
TTCCAGCCGAGCGGCGGGGCCCGGAATCGCGGCCCCGCAGGGGGCCGGCGAGCCAGCCGGGGCATGGGTATGGGTTCCCGGTGACGTCAGGCCCGCTTGTCCTTCCCGCCCGGGCGTCCGGGCCGGAGCCCGAGGGACCGCGCCTGCCCTCCTCCGGGGCCGGCCCTGGCGCGGGAGGGAGGTGCCTGGGGACGCCCCCGAGGAGCGTCAGCTCCTTTTCCCGCAGACCTTGATTAGGCGCCTGCTGAGTGCGCGCCCCGGATACCCCTCCCGGGTTGTGCCTGGAGGGCTGCCGACCATGTGAATGCCGATGAGTTATCACTTATTCGGCATGCCTTTATTAAGTTCCTGCTGGGTGCCTGGCACTGGGGATGTCCCTCCTGCCCTCCAGCTGCTTAAATTGTGCCCGGAGGGGAAACTACGGGTAGGCTAATGAGTTATCGCTTAATTAGCCTGCCTTTAGTTAGCGCTTGCGGTGAGGCTTACACCGGGGATGCCCCATCCTGCCCTGCAGCTGTATTAGGTGAATCTAGCGGGGTGACCACGGCTAAGTACCTGAGTTACCAGGTCATCAGCATGCCTTTATTAAGTGCCTTCTGGCTGCTTAGCACTGGGGATGCCCCTCCTGCCCTACAGCTAGCTGCTCAAGTAGTAGAAAAAGTGAGTTGACAAGTTATCAGCATTAGCAGTTGATTTAGTGTCTGCTCTGGAACCCCAAGATGCTCGGGACGGGAAGGGTGGTGGGGCGCGCCTGGTTTGCTGTCTAGCAATTTAACTGGTTGGGAAGGAAAGGAAGTAAACCAATTGCGCGCCCCATAATCAGATGTCTATTAAGTTCTCTTGGATATTTCCAACTTGTCCCATCTCATGCATTTTCCTGTGTAGCTCTTTGCATGTTATCTGACCCTGTTCCCCCTCCCGCCCCCGCCCCCCTTCGATTGAGTTCTGCAAGGGCAGACACTGTCTTTTGCCCTTTTTGGTATCCCCAGGGTTAGCCCAGTACCTGGCACATAATAAATGTTCATTGACTGACTTTGAATGTCCTTGCCCTCCAGGAATCTTGGGGGATGAAGAGGGAAGGGAAAGGAAGAGGGAAAAAACATTTAAGCAGATGAGTATTAGCAAATCAGCAGCAATTATTAAGCCTTGCTGTTTGCCAGCCACTAGGATACAGAGACAGAATCAGTCCCCTTCCCTTTCTACTGATGGAGAGACCATGTGTAGGTATAAAGATGAGGAGATAATCCGTTATCAAACAAGCATTTATTAAATGCTGGGCTTACTGAGAACAGTATAGTCCAGGCCCTCCTGGAGCTTAATGTGCTTCTAGGGGATGGGAGGGGAGAAAAAAGGGCAGGAGATTCTGATGAGTAAATAATGCCCCTGGTTATCCCATGAACAAGACACTCCCATACCTCCAGGCATTTTCTCTGGCTACCCTGCAATCCCATACTTGCAATGCTCTCCCTCTTCATCTCTGCCTACTGTCTTGAATTCCTTTAAGTCCCAACTAAAATACTGTCTTCTACAGGAAGCCTTTTCCAACTCTCTCTCTTAATATAGTGCCATCTTTCTGTTAACTTGTCCAGTGTAGAGCTTGCTTTGTATCTATTTGTTTGCATGTTGTATCCTTGAGGGCAGGGACTGTCTTTTCCTTCTCTTTGTATCCCCAGTTGCTTTGCACCGTGCTTAGCACCTAGTAGGTGCTTAATAAAATATTCATTGATCAGGGCAGCTAGGTGATGCAGTGGATAGAGCACCAGCCCTGGAGTCAGGAGGACCTGAGTTTAAATCCAGCCTCAGACACTTGACACTTGCTAGCTGTGTGACCCTAGGCAAGTCACTTAACCCCAATTGCCTCACCACAAAACAAAAAAGTAGAAATGTAAAATAAAATATTCATTGATTTAGTTAATCCGCAAACATTTAAGTGCCAGGCCCTGGGGATGAACAGCCTGAAAAGAAACATTATGTACACAAAAAAGTAGATGCTTAAAATATATGTTATCTGTATGTTGTGGTTTGCATATTGTCTCTTCCCTCATTAGACTGTAGTTTTTTGTGTGGGGTCAGGTAGTGCCTTTTCTCCCAGGCTAGAAGGTACTAGAGGTTGGGACTGTCTGGAGAATCCAAGTGACTGGATAACAGAGGCAATTGGGGAAGGGAGGGGTGTTTTGTATCCCCGATGACTGGTAAATGGTAGGCAGCACAGTATTCTGAACACACTGAGGTAGGTTTGTTTTTCTGCTTGTCTAGAAGCTTAACGAGGACAAATAGAGTGGATCTAAGTAATATATTTTCTCTTGTGGTTTGCCCCCAAGTAGTGGATACAGCTCTGCATATGTACATTTATTTAGTGCCTTCTGTGTCAAGGACTTTAAATACCCAACTGCATTTTCTGTTTGATCCTGGAAATAATAGGGGGGAACCACTAGAATTTCCTAAATCGGTAGGGAGTGGATGTGGTCAGGCCTGTGCTTTAGGAAAATCTCTTTGGCAGCTTAGTGGGAGGGAGGGATTGGAGTGGGGACAGGCTTGAGGCCAAGAGATCAGTCAAAAGGGTTCTTGTAGTGCAGGTAGGAAGGGTGACAAGGGTATAAAGCAGGGTGACAGTTGTGAGAACAGAGAAGGGGATGTGTACAAGAAATGTTGTGAGAGTGGGAATGAGAAAATTTGGACATGGATTGAATATATGGGAAGGGTGAGAATGAGGAGCCAGGTCACTAGGAGGGTTATGATGCCCTGGGCTGTAAATAAGAGTGAAGGGCTTGAGGGGAAAACATATGGATGTGGTGAGTGTCAGATATTTACAGCCAAAAGACATGGGTGATAGGGGATTGGAGCTTAGAGCAAGAAACAGACTTTGGGAATCATATTCGTAGAAATGATCATCTAACCCTCTGGGCTTATGGGATCACAGAGGGTGATGTAGGAGAGGACTGGGACCAGGACAGAGAGTCTGCTGAGACACCTGTTGTTGGTGGGAGTGACCTGAATGAAATTCCAGCAAAAAAGACTGAGGAAGAGCAGTCAGATAGACAGGAGAAGAACCAGAAGAAAGCAGAGGGGACAGTACCCACGAGAAGAGGGATGTTCAGCAGTGTCTGAGGCTGGCGGAGGACGGAGAAAAGGCCATTGGATTTGACAGATCACTGGTAACTTTGGAGAAAACAGTTGAATGGTAAGGCAGGAAGCCAGATTGCACAGGGTCTGAAATTGAGAGGAAAGGGAATGGAGGCCCGGATTGCAGAAGGCCTCAGGTGTTAGCTATGAAGAGGAGGAGAGATATGGGATGATAAATAGTGGGGGTGGACAGAAAAAGATAGGAGTGTGTCTTAGTCCTGGAAGCAGCCAGTAGAGGGGGAAAGATAGAAGAGTAGAGGCTATAGGAATGATAATGGGGCAGTCTCCTGGAGAAGATGGGAAGGGCGTTTGCCTTGGCAAAAAGAAGGGCCACATCTTCATGTGAGAAAGTGAAGTAATATTTCTGCATAATGTGAAATGGGGGAGAAGGGAGAGTTCTCACAAATGGTCTCAGTTTTTCCAGTCAAGTATGAGATAAGGTCCTCAGCTGAGAGTGTAGGGCAAAGGGGGTGGTGGGGAGGCTTGCAGAGAGCTAGTTAGTGGGAAGGCAGACAACCTTGCTGTGGTGAGGGCCCAGTTGACATTCGTAACAAATTTATAGTGGACCCAGTCAGCACAGCCTCATGGTTTTCTCTAGCTCTGTCAACCACATGTGATTGATGGCGAGAGTAATGCCAGGCTATAGGCCTTTCCTGCCTTTAGGCTCTTACTTTGGTGACTCAGGGAGGGGGAAGATCAGTTAATCAGTCAACATTTATTAAGGTCCCACTGTGGGTCAGGCGCCTGTGCTAAACTCTAGGGAGGTGGCTAGAAAGAGTCTTCGGACTTACCAGTCACTTCCTCCTCCTTTTTGCAGCATTAAACACTTGATAAATCAGTGAATAAGAAAACATTTTACAACACTATATGCAGACATTGTGTTAGGCCCTGGGCCGCAAGCAAGATGCCATCTCTGCCCTCAATTTCTGAATGAGAAAGGTATCTCAAAGGAGGCTGGGGGGGGGGGGGGAATGGCCAGGAAAACGAAACTTAGTTCTCAGAGGACAGAAGCAGGGTTTGAGGAAGGTGACCAGAGTGTGGCGATGCGCTCTAAAAGTGACTTCTAGCCGGGGCCTGGTGACCTCATACGTAATCATTGCATCTGTGATGGAGCAGAGATCACCTGTTAGTTCTGCCGGCCTGGAGCTCAGTGTGTCTCTGGTGTTGTCACTAAGTTTGCCATCAATACGGTGAGCCCTCAGGAGCAGGGATCCCGGGAGGGGGGAAGCTGCCGAATCCCTATCTAATCTGAATGAGATCTCTTCCCTGCCTGCTGCTTATGCCCCCTACTCCTACCACTCAGTATCCCTGGCTTCATTCAAGGCTCAGCTCAAGCTCAGCTCCCCGTGGAAGCATTTTGGATACTTCCCAGCTGCTGGTGTGCACCCCTTGAAATGACCTTGTGTCTACTTTGTTTACATTTTGTATCTACTTCTGTGGAGACCCAGTTTCAGTAGCTTGTCCTTTCCTTTTTGTCTTTGTTCCCATGGTGCACTTGTGTGTTGCCCTTAATCAGCTCTTGTTGATGCAGTGATTAAGTATGGGGCCAACCTGGTGTGATTTAACAAACTTTAGCTGTGTTCACTATACCAAAAACCAGAAAGATGACTGGCCCTGCGCTCCTGTGCTCTGCTGAGGGCATGTGACATGTACACAGACTTCTATAGGAGTGTATTACAAGGTCAAGTGTAATAGAGCAAAGGGAGAGATCCAAAGTGCTCTAGGAAAATTCAGGGGGAAAAGAATGTTCTTTTTCATGCACCTGAGTCTTGAAGGGAGAGTGAGATTGTGACAGGCAGAGATGAGAACAGTCTGGCTCTGGTCTGCTGCATTGAAGGGAAAGCCCCAAGACACAAGAGGCAGGGAAGTTAAAAGTTTGATCTTGAAGGGAGGGAAGGCCTTCAAGAGACCTCAATTCTCTCTGCAGTCTTTTCATCGATTATCTGCTGTCTTTTTTACTTTTTTTTCTTTCCTGACAAGTTATGAAAGTTATGTGTTGCTTTATATATGGCATCTCTCTCCCCAAACACCGACAAAACCTCTTCTGTGTGTGTTTGCTTTGGTTCGGTCCATCTTTACCTCTTTGTGTTATTTGGTTCTATCTGATTATACATGTGACTTAGAATATGATGTTTTGGAGGGAAATAGGTGTCTCTCTCTCTCTCTTTTTTTTTTTTTAGTGAGGCAATTGGGGTTAAGTGACTTGCCCAGGGTCACACAGCTAGTAAGTGTTAAGTGTCTGAGGCCGGATTTGAACTCAGGTACTCCTGACTCCAGGGCCGGTGCTCTATCCGCTGTGACACCTAGCCGCCCCGAAATAGGTGTCTCTTCTATCTAAGAGTTCATTGGAGGGGATTATGCCCAGGAGTGGCTCAGCAAAGGTATTAAAGATGAAGGATTTGTTTGCTTGTTTGTTTTTTGGTGGGGCAGTGAGCGTTAAGTGACTTGCCCAGGGTCACACAGCTAGTGTCAAGTGTCTGAGGCTGGATTTGAACTCAGGTCCTCCTGAATCCAGGCCTGGTGCTTTATCCACTCACTACACCACCCAGCTGCCCCTTTTAGTTTAGTTTTACAAAATTCTTAGAGCTCTTTGCCCTCATCATCATCTACCCTTTTCAGCACACAGATTTTAATCCCTGCTAATGGATGGTAAGAACTTTGAGGGCAAGGACTATCATTTTTCATCTTTCACCCCAGTGCTTTATGAACTTAGTGACTTGCTCATAGGAAGTGCTTACAGTTTGGTTGGGGAGGTTGGGGGAGGGGGAGCCCACTATGTTGGCTACGACAGCATCAGATACTCTGGCTAACATTTGTGGGTTTATGGTCTTGCTAATCCTGCAGATTGTAAAGATTTTATTTATGTTCCTTAACAAATAATTAACATCAAGAACTGAAAAGAAAACTCAGCGTTCTGTCTCGACCAAGGTATGATATCATGGATTAAACCTTAGTATAACATCAGGGTCCTGTCCTTCACGTTAACAAGAAATAATGTTGTTTTATGTCTTTCTTTTTCCAAACTTCCTAGAGTTTTAGAAAAATCAGGACAATCAGCTTGAATTTGCCAGATTTTCTAATTCTTGTAGTTTTAGCTATACTCTTATTAATCTGTTGTAACTCTTTGTTTGTTTTGTTTTGTTTGTTTTTTTTTTGTTTTTGCGGGGCAATGGGGGTTAAGTGACTTGCCCAGGGTCACACAGCTAGTAAGTGTCAAGTGTCTGAGGTCGGATTTGAACTCAGGTACTCCTGAATCTAGGGCCGGTGCTTTATCCACTGCGCCACCTAGCTGCCCCTGTCGTGACTCTTTGGAAAACATTTAAGTAATATTAAAAAAAAAATGTGAGTGACTAGGACAAATTGTCATACAGTTTGTTTTTTATCTAAGCTTCATTTTTCACCCTACACCTTACCACTTCTCAGCACTCAGCTGCTTAATAAATCTTTACTGAATTAAATAGTCAACTCTGGCTAGTTTTAATTTACTTAAAGTATATGCCCCCAACTTCTGAAAGGAGTTAAGAGGCATACAGATGTGAACTGCTCAAGATAAAAAGAGTGCTGTATAATGGAAAGTAAAGAAGTATTCTTGGGCAAGTCACCTTCACCCTGGGCCTCAGTTTCCTCATTAGTAAATGAGGATAAGATGTGTACACTCCCTACCTCCCAAGGTTTGTGAAGGTTGTTGGTTTCTGCCCTCGAACCTTGAGACTAAAAGACTTAGAGCAGTATGGTTTGACTTAGCATGGCTGCCTTAATGAAATCTCACATTTAAAAGTCAAAACAAAACCAAACCCCAACACTTAGACCCTCGGAAGCATTTGACTTTTTGGTGGGGAAGGTCTGATGGTTTTAGGAGCCTGTGGCTTAATTATAATATGAATGCCAGATCTTAAACGTATTGTTTATTCTTTACAAAAAATTTAGTAATGATGCTTTTTTTGGGTAATTTAAAAATAATCCAAGTTGTGAGGGAGAGGGAGTTGATGATGAAGAGTGTTCAGCCTGATTTCCTTTCCTTCAACTCTACCTCATTCCCAGGAGAGTATGTATGTACTGTCTGACAGTTCCTACTAAGGAAATGACTAATCTAGGCCTTCTTAAACTTTTTCCACTCATAACTTTATTCGACCCTGGGTACATAGGTATATGAAATAAGTTTACAAATCATGTGCTGCCAAATTTTTCGTGACACCTATATTCAGTTATGTGACCCCATATGGGGTCAGGACTCACCGTTTAAGAAGCTTTGAACTAGTCTGCAAGCTAATAAACCACTGAATTGGGGGGGAGGGAGGAAGTTAATAGAATTTAATTTGTTGATTGTTGTCTTGCCAATCAAAAGGTAATTAAAATAGTCACACTATTTTGAGTACTTTGGTTAACTGATAAAACATCTTTCTCAAATATAATATGAAATCGTTATAATATCCTGGGGCTCAATTTTTCCCAGTGTAATACATCTCTTGTTTTATATTGGAAATCGGTAGAAAAATTATATTCACTTCACTACTAAATTTTCTAGCAGTTATCTAATTGAAACAGGATACCTATATGTAGAATGCATGTACCAGCTAGATTTGGCTAAAATATAGGTTGTTATTTCTTTTGGTATATGGAGCTTGTTTGTATAAAATGAGGCCTTGAGACAGATTGTATTAAACTGGCTAATTATATACATACAGAGTTATTATATATGTTGATAAATGGTACTGTGGTATCTACTATAAAAATATGTTCTAACTTTTCTTTTAGTGGGATTTTGGTAAACAATTCTAAATTAGATGGACCCTTGCTGCAAATTTTATTTATGAACAATGTTATTTCAAAGTAAGTAACTTTTAAAAACATAATAAATTCATATGTTCATTAAAACTATTACTTTGGCTTTTGTGAATGTGCTACTTTAATGATAAAGTATTTCTTTAATCACTGAAATACTTGATGAGAAATTACTATGGTTAAATTGTATGCTTTCTTCTTTAACACAGTTTTTCCCTGTTTTTGAAATATTTGTAAAAGCTATCTAAAGTGGTATTATCTTGAACAAAAATTATTGTCAATTTTTAAGCCATTAGCAATTATGTAAATTTTCCAGATTTATATGTAACTTTGTAAAGATCAGTTATTTGGTAAACCTTTTTTAAAGTGTGCAGGATATTGTATTTTTATTACATGTTTAATCCTTGAGATATTGTATTTATGTCGTTTCTCCTCTTCTACAGACAATATCATCAAGAAATCGAGGAATTTGTTTCTAATTTAGTAAAACGGTATGAAGAGCAAAAGAAAGTTGATATCGAGAGGACTGCCTTTAACGTGCTGCCCCAGGTATGTCCCAGGTCAGAGGCTCTCTAAATAATGTGTTCTGGTGATTCCAAATCCAGTGTCCTTTCCATCATCCTTTGCTGTCCCTTCATCAGAGAGATCTGCCCATTTAGCAGAGCTATTATTTTATCGGACCATCATTTTACAGATTAGGAAAATGGGACCTAGAAGGAGGAAAGGGGGACCTAGAAAGGAAAGAGCATCTAAGATCAATCATGGTCCCAGAAGAGGAAAAGACCATCCAAGATCGGGGCCCTAGAAGGGAGCAGGGGTGTCCCAAGAGCAGGGTCTTTGGCTTTTTCCCCCTCTATAACAGGGGCATCTAAGTGTGTGCAGGGTTGTATGAATTTAGCAATTCGGTTATGTTCAGCATCAGTTACAATTGTAAAAATAGTGGAAAGATGACTGGATTCATCTGTTTTATCTGGCCTCAGTTTCTCCATTTCGGTATTTGATAGATGTTGACCCAGATGGTATCTCTAAGGCCTCTTCCACCTCTCAATTCTTTCATCCTGTTAATTGACCCAAGATTGTCTAGCATGATCAGGTAACAAATATAGTTTGGATTGGACAATTTAAAAGACCCTTTCCAACTCTAATTCTATGATCCACTCAGCTGATATTTTGATAACAAAGGGTTATGCAACAGATCTCATTCCTCCCCATTAAAAAAAAAAATGTTTACAGCACACACTTTAACCAGCTCTCCATTCATCCCCTGGCTTGCTAAGGCTTGTATTATTATGTGACTGGCTTGTATTAGAAGACCCTTGGCTGCTTCTACTGGGGCTGCTGAAGCCCAGAATTTAGATTTTTTTTTTTTTGTCTCTAACCTGTTAAGATAGGGCTGCAATACAATGCTAGCTCCTTTCTTTCTTTTTTTTTTAAGAGTAGTACTTAATACATTGCACACATAAAGTAATCTGATAAATTTTTCTTTTGTGAGTGAGAGCTGTTAAATGTGAAGATAATGGATCCAGTTTATATTGTGCATTTGCCAGTTTGTTTGGCCATTTATCCTGCCATACTGCTTTAAGAAACATCACAAAATAATGCTTAACACCAAAAGGTTGTAATAGTACAAACAATAGTAACATAATATTTTGTTGAGTGAGAAAGCAGTTTTTAATTGGCATTGCCTCAGGGTCATTGTGAAAATCAGTTATCATTGTACAGTACTTTGGGGTAAAAAATTATGGCTATTTTAGGGTTTTTGTCTGATCTGTGCTAAGTGTATTGTACTTGTTTGTACTTTTAGTCCATTCCAAATCAATCTCCAAATTACCACCCATTAAAAGAGGATTCAGGTATATTATTGTTTCATTAAAGACTGTTGCACTATATGTACTTATTGTTTTCCTGTTAACCCATTGGTGCACTCTGTCCTTTTGCACCAACATTTCTGTCTGTGGAAATGAATAGCATGCCAGAATATGATCATACATATTGAGTTGTATCCAGTGGTATGTTTTGAATATATAACATAAGGAATAATACTTGCATCTTAGAATTTGGTACGCATTAAAATCAGACTCTTTATTGTGAAGTTTGTTTTTTCTCTCCATCTTAGCCTTCCAGTATTGTGTTGGAAGAGGACCATAAAGTGAAGAAATCAAAAGCAGTAAAAAAAATTAAGGAAGCTTTTAGTGTAAGTTATTATAGGCTTTTTTATATTTTATTTTTTTGCAGATGTTTTTCCATTTTGTTAGTCATATGAAATGTAATATAATATTATTTTTGATAGTTATATGACTCAGACTTCATAAAATTATTTTTAAAGTGTCTAATATTTTCCAAAGTATAAAATCTTTTGAAAGGGAGACATGCTAGATATTTAATTAATTTTGTAGAACTATTAAACTATATACTTTAGGTAAGGGAGCTAATGATTTTTAGTTGTGTTTCTGACTTGATGAATACATATGAAAGTGTGCTTTGTGGAATTGCAGGTTGACATGAAACTGAGGTAAATTAGTGCAATCAAGATTTGAAAGAACCTGACTGACTAGAGTGGCAGGCTAACACAGTGACATTTAATAAAGATAAATGTAACTATGGCTTTCACATTGTTAAAAGTTAACTGTACCACTCTAGACACAGGCTGACAGGGCTTAAGAACAGTTCATATGAAAAGATCTCTTGGCTTTACATGATTGGAAACTAATTCAGAGTTTGCTTTGTCCAAGTGTGACATGATTACTTAAGAAATCCAATGAGAGTATGGTGTCCAGATCACAGCAAGTTAGAGTTCCATCATATTCGACGCTGTGGGAGTATTTTATTCATTTCTCTATGCCAAGTTTTGAGAATAACATTAACTAGAGTAGCATCCGGAGGTATACAACTAAGGGGGCAGTAGGTATGGGAATCCTGGTGTGGTGGTGGTGGACATAATTGGAGTTATTTGTTTTGAAGAAGAGAAGATTTGGTGATGAGAGCTGGGGAAGGATCATAGCAATCTTCAGATATTTGAAAGACTTTTGTGTTCTAAGGTATAGAAAAGAAAGGCAGACTGTATTGCTTATGAAACTAGGACAAGTCAGAGTGAGGCAGGATTCCGTCTCATAAGGGAAAATACTTATAATAATAACAAATAACAGTAGTAGAGATTCTCAGAAGTAGAAGGGAATACTTCATGAAGTGATGGTGGGATGAGTGTTACTGGAAGTGTTCAAAAGCTTAATGACTACCTGTGAGTGATGTCATCGAAGGGATTCCTGCAATGTTTGGGAAATTATACCCATTTGATTCTCAAGATGATACTTCCTACCCTGAGATTCATTGATCCTACCCATGAATACCCATAAGCAGAACTCTGAAACAGTACCTTCCGTGAAGGTAGGGAGCCCTGGAGGTTAGCTTTTACTTACACAGCAAGATGTGGTTCACTAAATAAATAGGACATAGACTTCTGGGCCCCTTAGAGAAAATAAAATGCATTTTTAGAAGTTCAATTTAGTATTCCTATGTTGTTAATTCATCTGTATACTTACTATTTCTACTTAAATAGCACTATTTTCTGACTTGTTTTTCCACAGGTTGTAGGAAGTGTCCTATATTTTACCAATTTTTGCCTTGATAAATTGGGGCAACCTCTACTAAACGAAAACCCTCAGCTTACTGAAGGATGGGAAATACCCAAGTATCCTACTCAGTGAAATGAAGGAAGGTTTATACAATTTGCATTACTTCTGCTTTAAGTGCACCTTTTACTTAGAAATAAAAAATATCACCATATAACTATTCCTTAATAAAATCCACTAAAGGTACCAGCAAGTCTTCAGCCAGATTGTTTCTCTAGAAGGGCAAGAAATACAAGTAAAGGCAAAAAGGTTTGTGCTAAGAGCTGTTCTTATATATTGAACCCACAAAATCCTTTAGCTTAAAAAGTATACATTATACCTATCACTTGTGTTACTGGGTAATAAATGACTGGTGAAGTCTTATTGAGGAAACAGATGGTAGGGGGACCAAGAGTGGTGTGAACGCTACTCTCAGTGCTTAATACACAGAGAGATACATTGATTGTTAGAATTGTTTTCATACCTAATTACTTGGGAGGGAAAGCCTAATGCTTTTTCATATGATTTTACTACTTTAAATAATAGAAACTACCCACTATTTGCCCACCTTCTTTCTATGTCACTTAAACTGAATTTGGGAGAGGAGATCTTGCATACTCTTCTGTTGGTCACTAGTGCAGTGATCTTCTCCAACCCTTCCAGAACCCCAGAGAGAGCAAGGAAAGAGCACCTGAATTCTTAGTTGTTAGACCATTGCAGAACGCTGTGCATATTAACATTCAGTACTTGTTTTTAAAGGTGGGCATCACATTGTGTGATCTTAGACAAGACCTTTTGCCCTTTGGGCCTGTTTCCTTGAAATCTGCAACATGAGGCAGTTGTACTAGATGATCTATAAGGTCCTTATGTTGTGCTCAGGATAATATGCTTCTTGTTTCTGTGCTACACAAAGATGTTGTTTACAACACTGTTCAGCTTTTTATTGATTTTGCTTTTTTGTTGTATCTTTTACATTATGAACCCTCTCTTTCCTTTTTGAATTTCTAGACCAAAGGCTCACTGTTTCAATTGTGGTTCTGAAGAACATCAAATGAAAGACTGTCCAATGGTAAATTTCCTTTCTATGACATCTCTTTGACCATTCAATTTCTTGTATTTTTAGTATTTTTGTAGAAGCTGAAGAGTACTCAGTTACTTTTTGAGAAGTCAGAGTTTCAGCCAGTAGAATTTGTTTCAATTTCTCGGGTGTACTAAATGTTGTGTAAGAATTAAACTTTAAAAACAGTCTTTAAGGAATTGGATAATTTTATGATAAAGTTATATGGTAATTATAAAAGAGCAAAAATCACCTTCTTCCCTCTCTTCTCCCTCCTTTTTTTATTTTTTGCCCTAAAAATCTGTACAATGTTTTGTCCTTGAGAAAACATTTATTTGCCCAACCCCAGGTCAATATGATCACTGTTTTCCTGTAATTTCTATATTTTTAAACCATACAACTTTCTTTCTTTTTTTTTTTTTTTTTTGGTGAGGCAACTGGGGTTATGTGACTTGCCTCAGGGTCACACAGCTAGTAAGTGTTAAGCATCTGAGGCCAGATTTGAACTCAGGTACTCCTGAATCCAGGGCTGGTGCCTTATCCACTGTGCCATCTAGCTGCCCCCTAAACCATACAACTTTATACATTCTATCATAGCCTCGGAATGCTGCTCGTATAAGTGAGAAGAGGAAGGAGTTTATGGAAGCCTGTGGAGAGGCAAACAACCAAAATTATCAGCAGCGGTACCATGCTGAGGAAGTTGAAGAAAGATTTGGAAGATTCAAACCAGGAATTATTAGGTATATCTAATTACTTTTTAGAGAGAAGTTTATTCTTTTTCCTCACTGTATTATCTTCCGAATAATTGAAATGCTGTATGTAAATGTTACCTAGTAGTCACTGGATTCATATATAGGAATGCGCAAAAGAAAACAAAACCGCATGCCTTTAAACCATTTTCCTTATCTTTTTTTTCATAGTGAAGAACTTCAGGATGCACTTGGGGTGACTGACAAGACCCTTCCACCATTCATATATCGCATGCGACAATTGGGCTATCCACCAGGTTGGCTCAAAGAGGCTGAACTGGAGAATTCAGGACTTGCTCTCTATGATGGAAAAGGTACAGAATTAATTCTTAAGTTTGAAGAGCATCACAGTTATGATCTTTGCCAGCTAAGTGACTGGGACCACTGGGTGGAGGTCGGTGAGAAATCCTTGTGATTCACTACCTGGCAAATGGCTTCATACTATAAGAACCAGATAGAAAGCAGAACAAGAATATTTTTTTCCTTAATAGTATTTTTTTTCCAGTTACATACTGAGCAGTCATTTTTTAAAATTAATTAATTTATTTGTTTGTTTGTTTTTTACATATAAGGTATTTTTTCCATTACATGTAAAGATAGTTCTCAACTTTTGTTTATACAAGCTTAACAATTTCAGATTTTTCTCCCTCCCTCCCCCCTCCCCTAGACAGCAGGTAATCTGATATAGGTTATATCTATATATCTATATACATAAAGATATATATACACACATATATATATATATACACATAATATTAATCCTATTTCTGCATTAATCCTGTTAAAAGAGAAAAAATCAGAGCAGTGATGCAAAACCTCAAAATAGAAAAAAAAACAACAGCACCCAAAACAAAAGAAATAATATGGTTCAATCAGCATCTATACTCCACAGTTCTTTTTTTTTTTTTTCTTGGATTTGGAGATCCTCTTCCATCACAAGTTCCCTGGAACTCTTCTGTACTATTGCATTGGTGAGAAGAAAATAGTCCAACACAGTAGGTCAACACTCAATGTTGATGATACTGTATACAATGTTCTTCTGGTTCTGCTCATCTCACTCATCATCAGCTCACGTAAGACCCTCCAGGTTTCTCTGAACTCCTCCTGCTGAGCAGTCATTTTAACGAAGTATCCAGATGAATCAACTTCTATACAGTGAACATAGTCTTTGGTGACTTTGGTGTCTGTCCACAGATTGTAGTAGACAACCACATGTCTACACAGACATACATATTTATACCTTGAGTTAGTTGCAGAGTGCTCATTTCTGTAGTGGTCCTATTATCACCCAAATCTTTTACCAGCATTGATAAAAATAATCACCTTCCTGGTGATATTTAGAGGAGATGATTACCTTTTTGTCTGTCAGTCAATAAGCATTTATTAAGTGCCTACTCTGGGCCATGTACTATGCCAAGCAGTGGGCATACTCCTGGTGAAAACAGCATGCCCTTTAAGTAATGATGTATTGCTTGGGTGGTCTTAATCTTGCTTATGTAATCCTCTCTGTGGTAATAAAATTATCTTCTCTAAAAGACTGTTTATTTGAAGACTGCCTTTGTCAGCCTGAAGGTAGAAGGTAGTAAGATGGTGGAAGGTTCTGGAAGTTTGGGGAAGTCACTTTACCCATAGAAAGCCACAATTAGTTCATTGGCACAAGAGGAAATTAGACTACATAGTTTCTAGGATGTCTTTCCATCCTAAAACTTTGTGATTAAATGGAATCGTGCTGTTTGTTTCTTATTTGCCTGTGTATATGGAATATCCAGGACAAATCATGGATTCCGGCCTAATAACAAGAATGACCATTTTCATAGTTTGTGATTAGTGGCCCTCTTTCACGTTTTGTGGATGGGGCCTTTCAAAGGTCATTGCTGATGGAGGAGGCCTGGCAAGGGGAGTGACCTTACTTACAAGGGTAACAATACATGCAGCAGACCTAGGGGCTGACCCTGGTTTGTGGTTGAGATTTATGGGAGTTCTCCTCACAATGAGCCTGGAGGGTAGGTAATCCAAATGGTAGATTTACCCCCATTTTATGGATAAAGAAATCAAGGCTCAGAGAGCCACATCCTCTGTGGTTTCCTAGTGGTCCAGTTACCTGAGGCTCTTCCCTGGAAGAGTTAAAATTCAGTTATGTTTCTAGTCATGTTCCTCCAGGACAAATTTGCTTAAGGAGATGAGGTTTCAGTAATGGACTCCCACACCCCGTCTTTAAGTGTTTGAAGGGTTCTTGTGTAGAAGAGGAGCTGAGCTTACTCTCTTTGGCCCTGGAGGGCAGAACCAGAAGCCAGAGGGGGAAGCTGCCCAAAGGTCAGTCAAGGCCAGATGTAGGGGGAGCTTGCTGACCAAAATGGTGCAGGTTGCCTCCGGCAACAGCGTCCTTTCTCTTCATTGGGAGGGTAGGTGCAGAGACCTGGTGACTACTCGCCATGTGTCCTTTTCAGATGGAGTCTAGGGTTGCTTCCAACTCTGAGACTGATTCTCAAGGGTCTGGAATAGAGTCACGGCCTCATCCCAGATCAGTGGGAGGAGCCAGGGAGTTGCAGCAGGATCAGGCTGTCGCAGAGAACCAAGACAATGACCAAGAATCTGGGGTCCTGAGGCTCTGTAAGAGTCTTCAGTAAGAGATTCCATTGACCAAACAAGAGATAGAGTATATTATAAAATACAAAATGGATGATTTTGATTATATTAAATTAAAAAATTTCTGTACAAACAGAAGCAATGCATCCAAAATTAGAAGGGAGGCAGAAAGCTGGGAAACAATTTTTGAGGCCAGTACTTCTGATAAAGGCCTCATCTCTAAAATATATAGGGAAATAAATCAAATTTATAAGAATCCAAGTCATTCCCCAATTGAGAAATGGCCAAAGGATATGAACAGGCAGTTTTCTGATGAAGAAACCAAAGCTATCTATTCCCATATGAAAAAATGCTCTAAATCTCTAATGATTAGAGAGATGCAAATTAAAACAACTCTGAGGTACCACCTGACACCTATCAGATTGGCTAAAATGACAAAAAAGGAAGATATTAAATGTTGGAGAGGCTGTGGGAAAATTGGAACACTAATGCATTGTTGGTGGAGCTGTGAACTGATCCAACCATTCTGGAGAGCAATTTTGGAATTATGCCCAAAGGCGATAAAGCAATTCCACTTTTAGGTCTTTTTCCCAAAGAAATCATGGAAGGGGGGAAAGGGACCCACATGTACAAAAATATTTATAGCTGCTCTTTACGTGGTAGCAAGGAATTGGAAGTTGAGGGGGTGCCCATCAATTGGGGAATGGCTGGACAAGTTGTGGTAAATGAATACAATGGAATACTATTGTGCTGTAAGAAATGATGAGCAGGAGGAGTTCAGAGAAACCTGGAGGGTCTTGCGTGAGCTGATGATGAGTGAGATGAGCAGAACCAGGAGAACATTGTACACAGTATCATCAACATTGAGTGTTGACCTACTGTGATGGACTATATTCTTCTCACCAATGCAATAGTACAGAAGAGTTCCAGGGAACTCATGATAGAAGAGGATCTCCAAATCCAAGGAAAAAAAAAAAAAGAACTGTGGAGTATAGATGCTGAATGAACCATACTATTTCTTTTGTTTTGGGCGCTGTTGTTTTTTTTTTCTATTTTGAGGTTTTGCATTACTGCCCTGATTTTTTCTCTTATAACAGGATTAATGCAGAAATAGGATTAATGTTATTATGGATATGTGTGTGTGTGTGTGTGTGTGTGTGTGTGTGTGTGTGTATAGATATATAGATATAACCTATATCAGATTACCTGCTGTCTAGGGGAGGGAGAAGGGAGGGAGAAAAACCTGAAATTGTAAAGCTTGTATAAACAAAAGTTGAGAACTATCTTTACATGTAACAGAAAAAATAAAATACCTTATATGTAAAATAAAAAAATTTTAAAAAAATTTAAAAAATAAAATAAAATGTTCAAGGTAAGGGAAAAAAAAAAAAGATTCCAGTATCCCAACTGTAGAGAGGCCATAGGTCAGTGTAGCCCCGAGACTCCTCTGTGAGTCATCAATGAGAAGCACAGAAGTGACCTTGAAGGGACCTTCCTTGGTGTCCATGTAGGCCATAGGAGAGAGAGGGAGAACACCTTGGAGTCAAAAGGTCTAGGCTTGAGTCATGTGTGCCTCTGACACTGTGTGGCCCAGGGCAAGGTAACTTTGTAAGATCAGTTACACACGGGTTACTGCACTGAAGGGGAGAGAGTTTCTGTCTAGGAGTTACCTAGACTGAGTATATATACTAAGTTAGGCAAGGGTGTCAGCATATTTAGAATGATTTCAGTGGATTGAAGTAAAAAAAACCCCAAACTTCACTTACAGGGGAAGGGGGGAGACTATTAATGAGGATTCTCTATTCCCCAAATATTCTAGGTTATCCATTTTTTATTTTTTTTTTTTTTGCGGGGCAATGGGGGTTAAGTGACTTGCCCAGGGTCACACAGCTAGTAAGTGTCAAGTGTCCGAGGCCGGATTTGAACTCAGGTCCTCCTGACTCCAGGGCCGGTGCTTTATCCACTGCGCCACCTAGCTGCCCCCCATAGGTTATCCATTTTTAATGTATTGAGTAAATTTTAAATGTCTTTCAGGCCTTTATGGGACAAGAGGATTCATGCCTATCAATGATAATACTTATAATGTCTCATGAGCCTCAAGAACCTCAGATTCCTGTTTATTTTTAAGCTGGTTATCCTGTGTAGATGATCCGTCACCCTCTCTTGTTCTCTGCTGTATACATCAATGTGAAATCTTTATCAGAAAAGCCCAGAAATAGGAAGTACCTATCTCAGGCACTAGAAGGCAGGACTCCGAGAGGCCCTTCCTGCTGTGTTAGCTCTTTCAGCCAGATGGCAGAACTGTTCTAGCCACAATGCGGACGAGCCTGTCGGCTTCATCTGCACAGTGGTGTTGGTCAGCAGAGAACTGGAAATAGCAGCAATTGTATCACTGTCTTTGAAGGAGCCCTCTGAGTCGTTTGCCCTAAAATTACGGTCAGAATAATTGTCCTAAGGGCAGACATATTCTGTGTCTGCTCAGTGTGTGTAGTACTATGTTAAATACTTTGTTCTAACAACACTGCATGCTTTCTGATAGATGGTGCCGATGGTGAGACTGAAGCAGGAGAGCTTCAGAGTAAGTGTGTCACTTACGATCTCTCTAAATTGGTCAATTATCCTGGCTTTAACATATCTACTCCCAAAGGAATTTCAGATGTAAGTATATTTCTTCTTCTGTCTTGGATGACATTATTCTGTTTAAATTTGATATTGTTAAATTTTAATGCGCCTGTTAATTTCGTGTCAAAAATAGTCTGTTTTTCAAAGGCAGCAAAAACCATTTACCAGAGTAGCTTAAATCAAATGTCTTAGAGCCTAAGCTAGATATAAAAATTGAGAATTGTTGAGATGATGATAAATATGAAATTGAACTTATAACAGTATTTAGAGGCAGCGTGGGCCCAATGGGTGGATGGATCTCCGTAGTCATTGCTGCTGGGGGAGGCTGCAAGATCGCTTGCACGTGGAAGTATGGAGCCACGGTCAGGTGTTTACACTAATTCCCACCCCAGTATCATAATCTGTGGGCTACTGGGCTGCAATGCCAAAGGAAGGGGTGGGAGGGTCCCAGTCAGAAAAATGGAGCAGGTTAAAGCTTCCATGCCAGTCAGTACCAGGGTGGGGTCCCTGAGTGGCAAAAGAATAGAGAGGCTAGCATGTTATTTCTTGTGAGGCAGTGAGAAGACCAGCCTTACCAGAATGCAGGCTGCATATTTGGAGCAGTGGGAGATAAGGTTGGTACAGCCAAATTGTGCACATCCTTGAAAGCCAGAGGAGAGGAGTTTGAATTTGAAGTAAAAGGAGGTAGATCTATGTTTGAGCATGAGGAAAGCCATGTTTGGGATGCATTAGCCTGTCGGTTGTGGTGAGTGGGATACATTGAAAGGAGATGATGCTGAAGCCAGTCCAGGTGTAGAAGCACAGTTTGGTGGTGGGATTAGTTTGTAAGCACCATTGGGCTATGTCACTGTTCTCTCAGTCATGGGAAACTGACCCATAGGGAAGAGTGATCATTTGAGTCTTCTGCTTGCCTTGTAACGCCGTGAAGTTAATCACCAGGACAGTGTTTGCTTACCAGAAAGAGATTTCTGTTTTCATTCTTCAGGACTGGAGGATATTTGGTTCTATACCAATGCAGGCATCTCAGCAAAAGGACGTGTTTGCGAGTTACTTGTCTTCTAATTTCCAAGGGGTGAGTGTGCTTGATTCATTTGGTATCTTTTCTGGGTCCCTCTACCTTCGCTCAGGCTGCCTTCTGGGAGTGGCTCCTGTTCTGGATGAGCATGAGAGGCAGGTCATTCTACAGGTGGACAGGAAGGACTCTGACTGCCTCCCCCTGAGTTCCCCATTCTCCTCAGGCTTCTTCAGAAGCAGCCAGTCATAGTTCAAGGAGGGATACTGGCTTAAATCCCAACTCATTCCCACGACTTTCTCTGAGCTAGTTTCTATATTCATAAGACATGGATTTATGAGGTATGATCACAAGGTTGTAAATTGAGGAACATTAAAGTGCCACAAAGTGAGTTATTTCGCTCCTGTTAGAGACCCTCCACCCACGTCACTCTCTGATGCCTTCCCCTTGTATGGAGGTGACCTGAGTTCAGGCTCTCACAGGCATGGCGTGGGGGCCGTGGACAGGCTCTCTGTCTGTCACCAGGGGGTCAGCTGCAGCTGAGTGGGAGAGACTCCACCTGGGGTGCACAGACTACTCAAATAGCGTTTGCCATGAAATTCCAGCTCCCTGAAATTTAATTATGCAAGTTCTAGAAACTTGTGACCTTTTCTTGTGCTGTCTATAAAGCAGTCATTTTTTTCTTTTGGTTTATTTGATATGTTCAAGAAGAAACAGTAGACGAATCCACTCTAGTGAGAGCCTAGACTCAGTAACCAGACTGGCACACTTCTAAGCAGGTTTTGTTTGGAGCTAGCTAGCCTCACTCACTTAGCGAATGTTTTTGTTTATGTGACTGAGAAGTCAAGTCCAGCTTTTGTAAGCAAAGGGCGGGGGTGGGGGGCTCTGCTGTGTCACCCTGTTCTAATAACTGGCGTCTGTCACAACTCCAGACGAGCCCCCATTCTGGCAGTAAAAGGCCCTCGTCTCAGTCTAGTCCTTGTAGCCCAAAGAAGCAGAGAAGGGGGAGCGGCATGACAACATCCTTGGCCACAGACATGGACCTCGACTCGGGTGAGTCTCATTTCCTGCCAAAGCAGAAGAATAACTCAAGCTGGAGTCACAGAGAGATGCCTCAGGAGATATTCAGCAGCAGCACCGCCCAGAAAGGGGCCGAAGCAGCTTAGAGTGCCCTGCCCTTCAGAGGGCATGGTTAGCGTCAGCCAGAAAGATCTGTTTTGTTCCTCAGGGACCCGAGGGCTATGTGATAAAACTCTGTGTGTGTGTAAAATACACACACACATCTTAAAAAAGAAGGAATTTGTTGACTCTGTAATTGAGAAAAAGGGAACCAATGCTCTCATTCAGTGATTGAAACATTTTCCCAGGTTGGTCAGTATGATGTGTCTGGTAAGCTTTCCATGTTCTCCAGTAGCTCTGAGAGCAAGGCTGTTGTGGTTGTGACTAGATCCCACAGGACCTGGTTGAAATTTTGAACCCTAAAAATCAGCAGTCATGGCTTTTCCAAAGACATAAAGAGCTGGGCCAACCTTAAAGCCACTGTTTACAACCAGAAATCTTTATTACCAGAAGTCTTGGTTTGGGGCAGGGGGTGGCACAGTGAGGGAGAACTGTGAGTCATAGCCCCCGAGGCTTCCTCTTGTTACCTCTTCCCCCCCCCCCCGGCTACTAACCACCTCACCTCTTTGAGCCTTAGTTTCCTCCTTCTGTAAAATGAGATGTTGAGGCCAAATGACTTCTACAGTACCTTGTAGCTCACGAGTGATGTTCCTTAGTGTTGTTGCATAGAAGATGCTGATGCTGCACAAGCCGCCCTGAGTCTCCACTAGAGGAGAGGCACAAATGACCGAGGCTGGATACTGCTGTTTGATGATTTAGGACAGTGCGGTGTTTAGCCTTTGTTTTGAGACCAAGACTAAACCTTTTTTTTTTTTTTTGAAGAAATACATGTGTTAAGTTGAACAAGGCAGTAACAAAACTGCTAGATTCTATGCTTCTTTCTTTTGATATTCTCTTACATCTGTCACTAGCTTTCTCCCAGTTGCCTGCCCAGTAAGGACCAGTCTGGGGAATTGAGAAGTCATGGCCCTTTTCAGCCTTCCTTCATGCTCACCCCTTTAGCCACTTCTTTATGGCAGTCGCACAGACTTGGCTTGTTGTCAGAACACAGAGTGATCAAGTTTTGGGCCACAACTTTTCAGTGACTGAGCCGTGGAGTGGGCGAGGGTACAGTCTGCATTGGCAGAGGGAAGGCCCAACAGTTGTGAAGCCAGAGGTCTTGGCAGGATGTGCAGTTGGATCCCTAGAATACCAAGTCACTTGTGATTGACTAATGAATACTTCTCTAGATAAAGTTGTGTCATGTTACAAATGCTAGTCACATGTTAATCCTAACTTCTGAAAGAGCCTCTGGATTTTATTTTTTAGATATGGAGATACCCCATGGTTCTCATCCAGGTGAAGGATTTCAGTTTCAACCCCCATTACCTCCTGGATCTCCCTTGATTAGAACCCCTCCTCCACTACCCCAAGGGACTCCTCCTTGTACCCCACCCAGCTTCACACCTCCTCTCCCCAGGGGTACCCCTCCTCCCACTCCCAATGACTCGACCCAGCCCAGGAGTGGAGCTGCATCCATGGATGAAGATACTTTGACCTTGGAAGAACTCGAGGAGCAGCAGAGGCTGATCTGGGCTGCCCTGGAGCAAGCTGACAGTGCCAACAGTGATTCTGACCTCCCTGTGGACACACCTTTGACTGGAAATTCTGTTTCCTCATCCCCCTGCCAGAATGAGCCAGAAACCCCTGCTCCGGAAGCAGCTGAAGGTGGCATGTTAGACTCTTGTGTGCAGGGCTGTGACCCTGAGCATTCCAAACCAAGCCCTGGCTCTGAGGAGGGGATGCTTTGTGGAGAGGCCAAGAAGGACGAGCCTACCCAGGTAGACTCTGAAGGTTCCCTGGACAACGGCACCATGGCCTTGGACTGTGAGGGCAGTGAGGGCAGCAGGCAGGACCGCCCCGAGGTGGTGGTCAGCACGACAGCGTCCAGCAAGACCAGCAGCCCTATCCCAGACATGAGCAAGTTTGCAGCTGGAATAACCCCATTTGAGTTTGAGAATATGGCAGAATCTACTGGCGTCTATCTCCGAATACGAAGTTTATTAAAGAACTCACCCCGGAACCAGCAAAAAAACAAAAAAACTTAAGAGTAACAGCTTTGGGGTTAACCCTAGTGACGTGGAACTGCATCCTCACTTTGTGTTCTCTGGAGACAAACAACGTGGGCGATTCTTTGTTTTTTTCTGTTCTTTTCCTCAGTGTTTAAAAAAGAGCTACCCAAAGCTGGACTGTGGTGTGAGCCAGCCCTGGCTTAGCTTAAAGAAGGGAAAGACTATGGATTTGCTCATTGAGCTTTTCATTTTCTGAGATAAAAAAAAAAAATGGGAAGAAAAACATGATGTCTGCGTTCATTGAATTGATTGTTAAGGTTTATACCGTTTTTTGACTTGTGAGTTTCAGGAGTGGTAGTTTTTAAAATCTGTCCTTTGTATATTGTTTTTTCTTTCTACATTTTGCTAATTGTCCTTGTAGATAAGTTTAACAATAATATAAATTTTTTAAAGCTCTGACCGTTTTAAATTTCTTATATTTCAATATCGGCAGTCAGTTGAGAATCAGGAATTACTGGCTATCGCACCATTTGGGGTATTTTTATATGTGATTTTCCTGGGTCAATTTTTAATATCACTTTTACTTTTTGTAACCTCATTCTTCATGTAAACTTGCTGCACAGATATGTTCATTCTTGTGTACAGAGGTTTAATAAATTAGTTTTCATATAAATATTCTTAAGCTTCTGAAACTAGACATAAGTGCTTTGTGGCTGTAGTGTGGGCCAAACTCTGAAGTGAGTAAATATCCTGCTCTTTAGATTAATTAGGTTTCTATACTCTGTGCTCCCAAGAGAGTGCTCTTGTGATACGGAAACTGGTAAGCTTAAAGAAAATAGGATACTTTTAAAAGTTTGTATCCACCCTTGTTAAATGAAATTGGAACTATGCTAACTTTGTCATTCTCTAGGAAATGTCTTTGAATGTCAAGGAACATTTTTGTTCTATAACCAGAAAGTCAGAGACGTTCTTTTTCCCTTGGGAAAAGCTCCACGAAGCTGTATAATATCCTTCCACTTCTTGAAGGCCAGGGGAATTGCTTGAGTTAGCCTTAGAATGATTTAGTTCTTTGTTGTTGTCATTTTGCTGCTATGCTGGAAGAGGCTTTAGAATTTACCATTCTTTTGAGGGATTCATTTTTCCCCTCAAGTATATGTAAAAAAAATTTTTTTAACATATGTTTTTGTTTTTTTTCCAGGGCAATAGGGGTTAAGTAACTTGCCTAGGGTCACACAGCTAGTAAGTGTCAAGTGTCTGAGCCAGATTTGAACTCAGGTCCTCCTGAATTGAGGGCTAGTGCTTTATCCACTGCTCCACCTAGCTGCCCCCTAAACATTTGTTTTTAAAAACTTTGAGTTCCAAATTCCCCCCTCTTCCCTCCCCATGAGAAGACAAGTTATATGATATAAAGTATGCATATGAAACCATGCAAAATATATTTCCATATTACATTGCAAAAGAAAACACAAAAAAAACAACAAAAAAGAAAATTTAAAAATATCTTTGAATTGCATTTAGACTCCTATTGGTTCTTTCTCTGGAGGTGGATATCATGTCTCACCATAAGCCCTTCAGAATTGTCTTGGATCGTTGTATTGCTCGGAATAGATGTCATTGACAGTTGATATCAACAGTTGATATTGCTGTTGCCATGTACAATGTTCTGGTTCTGCTCACTTCACTTTGCATCAAGTCACAGTTTTTTTGAAACTACCCCAATTGTCATTTCTTTTTTTTTTTTTTCCAATTGTTATATCTTAGAGTACAGTAGTATTCCGTTACACTCATATACCACAAGGGGCAGCAAGGTGGCTCAGTGGATAGAGCACCGGCACTAGAATCAGGAGGACCTGAGTTCAAATCCAGCCTCAGACACTTAACACTTATTAGCTGTGTGACCCTGGGCAAGTCACTTAACCCCAATTGCCTCAAAACAAAACAATCATATACCACAGCTTGTTTAACCATTCCCTAATTGATCGGCATCCTTTCTGAGGGATTCACTGTGAGGATTATATTTACCAAGTCTGTTCTTCTATAGATATTAAAGTAAAATTCATTTTGCTTGGGGGAAAGGGACTTGAACAAGGGCAAATTTAATGGCTTTTGGAGGAGGTTATATACTCCATTTTTAGAGGTGTAGCTAGGTGGCACAGCAAATAGAGTGCCAGGCCTAGAGTCAGGAAAAGGCTTCTTTCTGAGTTCAAATCTGGCCTCAGACACTAGCTGTGTGACCCTATACAAGTCACTTCACCCTGTTTCCCTTAATTTCCTCATCTTTAAAATGAGTTGGAGGGGCGGCTAGGTGGCGCAGTGGATAAAGCACTGGTCCTGGATTCAGGAGTACCTGAATTCAAATCTGGCCTCAAACACTTGACACTTACCAGCTGTGTGACCCTGGGCAAGTCACTTAACCCCACTGCCCCACAAAAAAAAACAAAAAACCACACACATAAAATGAGCTAGAGGGTCAGCTAGGTGTCGCAGTGGATAGAACACTGTCCCTGGAGTCAGGAGGACCTGAGTTTAAATCAGACTTCAGACACTTGACACTTAGTAGCTGTGTTACCCTGGGCAAGTCACTTAACCCCAATTGCCTCACCAAAAAACAAAACAAACGAACAAACCAAACCAAATAAACAAATAAAATGAGCTGGAGAAGGAAATGGCAAACCACTCCAGTATCTTTGCCAAGAAAACCCCAAATGGGGTCACAGAGTCAGACACGACTGAAATAACAACTGTACCTAAAGGTGCCTTCAGCACAGCCTCTGGGTTTCTTATTCTGTACCAGGTGCTAGGGATTCAAATTAAAAAACTGACTACCTCCAAGAAGCCTATATCCTATGAGAGGATGCAACCCAAAAAAAACCAGTATAGGGGCAGCTAGGTGGTGCAGTGGATAAAGCACTGGCCTTGGATTCAAGAGGACCTAAGTTCAAATCCGACCTCAAACACTTGACACTTACTAGCTGTGTGACCTTGGGCAAGTCACTTAACCCTCATTGCCCCACCAAAAAAAAAAACTTATACTAAGTAAAGGAAGTTGAAGAGAGAGAGCACAGAATTAAGGGGATCAGGAAGGCTTCCCAGAGGAGGTGTCCCTAAGCTGGGCTTTGATGGAGAAAACTTCCCAACAGTGGCAATGAGGAAGGACGGTATTCCAGACATGGGGCTAGAAGAAAGGAGATGGGCGTCTAGGTTTGGAGAACAAGTAGGGACGGTTTAACTGGAAGGTAGACATCATTCAAGAGCAACCATCTCGGGGAGAGGAATCTGTCCCCAATCTTTACAGCTGTTGTGTATGTCACCTGGGTGTGGGGTGTCATGGGTGGAACAATATGTTACTGTTCAGACTTGTCTGTGTGATGATTGGTTGCTAGGTGTAGGAAGGGGTAGTAACCAAGGAAGAACCTTATACATCATGGAAGAGTTTGAAACAGGTGGAGATCTGTTTCAAATCTTTGCCTTGGGTCAAAAGGAAGGTTATCTTATAATACAGGTTATTCAAATAAGGAGAAAGCTTTACGTCATTTACCTGTACAAGTATGTAGGTGGAAAGACAGGCACTCCCCTATGGAAATACAATATAATTTTGAGTTTCCTTAGATTGTATGATGTCTGTGCCCATATTTACATTGTCAACCAGAAGCTTCCTGACTGATAAAGAGGAAGAGGGAAACAGCCAGCAGGTCTATAGGCTTTAAGGTTTGTGAAGAACTGTATATACTTGTCGTCTCAGTTGGTCCTGGCAAAAACCTTAGGAAGTGGGTGGCTCCATTTTATAGGGGAGGGGGCGGGGAACCTGCTTGGCTTGACTTGAAGGAGAACCCAAGTGACTTGCCTATTGGTTTTTGTTGTTGTTTTGTTTTGTTTTTTAGTGAGGCAATTGGGGTTAAGTGACTTGCCCAGGGTGACTCTGGGCAAGTCACTTAACCCTCATTCCCCCCCCCCCCAAAAAAAAAGACTGGAAATGCAAGACGGGACTAGGTTTTGAAGGGTTTTGAATGCCAAGTAGAGCATTTTATATTTGCTCCTGAAGGCAATAAAAAGCCACTGGCGTTTATTGAGTTGGGGTGGGGGGTGACATAGCCTGAGCTGTGTTTTAGGAAAATCACTTTAGTGGCTGAATGGGGGATGAATTGGAGTGTGGAGAGACTTGAGGCAGGCAGACCCACCCTCCAGCAGCTACTGCAGTAGTCCAGGCGTGAGGTGATGAGGGGTGGCTGTTAAAGCAGAGAAGGGGTCGTATTTGAGAGACGTTGCAGAGGTGGAATCAACAGGCTTTGGCAACAGCTTGCATGGGGTGGGGGTGGGGGGAGCCTGAAGGACGGGGAGGGTGGTGTTGCCCTCTATAGTAGAAGGGGGAAAAGTATAGGGGCTAAGATAATGAGTTCTGTTTTGGACATACTGAGTTTAAGATGTCTACGGGACATCCGGCTCAAAATGTCTGAGAGAGGCTGAGACAGCTAGGTGGCGCAGTGGATAAAGCACTGGCCCTGGATTCAGGAGGGCCTGAGTTCAAATCCAGACTTAGACACTTGGTACTTACTAGCTGTGTGACCCTGGGCAAGTCACTTAACCCTCATTGCCCTGGGGGGGGGGATGACTGAGAGGCAGTTGAAGAGGTGAGACAGGAGGTCAGCAGAGGGTCTGGGGCTGGAAGGTAGACTTGAGAATCATCAGCATAGAGATGGTAATTAAATCAATGGGAGCCGATGAGAGGTAGTATAGAGCACAGGAGAGGAGGGTCCTGGACAGACCCCTGAGGGACACCTACGGTTAGAGGGTGCAATCTGGAAAAGGACCCAGCAGAAGAATAGATAGATCAGAGGAAAACCAGGAGAGAGGGGGTGTTTCTGAAACTGAGAGAGAAGAGAATATGCCCCGTTCTCATACTTTACTTTCCTCCAGGGTTGGATTTTCTAGCGATATTGGTCTATTCACAAACCTCATTTCTCACCTCTGCTTTTGCATTGGCTGTGCCTCATGCCTGGCACACTCTGCCTCCTTACATCTATCTCCTAGGCTTCCTTCGAGGTTCAGCTCAAATCCTACTTTCTGTAAGATCCCACTTTCTGTAAGATGCTTCCACCAGCTGCTAATATTTGGATTACCTTCACATATTTGTGTGTGTGTGTGTGAGAGAGAGAGACAGAGACAGAGATAGCAAGAGAGAGAGAGAAAGAGAGACAGAGACAGCAAGAGAGAGACAGACAGAGAGACAAAGACGGGGGAGGGGGGGGGAAGGAGAGGGGGGAGGGAAGAAAAAAAAGAGAAAGGAGAGGGAGGAGAGAGAAACTGATTTGGATACTATTTCCCCCATTAGAATGTGTACTTCTTGAGGATTTTAGTTTTTATTTTTTTAACCTTTCTCGTATCCCTAACGCTAGACGCAATGCCTGGCACATACTAAGTGCTAAATTAAGACTTGTTGACTGACTGAGTGTATTTAATTATATAAAGAAGAAAAGTGTATATAAATAGAACTTTAAACACAGAGTTCTCTGTGTGTGTATACATGCCCTTAGTAATTTAGAACTCTTTTCTTAAAAAAAAAAATGAGATAGGGCATATTTTATAAATGTACTTAAATCTGATTAGAATTTTCCAGGTAAAGAAAAACAAAACTTGGAGGTCCGATCTAGGAAAATTCGTGTCTACTTAAAAGTTGTCTATATATAGAATGACAGATTTCTGCAATAACAACAAACAAAATTGGAAGTAATTTTCAGTCTAAGACATCTTGACTGGATTTGTCAATTTTAAACTAAAAGGAGATTTTCCCTACCCATCTCACCCCCTTCAGGCACTTTCCAACAGCATTTGGATATGGAAATTATTAATTCTGTGATGAGTATCCTATAGCTTTCTTAGACACAAAAGTTACATTTCCGTATGATTAGGGCCGAAGTAACCTTGTTGTTGTTCAGCTGTGTCTAACTGTGACCCGATTTGGGGTTTTCTCAGCAGAGATACTAGAGTATGCAATTTCCTTCTCCAGCTCATTTTACAAATGAGGAAACTGAGGCAGACAGGGTGAAATGACTTACCCTGGGTCACACAGCTAGGAGGTGTCTGAGGCTGGATTTGAACTCAGGAAGATGAGTTTTCCTGCCTCTGGGCCCAACACTCTATCCACGTCCTCCAAGATCATCTATTCCCACCCCCAAAGTGACTTGCCCAAGGTCACACAGATAGTAAATGATGGAGCCAGGATTTGGACCAGGTTCTCTGACACCAGTTCCAAGACTCTCTCCATTCATTGCATCTTGCTGGTTCCTCTTTTACTCAAACGAACCATCCACAAACGGGCGTGCCCGGCTTATAGTTTCTGAAATTGGTATTTGGAAAATCGTTCATTTCCAAGTAATGGCAGAGAAAGTACGATGGGTGTGACCTGTAGTCAACCTTACATCATTCCTTGCTGCTGAGTTTTCTTCTTTCAGTTTATGACATAGCAGAGAGAGTTGTTTTTCATATTCCCAAGATGTAGAAGCTAGGTCATTAGTCATAAAAGTGACTCCTGCTGCTGGATTAAGACAAGCCCTGTGCAAATTTCCCACAGGTTTGTATGAAATACAGCACACTTACTGCACCCATCTTCAGTGCTAACCTCTCAGCACTGACAGAATTACAACATCGTTTGGTACGTGGGTGGGTCCGAGTCCCGTGATTTTTTTTTTTTTTATGTATGAAGTATTTTATTTTTTCCATTACATGTAAAGATAGTTCTCAACTTTTGTTTATACATGCTTTACAATTTCAGATTTTTCTCCCTCCCACCCCTCCCTCCCCTAGACAGCAGGTTATATCTATATATCTCTATACATATACATATAGATATATATATACACACACACATATATACACATAATAACATTAATCCTATTTCTGCATTAATCCTGTTACAAGAGAAAGAATCAGAGCAGTGATGCAAAACCTCAAAATAGAAAGAAAAAAAAAACCAACAGCACCCAAAACAAAAGAAATAATATGGTTCAATCAGCATCTATACTCCACAGTTCTTTTTTTTTTTTTTCTTGGATTTGGAGATCCTCTTCTATCATGAGTTCCCTGGAACTCTTCTGTACCATTGCATTGGTGAGAAGAATATAGTCCATCACAGTAGGTCAACACTCAATGTTGATGATACTGTGTACAATGTTCTTCTGGTTCTGCTCATCTCACTCATCATCAGCTCACGTAAAACCCTCCAGGTTTCTCTGAACTCTTCCTGCTCATCATTTCTTACAGCACAATAGTATTCCATTGTATTCATATACCACAACTTGTCCAGCCATTCCCCAATTGATGGGCACCCCCTCAACTTCCAATTCCTTGCTACCACGTAAAGAGCAGCTATAAATATTTTTGTACATGTGGGTCCCTTTCCCCCTTCCATGATTTCTTTGGGCAAAAGACCTAAAAGTCAAGTCCCGTGATTTTAAGGATGAATAAGTGGGAAAAAATCCAAAGACTTCACCATGTTTCTGCTAATGATTGTCTGCAAGCTGATTTTAAGCTTTGCTTAAACCTGAAATTGATTTACTTCATCGGGAATGGTATAAGTGCCTAGGATATGCCACATACTGTGTTAGGCTTTGGGGTTACAAAGGTATGCCAAAAAATGAAAAAGTCTTTGCCCTCAAAGAGCTTACATCCACCCAATCTTAGTCTGACTCCTCGCCCCTCTTCTTGCTCCTTCCACCATAAACTATGTTTTACTTCTGACATTTTAAGCCTGTTGTGATGTCATTCAAAAGGCCACCCTGCCCATCAAATGGGCCAGAGAATATATATTGGCATAAATACATGTTTGAGGGGCAGCTAGATGGCAAAGTGGATAGAGCACCGGCCTGAGTTGGAATCCAGACTCAGAAACTTACTCCTGTATAACCCTGGGGAAGTCACTTAACCCTGAATGCTCAAAAAAAAAAAAAGGTTTAAATAAATAAATACACATTTGAGGAGAAGAGGGCACAGGTCAGCCATAATTCTTACCAGAGTAACACCATCCCCCTACCCCCTCAGGCTCCTAACCTAGGAGTCAATCCTGGACTCCTCACTATCTCTCACCCCCATATCCAAGCTGTTGCCAAGGCCTGTCCATTTCACCTTTGCAACATCTCTTGTCCATTTCACCCTTGCAACATCTCTTGTCCATTTCACCCTTGCAACATCTCTTGTCCATTTCACCTTTGCAATATCTCTTATCCATTTCACTCTTGTAACATCTCTTGTCTATTTCACCTTTGAAGTATCTTTTGTCCATTTCACTTTTTTAATATTGCTTGTCCATTTCACCTGGGTAGTATTTTCTCATCAATTTCACCTGACTATTCCCCCTTCTCTGACACTGCCACCACTCTGGTGCACACCCTTATCAGCAGTAGCTGCTGGTGGGTCTACTGTGCCTCAGGTCTTTCCCCACTCCAATCCATCCTCCATTTAGCTGCTAAAATGAGAGTGCGGTCACCAACCTCACTCTGTCCTCCAGAGCCATCTGGGTTCTATGGTGAGATATATATTAGGACAGCTGGAGATTAGAATCTGAAAGATGGCGGAGGCTTTGGATGTTTAAGGTAATTGGGGATAAGTGACTTGCTCAGGGTCATACAGCTAATAAGTGTCTCAGGTGAGATTTGAACTCAGATCCTCCCAACTTCAGGATTAGTGCTGTCTCCACTGCACCTCCTAGCTGCCCAAGATACTGGAGATACTATGAACTCACTCCTGGGGAGATTGCCACCACTGGAGGTAACAGGGGGCTGGGCTGAGCTGGGCTGGAAAGGAATTTACCTCAGTTGTGCCCATAGTCAGGAAAGTCTCTGGGAGCTTCTGGTTCTGACTAATTCTTCTCTCTACCTCCAAAGTTCAGCTTTTTCTGTGTTCTGAAGGCATCCAAAGCTGTCAGGGCTGTCTAAATTTCAGATCCTATCCCTGGGGTGCGACTCCAGGAGCCCTGCCCTAATTGTAGCCCCGAAGGAAAGAGGAGCCAGAAAAATGTAGTTTTAAAGGCCTGAGATAAACACTGATATTATAGGGAGAGTGTGTAAGTGTATAGAAAGGGAGGCACTGATCACAAAGAGCCCTGGCTTCCCTTAAGATCAGGCATCCCTATCTAAGGAGCATAGTGAATAGAGTGCCACATTTGGAGTCAAGAAGACCTGAGTTAAAATCTGGCCTCAGGCATTTATTTGCAGTGTGACCCTGGGCAAGTCACTTTACCCTATTTGCCTCAGTTTCCTTGTCTCTAAAATGAGTTGCAGAAGGAAATGGCAAAGCCACTCCAGTGTGTCTGTCAAGAAAACCCCAAATGGGATCACAGAGAGTTGGACATGACTGGAATGACTCAACAGCATCATACCTGTCTAACCTCATTTGCCTTTTTTTTTTTTTTGTCAAAGTAGGTAGACTGATGGGGCAGCTAGATGGCGCAGTGGTTAAAGCACCGGCCCTGGATTCAGGAGTACCTGAGTTCAAATCCGGCCTCAGACACTTGACACTTACTAGCTGTGTGACCCTGGGCAAGCCACTTAACCCCCATTGCCTGCAAAAACAAAAACAAAACAAAACAAAACAAAGTAGGTAGACTGACAAGTCAGGAGACTGTGTTAGGGGTAGTTTACCTAGAGTTGAGATTCACTTTTGACACCATCATGGTATTAACAAGATGGAGAAAGTGGACTAGGTGATGGTATAGTTAATTGAATTTGGAACTGTTTGAATGGCTAGACCAAAAATTTATTAAGGATTCAGGGTCAAAGATACTGTCTTCTTTTCTGTTCTTTGTATGTTGAAATATTCACAAGTTCAGAGAGTTAGAGCTACAGACCATCTCGTTTAGCAAATGAGGAAACTGAGGCCCAAAGAGTCTAAGGTCATACAGGTAATAATAATAATAACAACAACAATAACTATTATTATTATAGCTGAAATTTATATCATGCCTACTATGTGCTAAGTGTTTTACTCATTTAAACCTCACAACAACCCTGGGAGGTAGGTGATATTATGATGCCTATTTAAACATAAGGAAACTGAGGCAGACAGAGATTGAGTGACTTGTCCAGGGTCACAGAGCTAGTAAGTATCTGAGACCAGATTTGAACTTGGGACTTCCTGACTCCAGGCTCAGTGCTCTATCTCTTGTACCCCTAATAAATGGCAGAGGGAGAATCTAAAAACATTTGAATTCCAAAGCCATATTTGATGATCTCTAAGTTCATAATAAAAAAAGATTTGTATTTTTAAAAATGACTCGATGTTGTCTTGGAAAGAAGTATCTGTGCTTGTCCTCACACTGATATTTTTATCAGTGATGTTGGTAAGTAGATGGCCTGCTTTGCAGATAAAGCTAAAAGGGACAGTGAATGCCCTGGATGACAATGTGAGGATCCAGGCTAGAAAATGGGGTTGAATCTCAGAAGAGAATATTGAATAGGGACAAGTATAAATGTTTTACACTTGGCCTTGGAAAATCAACTTCACATTTATGAGAAGGGACAGGCTGGGTTAGACAGCAGCTTGTCTGAAAAAGATCCGGGGGTCTTAGTGATCTATAAGCTCACTGTGAGTAGAGGTGTGATAACATAGCCAAAAATACTAAGGTGATCTCAGGCAATGTTAGAGGTGGCTGTAATACAGCACTCTCTTCATTCTTGGGATGAGATGAGGCACTTGTAAGGTT
Organism: Dromiciops gliroides; assembly: GCF_019393635.1. NCBI lineage: Eukaryota > Metazoa > Chordata > Mammalia > Microbiotheria > Microbiotheriidae > Dromiciops > Dromiciops gliroides. Next base: position 31,651,331 of record NC_057861.1, on the reverse strand, counting down.
TACTTTGCCTTAACACAAAACAGATATGCAACAAAGATACAGTGGCTCAAGGCTCCCCCATTGGGGAAAAGTATCTGATCATCAAGGCAGGATATGGTAATTTCCACGGTCTTTGGGAATCCATCAAGTCTGAGATACCTAGAATGGGGCTTTTTATGTTCTTAGATGCCCAGGAAGCTGGAGCCCATAGGTCCCGGGAACAACTTTGTCTCCTTTTAGGGAAAGTTAATCCTAGAGGAGGAGGAAAGGAGGTGGGGCCTGAGGGAGATTCCAAGAGGCCCCTACCCTATTTTGGGGAGTGTATGGGTATTCAGGGAAGACTAGCACTTTTGGTGTGAGGGCTTTGCAGAGGACTGCTCATTCACCTTTTGTGTCCGCCTGTCACCCAATTCTCACCTGTGGCTCCAAGAAGCTATAGAGTGTACAGCAGCCTCCCTCCACCCCCCAACCCCTGGTTTAACCCTCTCAGCGCATGGTGGCCACATGGGAGATGAGGCCACTGCTGCTTCAACCTGCTCCCTAGCAGTCTTCCTTACTTGAAGGTTGCCAGGGAAGAGAGTATAAGATTCTCTGCTCCAACCTTTTGTATGCCCATTCAGTTTCCTTTCATCCTTTCCTGTATCAATTCTTCTGTCCCCTCAGCCAACCAGAAGACTCCTGTCTCTCCACAGTACCAGGAGAGACCTTAGTAGGTCACAACCAGAAGGTGGCTCACCAAGCCACGTTGAATTGAAACCAAACAGGGAATATCATACATGCTCTTAATTGGGGATAAGGGACCCCTTAACACATATGCTTCAAAGTAAGCCACCCCAAATTTCCCTTTATCTGTCTGGAATACCCACTGAGCATCTTCCAAGGCAGGGCTAGGGCATGAGGGATACAAGGGAATGCTACATTTGAATAACATATACCCATCCAGAGCTAGGGTCTCATTACAGGTAATACCTAAGAGGTCAAATTTGTCTCCTTGTAAAAGAACCTCTAATTATTCTTCTATCTTACTTGGAAAACAACTTTCTAGGGGAAAAAAGGTGGAACTCCTGGATAATACTAGCCTCATGATGGCTTTTCTAGCAAACCCAAATTCAAGAGTTCAGGGATTCAGCCTCCCAGAGAAAAGGGAGTGGGCATTCTGAGGAGCACCAGCATCATGGTTGCCTCTCTAATAACTCCAAGTCTAAGAATTTGGGGATCCACTCTTCTAGAGAGAGAGAAAAAGAGGAACTTCATGGAGATTGATAAATTCCTGTAGAATTGGAAAGGGCAGCCTCTTGGAGTTTTTGGGTTTTTTTTAGTGAGGCAATTGGGGTTAAGTGACTTGCCCAGGGTCACACAGCTAGTAAGTGTTAAGTGTCTGAGGCTGGATTTGAACTCAGGTACTCCTGACTCCAGGGCCGGTACTCTATCCACTGAGCCACCTAGCTGCCCCAGCCTCTTGGATTTTTCTTGGGCAACATCAGCCTTTCTCATAATCCCAGGGTCAAGAGTTCCAACACCCTGTTTTCTAGAGACGGAAGGTAGAGTTCCAAAGCAGGGCTGGATGTTTTGGAGCGTGAAGGGGAAAGCGGGAAAGAATATTCATACTTGGTACCTCCCTGGTTAGAGAAAAAAAAAGTAGCAGTAAGGGACAGAGTCTCATTATGGGAGAGAAAAAGACCGACATTTTTTTCTCCTCTATTACTGTGAGTTGTCCAGACAATGCAGGTCTTATGGGAAGAGAGTTGTCTCAGCAATCCCAAGTATGTTTCCCTTTTGGCAGGGAGTTCAAGGCCTTAAATGGTACCATAAGACTGGAGTCCTGCACGGGTTGCCAAACAAAGGGATTCACTGTAATGTTGAAATGTGCCTTCCTTGTAAACACAAATTCATTTTTCTTCTAGGGAGCAGTTCAGGCCCAAGGGGAAATAGCATTAGGCAGGAGGCATATATGCATCTCTGGGATGAGAGTGGGACTTAAGAGTATGTCAGGGGGCAGCTAGGTGGTTCAATGGATGAAGCACCAGCCCTGGATTCAGGAGGACCTGAGTTCAAATGTGACCTCAGACACTTGATACTTACTAGCAGTGTGACCCTAGGCAAGTCACTTAACCCTCATTGCCCCACCTCCCCCAAAAAAGAGTAGGTCAGGGAATTTCTTTTTTAAAAAATTATGTAAATTTTAAAAATTTTAAGTTCCAATTCTCTTCCTATCTCCCTTCCCTCCCCTACCCACTGAGAACTCGAGAAATACAATGCCCATTCTACATAGGAAGTTAGGAGATTGCCTTGCTAGTAACCCCAAATTTGTTTCCCTTTGGGGAAAAGTGCAAACCACAGCCTAGCCCTATTCATCCAGAGGACTGTATAGACCCAGGGGATGACACCAGAGAAGGGAAAGAGCTGTATTGATTGTTTACGCACTACAGTGAATCCTTTGTGCTTCATCCAATCACTAAGGGTTGAAAGAAAGGTTGTTCTGTACCTGATTTAGACAGTGAGATCTTGAGTACTTGTATGGGAGTCGAGGCCCCCGTGTCTCTTTAAACTTAGAAACAAACCTTGGTCAAGTTATTTTCTTGGAGATATTTCACAGACTAAACTCTAGGAAAGGGAAAAATGAACCCTGTGTTATGATTTTAGGAATGGCTCCAAAGATTGTCTTCCTAGGTCGTATATACCTAAGACATAGCAGAGAACCTCCCAAGGCTTTTCCAAACAGATGACTAGTCTCCATTGCTGAGGATCCACGGAGGGTGGGGCACAAAAGCACTGCTCTGTGCAATACCTTTATCTGTAAAATTTGGACTGTCAGACGCCCTTCTCACTCCAAATCTATGAACTTACGAAGGAACCAAAGAAGTATTTCCAGCAATTATAAAGTCTTGTATATCTCTAAAATTCCAATTCTGTGAACCAGGGGACCTTCGTCTCAATGGCTGAGAACATTGGTTAGTTGATTAGTTGTTGTTTTTCTTTTTTTGGTGAGGCAAGTGGGGTTAAGTGACCTGCCCAGGGTCACACAGCTAGTAAGTGTCAAGAGTCTGGGGTCAGATTTGAACTCAGGTCCTCCTGAATTCAGGGCCGGTGCTCTATCCACTTTGCCACTTAGCTACCCCATTGGTTGCTGTTTTTCAGAATGACATCAGTATGTTGGAATCAAGGTACAGTGTGTCCCACTGTGGCTGATCAGACCAATATGAACTTGGAAGGTGCTAACCACAGGTTGGGCACTAATAGTCCACATGAACATTTGGAGCAGTAATGTCTCTAAAATTTGTGACCTCACATTTCTTTGAATTACCTCAACATTACTCATGAGTACTGCCACTTTCTTTGGTGCGGGCAAACCATGCTGGGCCGTCCTGTGCCAGTGTCTTCCATGTCTCCCAAGCATTTCCAGAGTTCTTCAGAGAGACTTTTTTTTTAAATTAATAAAGTATTTTATTTTTTTTCCGTTACATGTAAAGATAGTTCTCAACCTTTGTTTATACAAGCTTTACAATTTCAGATTTTTCTCCCGCCCTCCCTTCCCTCCCCCCTCCCCTAGACAGCAGGTAATCTGATATAGGTTATATATATATATATATATATATATATATATATATATATATACACACACACACACACACACACACACACACACATAATAACATTAATCCTATTTCTGCATTAGTCATGTTATAAGAGAAAAAAAATCAGAGCAATGATGGATATTTCAGAGAGACTTTGAGAACATCCTTGGATCATTTCTTCTGACCTCCATGTGAATGTTTGCCTTGTATGAGTTTGGCATTCAAACAATGTGAGCAGCCCATTAGAATTGGGCTCTCTGTGGTAGAGTTTGAACACTTGGTGGTTCAGCTCAAGAAAGAACCTCAGTGTGTGGTACCTTATCTGGCTAGCTGATCTTCAGAATCTTCCAAAGACAATTCAAATGGAAGTGATTCTGTTTGCTGGCATGTCAGGTTTCACAGGCATACAACAATGAGGTCGGCTCAGTGGCTCTAGAAACCTTCAGTCTGGTAAGCAGCCTAATCCCTTTTCTCTCCCACGTTTCCCTTTGGAGCCTCCCAAACACGGAGCTGGCTCTGGCAATGTATATACCAACCTCATCATCAATATGTACGTCCCTGGAAAGTGTGCTGCCAAGGTAAGTGAACTTATCCACGACATTCAAAACTTCTCCATTTGTTGTAATGGATGGTTCCACATATGGATGGCGTGGTGATGGCTGGTGGAGCAACTGTGTTTTCTTGGTGTTCATTGTCAGGCTAAAATGAGCACAAATGGCAGAGGATCGAGCCATACTCTGTTGCATCTCAACCTCAGGGGCAGCCTCGAGTGCACAATCATCTGCAAACAAAAAGTTGTGTAACAACTCGACTTTAGTCTTGGCTTGTAGCCTTTTCAAGTTAAATAATTTACCACTGGTGTGGTAGCTGACCTGCATGTCATTTTCCTTCTCATTGAAGGCATCTGACAACAGTGCTGAAAACATCATGCTAATGTAATGATTGGAACGACGCCACCTACTGGAGACTTGCTGTGGGAAAGCTCCGCCATGAGGAGAATGCCTCAGAGGGCAAGGCCATGTGGCTTTTCCTTGGCGTCAGGAAATGACGTTTGCTCATGGGTGCTGCCTATCAAGGCTACCAGCCAATCAACTTGAGGAGCCTCCTATTTTCTGGGAGGAGACAGGAAGGAGGAAAGAGGGCCTGCGCGGAGAGCTCTCTTTCTTTTTGGGTTCCTGACTTGATGGTGGTGGTGGCGGCAGAGGACTTCACAGGAAATTTGAGGAAAGATAGGAATGCCAGGCTGTTGGAATTCTGTTCTCAATCTTTTTCTTTCTATTTTTCAACACACCCTTAAAAACCTAAACTCATTTTATCAGTGATTTTAGTCAGTTTCCCCCAAAACTGGGGGAACAGATTAGAATCCGCATTTAGCATCTTAAATTACACACTAAAAAACATGGGAGCAAGCATTCAACCTTACTTCACTCCATCGGTGACCGGGAACGTGTTAGAGCATTGTCCACTATCCAGAACCCAGACAAACATGCTGTCATGGAACTGATGCACAATACTGATGGACTTACCTGGCAACCAAATTTTGCCATGATCTTCCATAAGCCCTCGTGACTGACAATATCAAAGACCTTGGTCAGATTGATGAACATTGTATACAGATCTCTGTTCTGCTCCTGGCATTTCTCCTGGGGTTGTTGAGTGGCAAACGCCATATTGACGGTTCCTTGGCCCTTTCTGAAGCCACACTGGCTCTCAGGTAGATGACCATCTTCCAGGTGAAGGATCAGCCTATTAAGGAGGACTTTGGCGAGAATCTTGCTAGTAATGACTAAGAGAGAAATCCTCTCCCCTGTGATTGTCACAGGACAACCAATTTCCTTTTCCTTTATGGAGATGGACAATGGAGGCATCCTTGCATCCTGGGGGATAACCTCCTCTTGCCATATAACCTAGAAGATTTCAGTCAGCTTTTATATGATCAGTGGACCCCCTACCTCGTAAATCTCAGTGGGAATAGAATCAACACCAGGTGCTCATTCAAAACCTCTTCTTCAGGGGGCAGCTAGGTGGCGCAGTGGATAAAGCACTGGTCCTGGATTCAGGAGGACCTGAGTTCAAATCTGGCCTCAGACACTTGACACTTACTAGCTGTGTGACCCTGGGCAAGTCACTTAACCCCCATTACCCCACAAAAATAAAAAACAAAAACAAAACCTCTTCTTCAGTTGAAAGTTAAGCTGGAGAGGGATTGACTTCAACCTGGAAGAATACAGTCAATGACTTTGGCATTGATTGATGATGGTTTGTTGACAACAATATGGAAGTGTTCAGCCCATCTCTCCAGAATTGTGTCCATATCACTAATCAATGTGGCTCCATCAGTGCTGAGTAATTCAGAGGTACCATAGGTCTTTGGCCCATAGATAGCCATCAGGACATCATAAAAGTGCTTTGGCTGACACACATGCAGCCATTAGAGGTTCCTGGGGAGGGGCAGGGTGTACTTGGACTTTTCCCACCTCCTTCCTCCTCTCCCCTCAAAAACATACATGGATTCCCTCTGCTCTTAGCTCTGTTGCTCTGGTCTGTCCTTCAAAAAGGTTAAAATAAAGGGAGCTGACTCCCTTTTAATAGGCCAGCACAAAGGAGTGGCTCCTACCCTCCCCCCAATAGTTCCAAATAATTTATCCCAAAGTTGATGCAGTTAGGTGGCAACAGTGGGCAGGGCTTTGAGTTAAGAAGGCTTGAGTTCCAATCCTGCCTCAGACACTGACTGACAGGGTGACCCTAAGCAAACCTCTTAACCTCTCTCAGACTCAGTTTCCCCATCTTTTAAGTGAGGATAATAGTATCTGCCTCATAGGGTTATTGTAAGGATCAAATGAGGTATAGATATGGATACAGGCATATATTTATATGTGTGTATAAGCATACATACATGCAGACAGATGTCTGTATACATATACATACATGTGACATACACACGCACATATAATATGAATGTTGCTGCAAGCCTTAAAGTGCTATATAAATGTTAATGATGATGGCGATGGTGGTGGTGGTGATGATACAGTGAACAGAGCACTGGTCTTGGAATCAGGGAGACCTGAGTTCAAATCCAGCTTCAGACACTTAATTTGCTGTGTGATTCTGGACAAGTCACTTAACCTCTGTCCGCCTTAGCTTTCGTAAAGTGCTTTACAAACCATCAAATGTCATACAAATGCTAGCTAGCTATTGTTGTTGTTGCTAAGGTCCCACCCAAAGGTTTAGCATCCTGCAGGTTCCTCATGTCCATCAAGGGAATTCTCCTGATCAAATCCACCATATACACAATGAGTGGGTTGTACTCACTGGCTTCTAAGTTTCCTTCCAACTTTAAGTCTGGGGCCAGAAGAGGATGGGAAGACAAGAGGGAGGGGTAGCTCTTTTCCTTCTCCAGAACAGCCTGCCTTTTGTGTTTGCACCAGCCCAATACCCAGCTGGTTCCACCCAGAGAACAGTTAAACTGGAATAACTTCTTTTTCATCATAGCCTGGCATCGCTGTTCTCAGTCAAACTCTTGACAATCCTGTTCTGCTCAGGATTAGTCTGTTCTAGTCCCGAGTCCAACCAAGGACCCTGCTTACCCTCACTGCAAAGAGACATATACTGAGAGTAGGAGGGCAACTTATATCTGCTCGTGGACCCACATGTTAGATCAACTAGGTGGTGAGACGGATAGAGAGGTGGACCTGGAATCAGGGAGAGCTGAGTTCAAATCCACTTACCAGCTATGTGATGACTCTTAACCTCTACCTTCAGTTTTTGCATCTGTGAAATGGGGATAATAATAGCACCTATCAACCAGGGTTGTGGTGAGGATCAAATGAGATCCTTGTAAAGTGCTTTGCAAATGTCGAAGTCCTATATAAATGCTATTAGTATTGGCCCCTTGCTTTTATTTTTTATTTTATTTTATTTTTTGAGGGGCAATGAGGGTTAAGTGACTTGCCCAGGGTCACACAGCTAGTAAGTGTCGAGTGTCTGAGACCGGATTTGAACTCAGGTCTTCCTGAATCCAGGGCTGGTGCTTTATCCACTGTGCTACCTAGCTGCCCAGCCCTCCCCCCCGCCCCTTGCTTTTATAAAGGAGAAAATTGAGGCTGAGAAAAAAATGAAACAATTTCCCCAGGATCATAAGGGTAATAAGTGGGTTGGCTGAGATTTCAACTCTGGTCCTTGGATCCCAAATATAGGACACTTTACACACACAAGTGTGTGTGTGTGTGTGTGTGTGTGTGTGTGTGTGTGTGTGTGTGTGTGACCAGAATTTTGTTCCTTACTTAGCTTGTTACCTGTCTTACCTGGTCTGCTAAAGACCTTCCTTCTGTCATGGGCCACTTATCTCTTCTTACTTCATTATAATAATTTTATAATATTATAATACATTTTTTTTTAGTGAGGCAATTGGGGTTAAGTGACTTGCCCAGGGTCACACAGCTAGTAAGTGTCAAGTGTCTGAGGCCGCATTTGAACTCAGGTCCTCCTGAATCCAGGGCCAGTGCTTAATCCACTGCGCCACCTAGCCGCCCCCCTCTAATACATTTTCAAAGAGGACCAATGGCACCATGGGCGATGTCCTGACTCGTATAAATTGGATTTAAGTGAGGCAGAGTTGTACAAATTCATCAGCCTCCCTCTCTGAGTCATCAAAGCCGGGTGACAAGACGAAATTTGAGACAACTGGCGATGTCCTGGGATGCAGCGGATGATGACCCTGGTGTCTCTGATGTATGGCCAAGTTGTAAGCATCCCACATCTCCTGATTTAGCTGCCTTCATGGCCTTTAGAACAAACTGTCCTCAGTCGCCTGTTCCGCCAGGGGAAGTCTTCACATGCTCGGGAAACACCCCTAACTCACCAACAAGTTTGAGGTCTGTCAGTTATCCTCAGCCTGGTTTAGCCCATCTGCCAAGAAGGTTTTACCAGGGTGTGGCTGCTATGTAGGCTACAGCTTCTTGGAGCCACAGATGAGAGTTGGGTGACAGGTGGGCACCGGAGGTGGATGAGCGGCCCTGAAAAGGACTCAGCAAACCCTCACAGCAGAGGATACCCCATAGACTGCTTCTTCATTATAATTCAGTTCTCTACTACTCCCTGACCCCTAAAAGAAGCTAGAAAGATGGTAACTCTGTATGGATGAGGGAGCAGATAAATTTGGTTCAGTTATGGTGAGGACACATGGATTGTTGGATACTTTTTTGGGTGGGAGTCCTGACATGGATGTTTGCGATTGGATCCAGAGGGCATCACTAGGAGCAAGAAGTGAAGTTGCAGGGCAGCTAGGTGGCGCAGTGGATAGAACACCAGCCCTGGAGTCAGAAAGACCTGAGTTCAAATCCAAACTCAGACATTTGACACTTACTAGCTGTGCGACCTTGAGCAAGTCACTTGACCCCAATTGCCTCACCAAAAAAAAAAATATATATATTTTTTTTTTGGGGCAGCTATGTGGCACAGTGGATAGAGCACCGGCCCTGGAGTCAGGAGGACCTGAGTTCAAATCCGGCCTCAGACACTTAACACTTACTAGCTATGTGACCCTGGGCAAGTCACTTAACCCTAGTTGCTTCAACAACAACAACAACAAAAAAGCAATTGTCTTCATTTTTACAGATTAAGAAACTGAAGCATAGAACAGTTAAATGACTTGCCTAGAGTCACAGGGTTGGGGTCTGAGGACATATTTAGAGCTGTTAGGGTCCTTAACTGTTATCCAGCTCAACCTCTCCCTCCATTTTGCAGATGAGGGAAACTGAAATCCAGACCGATTAATTAAATTAAATACTCACCCATGGTAATATAGGCTGTTAATGTCAGAGGTGGGATTCAAATCCACATCTTCCGACCTCCAATACAGTGCTCTTTCTCCTATCACTGTTCTGCAAATATGCAAGCTATTATTATAAAGAATTTTTTTTCTCATTTTCTTTTAAATCCCAACTTAATAAATACTCACTGATTTGACAGCCTTGGTGAGAAGAGGGAAGCAACCATGAGCAGCGTCTATGTGTGCCAGCTACTTGCTAGGCACTATGCTAGCACTGAGGTCCTGGCCTCAGGGAGCTTACACTCTCCCAGGGGGCTACACCAAGTAGTCAGATAAATCCATACAAGACAATCTGGGAAGAGACAACACAAACTACCAGGTCCCAGAGGAAGGAACTGTGACCCAAACTGAAGGTCAAACATTGATGTCACTCGAGAGGAAGAGGCTGGCAGAGATCATTGAAATCAGACAATTTCCCAAAGGAGGAAATAGAGGAACCTCCTGATGGAGGGGAAAACACAGAGTGGCCCATTTAACGCTCTGACAGGGCACTGTTGGCATTAGGAGTAAAGGGAAAGAGAATTCCACCACAGAAAATAAAAGGGAAGGAGTTTGTAAGGGAGCCGCCCTTTTGGGGCAATGGGAATTAGATGACCAGCTGCATTAATTTTTGTTTGTTCTGACCCTGTGATTTCTTGGGCATAGGGATGTCCTGGCGTGAAATCTCTCTCCACTGGTGCAGGTCAGCAACTCTTCTGATAACTTAAATCTTAGACAGTTACCTGGGCAACTAAGGCAGCCACTGTGCATAGCATCAGGAAGACCAGAGTTCAAATTGCTATATAGGCTGTAGAGGTAGGTGCTCCCTGCATAAGTAGGGGGAGTTCCCTCATGGGGGTTCCCTATATCAATGTGATTACAAGTCTAGTAAAAAAAACCCAAAAAATTAACATTTATATAACACTTTAAGGTTTTAAAGGTAATTTACATACATTGTTTCATTTGAAGCCCACCGTGAGGTTATGAGCCTTGCCCAGGGTCACATAATTCAGGGTCAGGAATTCCAAATCCAGTGCTCTCTCCACCATCATATTCTGCTTCCATAATATCATATTAAAAAACTTGACCATTCATTGTAGTGCCTGAATATTTTAAAGTCATTTCTATACTGGTTCCCACTTCCTCCCACAGTAGGAAAGAGCTATAAGGAACAAAAACTAGGAAAAATTCAGAGAAAGATGTGAAGCCAAGGGGGCAGCTAGGTGGCATAGTGGATAAAGCACTGGCCCTGGATTCAGGAGGACCTGAGTTCAAATCCGGCCTCAGACACAACACTTACTAGCTGTGTGACCCTGGGCAAGTCACTTAACCCTCATTGTCCTGCAAAAAACAAACACAAAAAAACAAAAAACAACACCCCCACACACACACACACACACAAAACAAAACCAAAACCAAAAAAACCAAGATGGGAAGCCTCATGTGAAGTGAGTCAGAGAAAAGAGAGCTGATCCAAAAGACCAGTGGACTCAATGACTACAATCATGAAATAACATCAAACACCCATAAAATTCAGGTCAAACCATTGGACAATGTTAATACCCAAGTTCTTCAAGTTAAGGCATGCATTGTTCCTTTCCGGGACCTGGAAGTCAGTGACAGTGAGGAAAGAGCAGTGGGTTGGGATTTAGAGAATTGACTTCAAATCATGTGCTTGCACATAGCAGGTACCCTGATCCTGCCGGGGATCTCGGGCAAATATCTTTTTTTTTTAATTAAATTTTTTTAAACCATAAAAGTATTTTATTATTTTCTAGTTACATGTAGAAATAGCTTTCAACATTTGTTGTTTTTTTTTACATATAAGGTATTTTATTTTTTCCGTTACATGTAAAGATAGTTCTCAACTTTTGTTTATACAAGCTTTACAATTTCAGATTTTTCTCCCTCCCTCCCTCCCCCCTCCCCTAGACAGCAGGTAATCTGATATAGGTTATATCTATATATCTATATACATAGACATATAGATATATATATCTATATCTATACACACACACATATATATATACACATAATAACATTAATCCTATTTCTGCATTAATCCTGTTATAAGAGAAAAAATCAGAGCAGTAATGCAAAACCTCAAAATAGAAAAAAAAAACAACAGTATCAGGCAAATATCTTAATCTCCCTGGGACTCGGTTTCCTCAAATGTAAAATGAGGAATTGAACCAGCTATCCTTGAATGTCCCTTCCATCTCTAAACTTATGATCATGTGGAGAAAGAGAAAAGTGACACGATATGTCATAGGATCATTGAGTGCCCCGAACTGGAAGAGACCTTTGGGGCCAGCTAAGACCAACTTCTTCATTTTATAATTTAGGAAACTAAGGACCAGAGAAGTTAAGTGGATTGTTCAGGGTCACACAAATAAGAAGAAGAATCGACATTTATGTAAAATTAAGTAATTTTACTTATGTAAATTTAATTAAGTAAAAAATTAAGTAAATTTTTAAAAATAAGATTTACAAAGCACTTGACATATATTGTCTCATTTGAGGCTCATGATTATCCTGGCTATTATTATTCCCATTTTCCAGATGAAGAAACTGGGACTCAGAGAGATTAAGTGCTTTGCCCACAGTCACACAGGAGATTAATGTCAGGGTTAGGAACCCAGATCTCTGCTGACTTTAAGCCCATTGCTCTATCTACTATCACATTGGGCCTGCATGATATCATGTTCAAAAATTAGATTGTGAGCTCCTTGAGGGCAGGGACTGTCTTTTGGTTTTCTTTGTATCCTTAATAAAAAAAAAAACGTTTATTGACTAACTACCTATATAATGGGAGGGAGGGGTACTGGCCAACAATAGCCCAGTTTTTAGAGCTTTGCAGTATTCCCCTGCTGCCAATCTTTGTATGTTGTTTGATCTTTGTTCCCGAAGAGGACCATGACATCAGGGTGATGTCATGACTTGCACTGAATTGAATTTAACCTAGGGAGGACTGTGCAAGGTCACGACCTCATTCTCTCCTCCAGAGTCATCTGGGTCCAGTAGCAAGATATACATCAGCATGACTGGAGATGGCCCTGAATGTTTAAGACCACTGGGGTTAAGTGACTTGCCCAGGCTCACACAGCTAGCAAGACCAAGGAGGCTTGATGAACCCTGCATCTGAAAAGGTGGGCTGGATAGTCCCTTTTCCTTCCCAATTCAGTGCATGCACAGGTATTCTCTGACCATTTCCTGTTGACTCACTGAGCCGTGACAAAAAGTCTTTCGTTTGCCCTCTCTCTCTCTCTCTCTCCTGATAGCTTTCCAGCAAGGAGGGGGGAAATGCTATGAACCTTACCTCTAGGTAGGGGAAATGCCAATGCCAATGCCAATGGCAAGCTATGAAGTGAGTGCCTTATCTTCCCACCCAGCTACCATGTGGCTATAAATGCATGGCAACTTTCTTTTCTTTTTTATTCCTTCCTGATCTTAGGCGAATTAGTACTAGAGATGGAATTAACCATGTTACAACACTGTGGGCTTTGGAAGGCTGGAATAGCCAGTCTAGAAACTAGCGTCCATAGCAGAGTCTACTGGTAGCCATGGAAACTGAGTCTGGTGAGGAGCCAGCCCTGAGGAGTAATCTGCTTGACCCAGCCCAATAGTAAAAAGCCATGGCACCCAAGATGTTGTGTCTTGCAAACAATGAAACTACTCATCCATCAGCTATGCTATACCCAGAAATCAAAGTAGTGGGGGAGGGGTATGGAGGTTGGGGGAAGGGGTTATACTTTGTACTAACTACCACCCAGTCTCTTAGGGACCAAATGGATATGTAGAGTGGAGAATGTACTCTAGATCAGGGAAGATATTGTGCTTTGGTGCTTCATATACCTTCCAAATAAATATTCTTTTGTAAAAGTTATGTGGGGGGAAGCTAGGTAGCGCAGTGGATAAAGCACCAGCCCTGGATTCAGGAGTGCCTGAGTTCAAATCCAGCCTCAGACACTTAACATTTACTAGCTGTGTGACCCTGGGCAAGTCACTTAAGGTCAAGATGCTTTTTTAGTCGCTAACCTTTAAAAGGGTAAACTTACCGTCACAGACCTGATTCTTTCCCATCGAGTGCTAGTTGGATTCAGGAGGACCTGAGTTCAAATTCGAGACTCAGACACTTAACACTTACTAGCTGTGTGACTCCAGGCAAGTCACTTAACCCCAATTGCCTCACCAAAAAAAAAAAAAACAAAAAACAATTGACCAATTAACACCAATTAGCTGCAAAGTAACCCCAATTGCCCCGCAAAAAAAAAAAAGCTATGTGACCTGGTTTTGAAGACTGGTGTGTTTGCACAAGGCTCTCCTGAATGGTGAGGAAGATGATTCAATGTTGCGTGAGGAGTAGGATTGTCGGGAAAGCTTTGGAGAGGGTAGTTTTTGTTCAAGTTTCAGGAGAAAACACACGCTTCTAGATTCTCTTTGGGACTGAGTCCAGGGAAAGAGAGAAAAGACTTTGGGAAGCAACAGGTATGTAATAGAGCCAGTGCCGCAGCATGTCTCCTATTTGTCTCCCTAAAGACTTGAGGGAATTTCCCTTGGGGTGTGTACAGAGACTCTTTCTTGGTTGAGTTATCTTACTCGCTGTGGGAAAGCTCATTCACTGTGTGTTTTCTGGTATATTCTGGTTGATAGAACTCCTCCCATTTCTGTTTGATCTCTGCTTGGATAAATGGGTTCATTTCCTATTCACTCTGTCATGATCTTTTGTGTAACTAGCACTCGATGGGAAAGAATCAGGTCTGTGAGGGTAAGTTTACCCTTTTAAAGGTTAGCAACCAAAAAAGCAGCTTGACCTTAAAAAACAATCATTCCCCAAATCATTCTTTGTTGCTTTGGCCCCTTGTCCTGCCCTTCACCAGGCGAGATCAAAGTCTCCCTTGGAGAGGTATGGGCAAGATTCCAGAGATATCAGGGCAGCTAGGTGGCATAGGGGATAGAGCACTGCCCCTGGATTCAGGAGGACCTGAGTTCAAATCCGACCTCAGACACTTGACACTTACTAGCTGTGTGACCCTGGGCAAGTCACTTAACCCTAATTGCAAAAAAAAAAAAAAAAAGATTCCAGAGATATCTTTCAATGCCACCCTTCAGGTCTCATTTAGCCAACCCATGTGAACACACATAACCTTTATTGGCAGCACATATACTTTGCAGCTAATTGGTGTTAATTGGTCAATTGATTTTTTTTTTTGGTGAGGCAATTGGGGTTAAGTAACTTGCCCAGAGTCACATAGCTAGTAAGTGTTAAGTGTCTGAGGCCAGATTTGAACTCAGGTCCTCCTGAATCCAGGGCCGATGCTCTTTCCACTGCGCCACCTAGATGCCCCTTGGTCAATTGATATTAAAGAAATTTCAAGTGGCTATTGATACTGGGCTCAACATGCTAGCTGAGGGCTTGTGAATGACAAAACTGGAAGACACCTAATCCCCCAGGATTGCCCCCTAGAACCTAGAGAAGAGAAGTGATAGCTTTTCTCTGGGGACCCAAACATCTAGGGTTATTGAGGATTGGAAGAGTGAGCTCTGAACTACACCGTTGTTGTCTCATTTAATCCTCACGAGAGTCGTATGAGGTAATTTCTACAGATATTATTGTTCCCATTTTATAGATGAGGAAACTGAGGCAGAGAGGAAATAAATGACTTTCTCAGAGTCACACAACAGATAAATGTCTGAGTTAGGATTTAAATGGAGGTCTTCCTGACTCTTGATCCATCCTTCCATTGACCCCATGCTGCCTTTATGTCCCAGGTGTGTGTGTGTGTGTGTGTGTAGTGGGACTGTTTGTGTGTTTGTTGGAACTTGGCTGTTGTAGCAAACAAAATAAAAAAGCATCAATTTTTTTTTAAAAAGCAGAAGCAAAGATTATTTCTACATAGCTTTGTATTCCTTAGAGACCTAGTAATAAAAAATAATTGTACCAATAAGTACTTTTTTTCTGGAGAAATTAAAAGGACAGGAGGTAGCATGGTACAGTAGGAAGGATGATGGATTTTTAATCCAAGGTCCTGGGTTCAAATCCTGACTGTCACTAACTACTTTCGTGACCTTAGGCAGGGGAGCTCAGTTTCCTCACCTATAAAATGAGGGGGTGGGACAAGATCTCTAAGGCCCCTTCCAGGTCTAAATCTATGACCCTTCAACCAAGGCCCTTAACCTTCCTGGGACTCAGTTTCCCCATCTGTAAAATAAGGGGATTAGATTGGATGTCCTCTAAGGTCCTCCTTCCTGGCTCTCGGTCTATGCTTTTGTGAAAGACATCGTCTTCATCTCAGTAGAAAGGTGGGTGTGGACCGTTGATATACACCATCAGAGTGGTTGTGATGGCTTTTTCTAAATGTTGTTTTCTTTCAATGAAAGGTTCAATTTTAGGGGACAGCAGTGGAGGAGAAATTAATATTTGTCAAAAGAAAACTATTTTTTCAAAAACATAAATCGGGGCAGCTAGGTGGTACAGTGGATAGAGCACCGGCCTTGGATTCAGGAGGACCTGAGTTCAAATCCAACCTCAGACACTTGACACTTACTAGCTGTGTGACCCTGGGCAAGTCACGTACCTGCAGTATAAAGGAACAGATAGACTAAAAGTTTTTGGAAAGCTGACATGGTCTGTCTACCTTGTAGCAACACAGGCTTATGAATGAGAAACTATTAAGAGCTCTTGCTTCAACTACTGACTCACTCTGTAGCCTCGGGCATTCAATTTGCCTGGCCTGGGTTCCTTCAACTATGAAATGGGCATAATCATATTTTATCTCTAGGCCCCTTACAACATGTTATAAAAATTAATTAGCCTTTGCTTTGTAATTCCAATCTAGAGATCTAAAGGCTCGTTGTGGCTGAGCATTCTCCTGACATTTTTAACTGGAAGATATGGAAAAATCTAAGAGTATGGGCTCTCTGCCCTCAGCAGAAAGTGGGCCCTCTTGATTGTACCCTTTAAAGTAACCGATTCGGGTGAGAGGGGTGGCTAGGTGGCGCAGTGGATAGAGTACCAGCCCTGGATTCAGGAGGACCTGAGTTCAAATCCGGCCTCAGACACTTGACACTTACTAGCTGTGTGACCCTGGGCAAGTCACTTAACCCCCATTGCCCTGCAAAAAATAAAAAATAAAAAACATAATTGGAAAATGTTTAACAAAATAAAGTAACCGATTCTGCCAGAAGGCTGGCAAGAAAGGGAGAATATTTTCTCTTCCTTAATGGAATAGAAGCATTTTGGCCACCTTCCCGTTGTACCATGCTGCCTGTTTCCTGTGTTTTCAGAAGGAGTCACAGAGAAGTAAAATCGAATATTCTAATCCTAATTCCCTTGAGTTTAAATGAAACCTGTTCTTGGTTTTGAAATTGGGTGTTCAGTTTTAAGGGGGCCACAATTTTGTAAAGAATTGCATAAGGTTAAAAAAAAAAGAATTGCATAAGGTAAAGGAGAAATCATTTCAAAACTTCCAGAGTCCTGGACAGCTATTATTTAAAGCCCAAGGAAATACCAGCACCTCCCACAGCTTCCTTGACAATGATTCTTTTGTTCTTTTCCCACTTGGTTTGGGCCTGTCTCCTTTGCTGTGTCCTCATCTCCATCTCCCCATCCTAAGCATGGATGTTCCTCCAGACTTTCTCCCGGGCCTTCTTCTCTTTCTACTATAATAGTGATAGCTGGGGCAGCTAGGTGGTGCAGTGGATAAAGCACTGGCCCTGGACCTGAGTTCAAAAATCTGGCCTCTGAAACTTGACACTTACTAGCTGTGTGACCTTGGGCAAGCCACCTAACCTCATTGCCCTGCCAAAAAACCCAAACAAACAATAGCTGGCTAACATACGAATTTATTATTAATATTGATGTAATGTTTTGTTACTACTGTAATGAATATATTGCATTACCATATATTATTTTTATTGATATAATGGTTTATTATTATTATTATTAATTTTTTTTAGTGAGGCAATTGGGGTTAAGTGACTTGCCCAGGGTCACACAGCTAGTAAGTGTTAAGTGTCTGAGGCCAGATTTGAACTCAGGTACTCCTGACTCCAGGGCCGGTGCTCTATCCACTGCGCCATCTAGCTGCCCCATAATGGTTTATTATTACTATAATTACCAGAGTGTGTTAATATAATATTACCAATACAATGTTTTAAAGTTGGCAAAACACTCTACAAATATTATTGCATTTTTATTTTCACAACAACCTTGAGAGGTAGGTGCTATTATTATCCCCCTTTTCACAGATCAGGAATCAGAAGTGGAGGAATGTTACGTAATTTGTCCAGGATCACACAGATAGTATCTGGGTCTGGATCCGAACACAGCTCTTCTTGACTCCAATTCTAGTGCTCTCTCCACTACACCAACCTAACTGCTATAGCTACATTTCTTATCAAGTCAACAATATACCATATTGCACATTGGCAGATGATGCGAGGGGGAAATTTCCAAACAGTTAGGACTATCTAAAAGGGCTGCATCTTGAGAGAGTGGACTCACCCTCATTAGAGGCCTTTAAGTAAAGGCTAGAATGACCTTTTGCTGGGAGTATGGCAGGGAAGATGCCTGTTGAGGCATAGGTTGGAAAAGATGACCAGGGGCAGCTAGGTGGCACAGTGGATAGAGCATGGGCCCTGGAGTCAGGAGTACCTGAGTTCAAATCTGACCTCAGACATTTGACACTTATTAGCTGTGTGACCCTGGGCAAGTCACTTAACCCCAATTGCCTCAAAACAAAACAAAACAAAAAAAGATGACCAGTGGGATTCCTTACTATTAGGGGATTATGGGGCAGCTAGGTGGCACAGTGGATAAAGCATCAACCTTGGATTCAGAAAGACCCGAGTTCAAATGCGGCCTCAGACACTCGACACTTGCTAGCTGTGTGACCCTGGGCAAGTCACTTGACCCCCCATTGCCTCACAAAAAAAAAAAAGAAAAAAAAGGAGATTTTGGGATTCTTTGAATAGAGATTCATAGAAGCACCTTCATGGGAATGAACAATGGAGGGGCCCTTTCCACCCCTCTATGCCCCACCAGGCCCATTCAGATCAGGTGGAAAATACATTCTAGTGGCCATCTGTCAGCTGTGAGGTTTCTTAATTGGTTGCTGAGCCAGAGATCTGTGGAAATACTGAAGGAGCAGTTCCTGCTCCTCAGGTTGTTCTCCTTCCTCCCTGGCTTTGAGGTGTGGGGTTGGTGGGAGGATGATGACTTTTCCCTCTTCTTTCTGTACCAGGCTGTGAGCCATGAGCCTCTAAGGCAAGCCTGTGTCTGGGATGGGGCCGACTTCTGCTTGTGGTTTCTTCCCTTTGGTAGATGAAGCCTTGTGAGATCTCCAAAGGCACTGCAGTAATGGAATTTGGGCTACCAGTGCAATTATTTTGGAAACAGCAGCAACAAACTAAGAAAGAAAGAGTTGGGGCGGGGGGAGAGGAGAGAGAGAAAAAAGGAAGAGAGGAGGGAAGGGGGAGAGAAAGAGACAGAGACAGAGAGTCAGAGAGACACAGAGAGACAGAAAGCAGAAAGGGATAAAAAGAGAAATTCCATTTAAAAATAATTGCAACTAGGGCTGCTAAGTGGCGCAGTGGATAAAGCACCAGCCCTGAATTCAGGAGGACCTGAGTTCAAATGTGACCTCAGACGCTTGATACTTACTAGCTGTGTGACCCTGGGTAAGTCACTTAACCCTCATTGCCCTGGAAAAAATAAATTCCCAGGTCTAATCATATATATCCCTGTGTAAAATATTTTATAAAAAATTGCAGGGGGGCAGCTAGGTGGCACAGTGGATAAAGCACCGGCCCTGGATTCTGGAGTACCTGAGCTCAAATCCAGCCTCAGACACTTGACACTTACTAGCTGTGTGACCGTGGACAAGTCACTTAACCCTCTTTGCCCCGCAAAAAACCAAAACCAAACCAAAACAAAAAACAAAAAAAAATTTGCAACAGTGTAAAATACTTGACAGAATATTTCTCAAGACACATGCAGGAACTATGTGAGCACAATTATAAAAAACTCTTCACACAAATAAAGATATCTAAACAACTGGATAGTTATTAATTGCTTATAGGTAGGCCAATCTAATATAATAAAAATGGCAATACTACCTAAATCAATTTACTTATTCAGTTCCATACCAATCAAAATACTAAATAATTTGTGGGGACCAATTTTTAATTGGGGAGTGCTAGCTAAGCGGCTCGCCGCAATATTGGGGCAAGGAAGGAGACCGGCAGCCTCCCTCAAAACAGAACGAGATTTATTTTAACAAGAACGAACTTAAAAAAAAACACAAACAGGATCAGTAGGATCAAGGGAAAGGAAATAAAATGGGGAAAGGGAAATTATAATACCTGAAAAATACCACCACCCAGGAATCAGCTGAAAATACACAGCAGAACGCCTGTTGCTTTCCAGCTTCCACCTAGAATGCCCAATTCTCCTCCCCCAAACCTAGAAACTCCCCACACAGCCCCAGCCAATGGGATGGCCGCTCTGACAGTCACATGACTGCCCTCACTAGGCTTCCAATCATTATAATTTTGCCAGGCCCATGTAGGCATTGGTGAGTGGTGATGACGTGAGGTGCCAGAGCCCTGGCAACGGCTACAGCCAGTGGGTGGATCACTGTGCGGTTTGCGGAGCCCCAGGCCAGTGCTCCCCGAGGCATAAAAACCTCAAATAACAATTAATTCTTTACAAATTCTTTTTAGAGCTAGAAAAAATAATAGTAAAATTCATATGGGTGAACAAAAAATCAAGGATACCCAGGGGAATGAATGAGAAAAAAGTGGAGGAAGGCAGCTTAGCAGTACCCAATCTCAAATTATACTACGAAGTGGTAATCTTTTTTTTTTTTTTTTTTGCAGGGCAATGAGGGTGAAGTGACTTGCCCAGGGTCACACAGCTAGTAAGTGTCAAGTGGCTGAGGCTGGATTTGAACTCAGGTCCTTCTGAATCCAAGGCCATTGCTCTATCCACTACACCACCTAGCTGCCCCCCAAAGTGGTAATCATTAAAACAGTCTGGTCCTGGGTAAAAAATAGAATGGCTGATCATTGGAATAGATTAGGTACACAATGTATGGAACTAAATGACCACAGAAATCTAGTGTTTGATAAACCTAAAGATTTAAGCTATTGGAGCAACAACTCACTATTCAATAAAAATTGCTGGGAAAACTGGAAAGCAACCTGGCAGAAACAGCATAGATAACATCTCACACCATACACCAAGATAAGCTCAAAATGGGTACATGATATAGACACAATGAGTAATATCATAAGCAAATTAAGGGAGCATGGAAAAAAAACTACTGGTCAGATTTATGGATAAGGAAAAAGTTCATAACCAGACAAGAGATGGAGAGGATCATAGGAGATAAAATAGATCATTTTGATTACATTAAATTAAGAAGATTTTCTACAAACAAAATGCAACCACAAAATTAGAAGGAAAGCAGGAAGCTAAGGGAAATTTTTTTACAGCAAATTTCTCTAATAATTGTCTTAGTTCTAAAATATAAAGGGGACTGAGTCAAATTTATAAAAATGAGTCATTTCCCAATTGATAAGTGGTCAAAGGATATGAATAGGGAGTTTTCAGAAGAAGCAGTTATTAATGAAGAAATACTCTAAATCACTAATAATTAGAGAAATACAAATTAAAACACCTTACATCCATCAGATTGGCTAAGATGACAGAAAAGGAAAAGGACAAATACTGGAGGGAATGTGGGAAAGTAGGGACACTAATGCATGGTTGGTAGAGCTGTGAACTCAAATGATCCAATCATTCTGGGAGAACAATTTGGAACTGTGCCCAAAGGGCCCTAAAGCCATGCATGCCTTTTGACCCAGCAATATAACTACTAGGTTTGTATCCCAAAGAGATCAAAGAAAAAGGGAAAGGACCCATATATTAAAAATATTGATAGCAGCTCTTTTTGTGGTAGCAAAGAAGTGGAAAATGAGGAAATATCCTTCAATTGGGGAATGGCTGAATAATTTGTGGTATATGGTTGTGATAGAATGTTATCGTGTTGTAAGAAATGATGGGGGCATCTAGGTGGTGCAGTGGATAAAGCACCAACCTTGGATTCAGAAGGACCTGAATTCAAATCCAGCCTCAAACACTTGACACTTATTAACTGTGTGACCCTGGGCAAGTCACTTGACCCTCATTGCCCTGCAAAAAAAAAAAAAAAAGGAAAAAGAAATGATGACATAGATGGTTTCAGAAAAACCTGGGAAGCTTTATATGAGCTGATGCAAAATGAAGTGGGCAGCACCAGGAGAATATTGTACACAGTAACAGCAATATTGTAATGACAACCAACTGTGAAATACCTAGCTACTCTGATCTACAAAACCTTAAATGAATTAATACAAGTGAAGTGGTCAAAACCAGGGGAACATTATACACAACAACAGCAATATTGTAATGATAATCAGCTATGATAGACTTAGCTACTCTAATCAAATACAATGATCCAAGATAATTTCAAATTACTCAATGAAAAACTCTACCCACCTCCTAAGAGGGAACTGAAAAACTCTAAGTGGAGACTGAAGCAAATTTTCTTTATTTTTCTTGCTTTTTTTTCTTTTGCAACACATCTAATGTGTGAATGTGTTTTGGATAGCTTCACATGTATAATGAGTATCATATTTCCTGTCTTCTCAATTGGAGGGAAGGAGACAATTCAGGACTCAAAATAAAACTTTAAAAAGGACAGAGGCAGGGCGGCTAGGTGGCGCAGTGGATAAAGCACTGGCCTTGGAGTCAGGAGTACCTGAGTTCAAATCCAGCCTCAGACACTTGACACTTAACTAGCTGTGTGACCCTGGGCAAGTCACTTAACCCTCATTGCCCTACAAAAACAAAAACAAAACAACAACAAAAAAAAGGACAGGGTCTGGCAGTACAGTGTTTGATAAACTGAAAGATCTATTAATAAACCTGTTGGGGCAAAAAGTCAGTATTCAACACAAATTGCTGGGAGTGCCAGCCCAAGATCTGGGTATAAATCTGTCTTAGATATTTAGTAGCCATGTGATCTTGGGAAAGCCACTTAACCATTGTCTACCTCAGTTTTCCTCATCTATAAAATGGGATTATGTTTATAAAGTGCTTCATGAATCTTGTTTTTTTTTGTTTTGTTTTGTTTTGTTTTTTGCCCAGGGTCCCACAGCTAGTAAGTATCAAGTGTCTGAGGCCGGATTTGAACTCAGGTACTCCTGAATCCAGGGCCGGTGCTTTATCCACTGCGCTACCTAGCTGCTCCCCTTCACGAATCTTAAAGAGCTATATTTATACAAATACTAGTTATCATCGTCATTATTATTCATCACTATTCATCTCAGCCTAGTGGCACCTGACAGAGAAACTTCCTAAATCAAAGGTCATAGGTCTAGAGCTGGAAGGGACTTTTACCTATGATCAGGTCCAACCCCCTTATTTTATGGATGGGGAAATGGAGACCTGGAGAGGCTAAGTTACTTGCCCAGGATCTAACAGGTAAGTGGTAGGATTAGGATGCAAACATTTTTAATTATTCTGTTTCTCTAATGTACCACCATAAGAACAAACCATCTCTGTCTATAGTGAGAGATTATCATGATTTTTATTGGTAGTATTTTTGGTTAAATAAAATCTGTTAACTTGATCATAAACAATAACAACGACAACAAAAGATTGGCAAAGCTAATGCAAGTTACAGAAGGCAGCATTGACATTGACTAATGACTTCATGGAAAGGACATGGTGATTAAAGACATGCATGACCCGGGTCCTTTGTCACTTCCTCGGAGTGTTAATCTTGGCCAAATCACTTACCTGTCTGAGTTTTGTTTCCTCACTTGTAAAACAAGGGAATAATAATTTAGTGGATAACATCCCAGAACTAGAGCTGGAAGGGATGTCTGAAGACAGTCCAACTCTCTCATTTTTTATAAATGAAAAAAACTGAGTTCCAAGGAGTTTTAAGTATTTTACCCAAGATCCCACAGGTAGTACTAGAATGCCTACTGTGTGCAAGCATTTAATAGATAAAAATAGTTATTATCAAGGTTAACATTATTTTAAATTTCATTTTTTATTATTATGATTATTTTAGGATAATGTAACCTTTACTTTGATTTATCTATCCCAATCCCTTATTTCAGAATTTTTCAAAATTGATTGGGATTTGCCCTGTATCAAAATTATTTTACCTCTACTCGACGCTAGAATGATTCAGCATTCCCAGCTCCAGCTCATGTGATTGTGATTCTTTTATGCCCAGTTGGCCCATTACCATGGCCTGATGCAGTCATTTTCTTATATTTGGAATTGAGAGTGTAGAAAAAGAACGTGTCATTTGCTGTGAATAGACTCAATAAATCAATCAGCAAATACCTGCTATGTGGTAGATGCTCGTGATTCAAGACAAAAACAATTCCTGACTTGAATGAGCTTTTATTCTATCACATTTCTCTGGTGCTACTTTCCTAATTTTCACTCTCACCAACTAGTAAGTTCTCCAGAGCATGGCTACCGTAATCCCTCAGATATGGTGTAGCTTTTTTTTTTTTCTGGGCTCTTTGTATACAAAGCCATGAATCTGTGTCCCATATATCCTTGGCTTCCAATGCAGATATTACCATCAGTTATTCTGGGTATGTTGCTAGGATGCTGACAGCAAGACGGTATATTCAAAATTCAAAATCCTCTCCAAATGAGTATGCTCTGGTCTATTTTCCCAGAGTTAAGCTGCTGCATCTCTCCTTCAGCGTTCTGTGGGTACCCTGAGAGGTTTGGGAAGCCTCATCTCTACTGCCATTGCCAATGTGGTGTTTTCTCCCATTGTTCCTCTCTAGTGACTGATTTGCGAACCTTTAGCTTTTACAAGGAGATATTTACTTTGAAGATAGGTCAATAACAAAAGTATAAACATTTTTTCTGTCACCTTTGGGGTTTGTTTTACCCTATAGCTCCTCAGTCTCTGGGGAGAGTGGGCTCAGATGAAGCACAAAGAGGGAGGGAGGGAGGGAGGGAAGAAGGAAGGAAGGAAGGAAGGAAGGAAGGAAGGAAGGAAGGAAGGAAGGAAGGAAGGAAGGAAGGAAGGAAGGAAGGAAGGAAGGAAGGAAGGAAGGAAGGAAGGAAGGAAGGAAGGAAGGAAGGAAGGAAGGAAGGAAGGAAGGAAGGAAGGAAGGAAGGAAAAAGCATTTCCTAAGCACTTACCATGTGTCAGGGACTGTCCTAAATTCTATGTATACAAACACAAGCAAAAAGATTGACAATTCTTTAGGGCAAGAATTTCTGTCTTACCTTCTAACCGGCAAAGACAAGCCAAAAGGGGCAGGAGGAGAGATGAAAGCTATGTGAGCATGATTTTGAAATCCAGAAATTCAGGAACAAGGCAGGGAGGGGAATGAAGGCAGAGCCCCTCCATAAACATGGAAGCCATAAGAGGAAGTGACCAATGGAAGAAGCAGGGCAGGCCTTGTTAAGGAATGTTCTAGGATAAGGAGGCTCCAGTATGTTCTAAGATGAGAGAGCAGTAACAACACGATTCAAAAATCCAGAGTCAGGAATAGGAGCAGGCAGTTAATCAATCAGCATGAATTTACTGAGTTCTTCTGTGCTGACCTCATGGAATCATAGACTTTTAGATATGGAAGAGAAAATAAACTCCTTGAGGGAAAGGAATTTTGTTTTCAACCTCAGCATTGAAGACAGTTTCTGACACTTTGGAGGCCCTTAGTATATATTTCTTGAATTGAATTTGATTAAATCAGGAGGCCTGATCCCACTGTGAAACTATCCCCAGGAAGAGCTCTGGTCCATATAAGGTCCAACTGTCGTTTTTACCAGGATAATGGGTACAGACTCTTCATATCATTCTCTGCTCCTGACTCTCCACAAATGTAGCTTTTGTTTTCACAGAATAGCTTTACTTTGGTAAGTGAGTGGAAGGTTTCAGATAGAGTAACAAACACTCAGCATTCTTTCATCATCCGGCCTTAAAAAATAGACAGCAGGACAACAGTCGCCAGCATTGTTTGTAAGACAGATGGAGGTAGGTGATCTTAATTTAAAAAAAAAAAAAGGTTATTGAGGCTTCATGTTATATACTGTTTTATGGAACTTATGCTTTATCTTATTAGGAACCAGGCCTCCTTATCGTTCATTCCCGTTATTTCCATACCATACTGCTTGCATTCATGTTCTTCTCCTCCTCCCCCTCCCATCAGATCCTGGACTTTATTTTATTTTTTTTAGGTGTATAAACTATACATTTTATTTGTCAGTTTTATCTCTATCCTGCTTCTTAAAAACAATTCTGGGGGGCAGCTAGGTGGCGCAGTGGAGGACCTAAGTTCAAATCCTGCCTCAGACACTTGACTCTTACTAACTGTGTGACCTTGGGCAAGTCACTTAACTCTCATTGCCCCCCCAAAAAAAACCCCAATTATGAAGTACATGTTACATAAGCTTAAAGTTTTCTTCACTATTTCTTAACACTTTCGTATGTATTAATTTTACTATAGCATGTATTTATATCTTTTTTCTTTTTATCATAAAAACATTTTATTTTCCAGTTACATGCCGAGATAGTTCTCAACATTTGTTTCTATAAGATTTCTAGTTTTGGGGCAGCTAGGTGGCACAGTGGATAGAGCACCAGTCCTGGATTCAGGAGTACCTGAGTTCAAATCCGATTTCAGACACTTGACACTTACTAGCTGTGTGACCCTAGACAAGTCACTTAACCCCAATTGCCTCACTTAAAAAAAAAAAAGATTTCTAGTTTCAAATGTTTCTCCCTCCCTCCCCTCTCTCCCCCCTCCCCAAGACAGCAAGCAATCTGATATAGGTTATATATGTACAATCACATTAAACATATTTCTGCATTAGTCATGCTGTGAATGAAGAATCAGAACAAAAGGGGAAAACCTCAAAAAAAAAAAAGTAGAAACAGTATGGTTCAAGCTGCATCTAGATTCCACAGTTCCTTTTTCTGGACATGGAGAGCATTTTCCATCATGAGTTCTTTGGAATTATCTTGGATCATTGTATTGCTGAGAAGAGTTAAGTCTATCGCAGTTGAGATCCTGGACTTTAACCCAGGGACTCTGATAGGTGAGCTTCCAGTTTACCTTTCTCAGAGTTAGCGCAGGATACCATTTCCAAATCAAGGCACTGAACAGCTCAGACCCTACCCCTTTTGGAGTTTCCTTCTCCCATTGGAATGTAAACTCTAGGGCTAGGTCTCTGTCTTGCTTGTATTTATGGTCCCAGCATTTATCACAATATTTCTAGAGCATAATAAGCATGAAATAAATGCATTTTCATTCATTCATCCTTGTAAGCATGCACACCTAACCGGTTTTTTTTATACAAAAGTAATTTTCTAATATTCACCTCCTAGCAACGAACCCTTCCTTTTATTGTTGTTGAGATGTTTCAGTCATGCCTGACTCTCTGTGACCCCATTTGGTTCACATTTGGGGTTTTCTTGGCAGAGATACTGGAGTGTTTTACCATTTCCTTCTCCAGTTCATTTTACAGATGAGGAAACTAAGGCAAACAGGGTGAAGTGACTTGCCCAGGGTCACCCAGCTAGTAAGTGTCTGAGGCCAGATTTGAACTCACAAAGGTCAGTTTTCCTGATTCCAAGCCCAGTGATCTATCCAATGTGCCACCTATCTGCCCTTTACATTACCTCAGTTCATGTCTTCTTATTTCTCTGAATTCCTCATTTCTGGTCTTCTTATTGTATAAAAATACTCTATTACACCCATATATTGTGGTTTGTTCAAACATTTCCCAATCAACAAGTATCAATGTTATTTCCATTAATATTATTATTTATTTCCATTATTATCATTATTTTGCTGCCACAACTACGAGTATATTGGTTCAAATGGGGTCTTCATTTCTACCTTTGACCTCCTTGGGGGTACATGGCTAATAATGGGAGTTCTAAGTCAAAGCACATGAACAATTTAGTGACTGTTAGCACATAAATCTAAGATAACATTAATTTGACCAGAAATGAAGTTAATTCTCAATCCATAATGGTCACCAAATATTCTGACATGTTTTAGCATGTATATCAAGGTCAATTTTTCTTCCTTTACCTTTTTTTGTAGCTTAAGACAGTGAATTCACTCATTTTATTTGTTCTCTTTTTCAGTCTTTGGTTGCAGGAGTCAATCACAAATATTCTCATTCTTTACAACATTCCCCTTATTGATGATTTCTTGCCTCTTAGATAACATACTCCTTGGCTTGGTTTCAAAGACCCTTCACTAACTTACCCTTTTTGCCTTCTCTCACAGTATGCTATATTCCAACCAAAATGTACTTTTGACAATTCCCCAAAATGGACACTCTATCTCCTGCCCCCCTACCTTTTCACAAGCTGTGTATCATGCCTATAATGTGCTCCTTTTTCATCTCCAACTTTCAGAATCAGGGCACTATCTGGGAATTTGGGCATATGGGGAAAATTTAGTTGAGGGGAGTATAGGGAAGGCAGAGATCTTCGTGTGGTTTCTGAGGAAGCTGGCAAGAGCCCTCGCTGCTGATTTCACTGTTGATCCTGGGCATTCATTGCGGTTCAGGTTTCCAGAACAGATGGGCAGTGTGCCCCAGGTGGATGAAGTCATGCCAGCACAACAGTGCAGGAAGGCAGGCCTTGGGAGAATGACACCCCAGGGTGAGCCAAGGGAGGGAGATGAGATTTGTTGACGTGGTTAGAGCCAGCAGGATGGGAGTGGTGGACAGTGACACATGAAGGACTGATGGGAGAAGCCAACCCCCCACCCCCATCCCCCGACATTAGCCTCCTGGGCCAAAGACTTGTTCAGTCCTGCACTGGCTCTGCTTGGAATCTTTTTCCTTCAAGGCTAAATTTCTGTCCCCCGACCCTCACCCCTCCAAACAGGTGTTAGTTGCTAGTTATATGATTTTACATTTACTTATCTGTGTAACTGTTGTATTCATAATCTAGTAGAATGTAATTCAGCTTCTTGACTTTCTATTTTTTGACCAAATATCCCGGGGTCTTAGACACGATAGGCATTTAATAAATGATTGTTGAATTAAATTACAGGAAAGTGTTTTATATTCCAAAAAAGTTCAATAAATTTGAAAACCCCTCTAATTTGCCTTGCTTTGCTTTTAGAAATTGATGCTTACCCTTTCTGTTTGAGCGTTCCCCAAATGAATTTGACAAGCTGTGTTATGAGCTTGTGGGCATAAAACCAATAGAATTCTTCATCATCATTGATGTTGTTGTTCTCGGTCCTGCCTGACTCTTCATGACCCTGTTTGGGGTTTTGTGAGTCCTTGACATTCCTTCCTTTTTGATCCATGATAGGTAGTAGACATTTGGGATCTGCATCTGGGGTTCAGAAGCAAAACTGATGAAAGTGAATACAAATAATCAGGGATAAAAGACATGAAAGATTGAAAGCCAGCCTCAGAGTTTGGAAGATCTAGGCTCCAGGCTCACCTCAGACACACATTAACCTCTATGACCCTGGACAAATCACAGCCTGAGTCTCAATTTTCTCCTCTGTAAAATGGGGATAATGATATCCTTTGCCTCACAGCTTTGTCATGAGGCTCAAACAAGATAACCTATATGGAGGATGACGCAAACTTTAAAGCCCCATAAAAATGGTTGTTGTTGTTGTTGTTATAAGTTGCAGAGCATGTGCTGATCTACTTTGATCAAGGATTTGGGGGGCAGCTAGGTGGTTCAGTGGATAAAGCATCGGCCCTGGATTCAGAAGGACCTGAGTTCAAATTTGGCCTCAGACACTTGACACTTACTAGCTGTGTGACCTTGAGTCACTTAACTCTCATTGCCCTACCCCGCCAAAAAAGAAAAAGAAAAAGAAAAAGAAAAAAAATTTGATAAAGGATTTTTTCTCCCTGGAAGTTCCTTATATCAGGGAAATAATTGTGGAGAAGGGTCCCACCTTCTGCATCACCACTAGGAACAATTGTTGACCAACTGTTACCAATATGCAGATAGGCACAGAGCCCTGGGAGTAGCAGCACCCCCCCCCCCCCCCCCGCAACATTCCTGCTTCCATCCCAGACCTCACAGCCATCATCCGGGGAGCTAGTGTCTTTAAAGAAGGGACCAGCCAATCACCACCCCACCAACTGTTCCTCAGGAGACAAGCCTAGCTAAAGAAGTCAGGTACCCTGAGGAAGAGACAGGAGGCTGCATAGATCAGGCAGGTTAAATCACCACACACTACCCCCTTGACTACCATCTGCCTTCATACTCTGATGGAGACAGCCCAGGATGCTGAATTCAAGAGTCTTGGGAAGAGCAATGCTTCCAGCCCAGTGCTCACGGCCATCATCCCGGGAAGCAGCCCCTGTGGAGATGTGGCCTGCCAACCAGTCCTTCAGGTGCTACAACTACTGAAGACTCAGAAAAGACAGTTCTTGTCACTAAAGTCCTTGGCACTGCCAAGTGGCTCAAGATCAGAAATGGATTTGATTTTATCAGTGGAAATGACACTCATGTGACCATGTGTTTTGTTGCTATAGCCTGAGAAAAATGGGACTTTTCCATCTGACTTGCTGCTGAAACCTCCCATATATGTTGCATACATTATTAGAATGTGAGGGACTTGAGATCAGGGACTGTCTTATTTTTCTTCTTCTTCCTTATTTGTATTCCCAGCACTTATCCCATCGTACACCATCAGAGTTTACCAATGCTTCATACATTCATTCAGTTCGTTCATTCACAGTGGGTCAGGTCACAAATTCAGGTAGCTTTCTATCCTTTGCCTCCAATTAGCAACCTCCAAGTCAATCTATAAGCCTATATATATTAAGTGCCTTCAATGTTCCAAGTGCTGTGCGGGGAAGACAAAGCAAGACAAAAGAAGTCCCCACCCTTGAGGAGCTCACAATCTGATTGGGGAAACCACATACAAAGAACAACGTGCAAACAAGCCATATACAGGATAGACAGGGAGTAGTCAACAAAGAGAAGGCATTGGCACTAGAATTAAGAGGGATTGGAAAAAGTTTCCTGGAGAAGGTGGAATTTTAGCTGTGACTTACAGGCAGCCAGGGAAGTTGAGAGGAAGAGATGAGGACAGAGGATTCCAAGAATAGGGCACAGCCAGGAAAAATGCTAGGGGCCAAGAGATGGAGGGTCTTGTTCCAGCAACGGAGAGGAGGCCCCTGTTGCTGATTTGAAGACTATTTGCGGGGAGAATGGAATGTAAAGTTAAGAAGACTGGAAAGATGGGGAGGAGGTGAGGTGGGATTAGCTTGTGAGGATCCAAAATGGAACTCATCTTCCCCTAGCAATGGGAGGACTGACCAATGGGGGCCCAGACCTCGGAGAATGAGTAGATTTGTCCCTCCTGGTGAATTAGTGCATTAGCAATATTTTTTTTTTTTAGTGAGGCAATTGGGATTAAGTGACTTGCCCAGGGTCGCACAGCTAGTAAGTGTTAAGTGTCTGAGGCCAGATTTGAACTCAGGTACTCCTGACTCCAGGGCCGGTGCTCTATCCACTGCACCATCTAGCTACCCCTGCATTAGCAATATTGCCTTCCTGGTTCCAATCTAACACATGGAGGATTAGTAAGGCTATTTTTTTGGGGGGGGGGCAGGGCAATGGGGGTTAAGTGACTTGCCCAGGGTCACACAGCTAGTAAGTGTCAAGTGTCTGAGGCTGGATTTGAACTCAGGTACTCCTGAATTCAGGGCCGGTGCTTTATCCACTGCGCCACCTAGCTGCCCCCTAGTAAGGCTATTTTGGCTAAGAGTGACCTCACTACGGTAAGGAATAAATTGGAACTTAGTGGATGAACTGCTGAGCAGGTGGGGAGGGGGAAAGGCAAGTTCTCCCGCCAAGCCCCCAGTTTGCCCATGAGCCCAACATTCTTGTTTCTTTTGTTTGTTCTGTCCTGATCTTAGGTAGGCAAATAGGAAGTTATCCTATTATGTGAATGAATTAGATAGGGAATTATACTGTTGTTAACTGTGTCCCTCCATCCTATTCCCTTCCCCATGATATTTACTCTATCTTCTTTCACACTATCCCTCCTCAAAAGGGGTTTGCTTCTGACTGCCCCCTCCCCCAATCTGAGTTCTCTCCCTTCTCAAATGATCATGTTTACACTTACGTTTGCATGTTGTATTCCCCTATTTTGAAGAATGTAAGTTTCTTGAGGGCAGGAACTTATAACAATGTTGTCTTTGTGACTTCTGCACCCAGCATTGTGCCTTGCACTTGATTAGTTGTTGTCTTTCATTCTTAAAAGAGATCAAAATGATATCACTATGTTGGGGTCAAGGTACAGTGTCTCCCGCTGTGGCTGATCAGACCAATATGAGCTCAGAAGACTCTACCACAGCTTGGGCACAAATAGTCCACAGGAACATTTGGAGCGGAGATGACTCTAAATTTACTTATCTCATGTTTCTTTTGAGCTACCACAATTCTGCTTTGCTGATAGAGCACTAGCCCTTTCTTTGGTGCAGGCAAACCGTACGATGTCCTATGCCAGTGTCTCCCATGTCACATAATCAATACTAAAGTTCTTCAGAGAGACAGAGTGTCCTTGCATCACTTCTTCTGATCTCCATGTTGTGTGCATTCAATCAGTGTGGCCAGCCCTTCAGAGTTGCAGTAGAGTTTGAACGCTTGGCAGTTCAGCTCAAGAAAGAACCTCAGTGTACAGTTCCTTATCTTGCCAGGGGATCTTCAGAATCTTCCTAAGACAATTCAAACGGAAGTGATTCGATTTCTTGGTATGCTGCTGGTAGACTGTCCAGGTTTCACAGGAATACAACAATGAGGTCTGCACAATGGCTTTGTAGATCTTTAGTTTGGTAGTCAGTCTGATTCCTCTTCTCTCCCACACTTTCCTTCAGTTTCCCAAACACTTAGCTCTGGCTAAGCTCTGGCAATTCATTTGTCAGCCTCACTATCAATATGTACATCCCCGGAAAGTATACTGCTAACGTAAGTGAATTTATCCACGGCATTCCAAATTTCTCCATTTGCTGTAACCAACAGTTCCACCTATGCATGATGTGGGGCTGGCTGGTGGAGAACCTCTATTTTCTTGGTATTAATTGTAAGGCCAAAATGATCAAAAGTGGCAGAGAATCGATCCATACTTTGTTTCCTCTCAGCCTCGGGGGCTGTATTGAATGCATAATCATCCGTGAATAAAAAAATCATGTACCAGCTCTCCCTCCACTTTAGTCTTGTCTTGTAGCCTTTTCAAATTAAATAGTTTACCATCAGTCTGATAGCTGACCTTGATGCTGTTTTTGTCCTCTTTTAATGCATCTGATACCTTTTATTTTGGGGGGGGGAGCAGGGCAATGAGGGTTAAGTGACTTGCCCAGGGTCACAGAGCTAGTAAGTGTCATGTGTCTGAGGTCAGAGTTGAACTCAGGTCCTCCTGAATCCAGGGCTGGTGCTTTATCCACTGTGCCACCTAGCTGCCCCTGCATCTGATAACTTTGATGAAAACATCATGATAAAAAGCATGGGAGCAAGCACACAGCCATGATTCACTGCAGTAATGACTGAGAAAGCTCGAGGGCATCGTCCATTGTCCAGAACCCAAGTCAACATGTCAGCACTTAATAAATGCTTGTTAGATTGAGTTATTCTTTTTATTGATTGAGTCAATCATTTAGTATCATATGAAATGAAAACTTGAAATTCCTACCACTAAGTTTCAGAAATGAAAGAGATTCAATGTTTTTCTTACTGGACACAAGTATTGAAAGGATTTAAAAAAAGGTTTAAGGATCTTGTAGAATTCTGGCTCTTGTGTATTCTCTGTGTTATTTCCTCTTTGCAAAAGTATAAGCCCTGGGGGCAGCTAGGTGGTGCAGTGGATAGAGCACCAGCCCTGGATTCAGGAGGGCCTGAGTTCGGATCAGGCCTCAGACACTTTACACACTTACTAGCTGTGTGACCCTGGGCAAGTCACTTAACCCCAATTGCCTAATTCCCCCCCCCCCAAACAAAAAAAGTATAAGCCCTGGCCACAGAGACTTGGGTGGCCCAAGCTGCTGAGAAAGATTGAGAGACACAAGATCTGTGGGTCTGGATTGCTCCATCGCATGTATCCAAGGCAAACTGATTTCCTGCTTTTGCTGAAGCAGGAGGAGAGCTGTGGCCTGGTCCTTCCTTTTCCATGCTCCTGTCTTTGAGAGTGTTATTTGGTTAGACTCATTTCTGTTCACTATACATGAGATACTTGTAGTCTGGGGTATGATGCTTTTGAGGGGTTTGGGATAAAAGTCACTTCACTTTTTCCCCTCCAAGGGGAAGATAATAGCATACCATCAGCCAGCCTAGCTCTCTTCCAGCAAAACACTTGTTATACAAAAGACAGTCATGAAGAGTGAGCAAATGTCAAGCAAGCTGTAAAACAAACCAGGGAAGTTGTACAGACTAGGGTAGACAATGGTATATAGAAGAGTGAATGGGCTCATCAGCCTGGGAGAAAGACAAAATCTCAGCCTAACCAAGGAGAGAACAATCTCCCCAGGGTAGTCCTTTCTCTGGGCTGCAAATGATCAGGAATCACATCCCTCCACAGGTAAGCAGGATCACCACACTGTCCTTGGGGAAACTGCCAATCTGCCTGAGGCAGAAGTGCTATGTATTTTAAATAATTATTTTGAAGCATCATTTTTAAAACACAGTGATTAGAATAAGACCTTTAGCTGTAGTTAAAATGTTGATAAATGGAGTTAATTTTTGAAAAATGATTATTTAGACATGTATGTCTTACACCCTCATCTTCCCCTTTTGGGTTCTCTAATAATCAGAGGAAGTTTGACCCCCCCCCAAAAAATGCAATTGGCAAACTGTTGGTTTTTTTCCCCCAGGGCAATATGGGTTAAGTGACTTACCCTAGGGTCACACAGCTAGTAAGCATCAAGTGTCTGAGGCTGGATTTGAACTCAGGGCATCCTGAATCCAGGGCCAGTGCTTTATCCACTACACCACCTAGCTGCCCCCCCTTGTCATTTCTTATAACACAATAGTATTCCATTATAATCATAAACCACAACTTGTTCAGCCATTTCCATTGATGGGCATCCCCTCAATTTCCAATTCTTTGTCATCACAAAGAATTGCTATAAATATTTTTTTGCAAATTTGTTTACACACACACACACACACACACTTTAAAAAATCTCTTTGGGATACAGACCTAGTAGTGGTATTGCTGGAGCAAAGGTTATTTGCCATTTGGGAACAGAGTTCCAAATAGCTCTCCAGAATTGTTGGATCAGTTCACAATTCCACCAATAATGCATTAGTGTCCCAATTTCCCCACATCTCCTCCAACATTTATCATTGAAATAGTCAGTGTTGGAGGGGGTGTGAAAAATAGGCACACTAATTGTTGGTGGAGTTGTGAAACGATACAACTGTTTTAGAAAGCAATTTAGAATTGTGCATATAAAATGACTAAAATGTCTATACCCTTTGAACCAGAGATTCCATATCAGATTTATAGCCCAAGGAAACCACTGATAAGAAAAATGTCCCTATATACTCCAAACTATTTATAGTAGCACTTTTTGTGATAGCTAAGAATTGAAAACAAAGTAAATGCTAATCTGTTAGGGAATGCCAAAACAAAATTGTGATCCATGAATGTAATAGAATATTACTGTGATGTAAGAAATGATGTGTGTGATGAATACAGAGAATCATGGCCCGAGTTATATGAACTGATGCAGAGTTAAGTAAGCAGAGCCAAGAAAACAATTCACACTGGACTACAACGATGTAAATGGAAGGAACAATGACATACTAAAAACTCAAAAGTAAATGTAACAATATTCAAAAGATTAAAAAGGAGTCAAAATGAAGAGATATGAGAAGACACCTTGAACTCACCCTTTGTGGAGTTGGGATGTCTACAGGTGTTACATGTTGGACATGGTTTTGGACTTTTTCAATGTATTGATCATTTCTACTGATTTTTTTTCCTTTCCAAAAAATTCTGCTTGTCATATGGGATGACTCTCTGGGAGGGGAGAGGGAAGGATACATGAGGTACTGGGGTGATGTAAGGAACAGAAAATATCAATAAAAACTTATTTTAAAAAATTGTGAAATCAATCCATAAGCATTTATTAAGTACCTGCTATATCCCAGGCATTGTGCTAAGTACTGGGGATACAAAAAGAGGCAAAAGACTGCCCTTGCCTTCAAGGAACTTACAGTCTAAAGGAATAGCTTACAATCTAAGTTAAGTCAGAAGTAGGGGAGAGGAAAAGAACAGGAGAGATAAAAAAAGAAAAGAATGGAGACATGAAAAGAAAAGGGTGCTTGAGTATGACTTAGTACCCCCCAAAGCTAATTTTTGGCTTAAGAGAGCTATACTGTCTAGAACGAGGACAATGGTTATTCCAGTGAACTCTCACTTGCTCAGACTACCTGTGCAGCACGATGTTCAGTTAAGTTTTAGGAAGGACAGGAACAAGATGGAGAATGTTTAGAATGGGGCAACTGGGGTGCTCAAGTGCCTTAAGACCATGCCTTCTGAGGATCAGTAGGAGGATGTAGGATTTTTGGTCTGGATAGAAGAAAAATTAGGGAGGATGTGATCGCTGCGTTGAAGTATTAGAGAGGCAGTCTTTTGGGAGAGGGATAAGATTTGTTCTGCTTGGCCAAGAACCATGGGTGGAAGTTTGGGAGAGGCAGATTTCTATCAGGTGTAAGGAAAAAACTTCCCAATACTGAGAGCTTTCTGAAAGTGGAGTGAGCTGCTTTAGGAGGAGGTAGGTTCCCACTCATCGAAGATCCTCAGTTGAAGGCTGGTTGACAACTTTGTAATAGAAGAGATTCTTGCTCAGGTCTGGGTCTCCTTCCAATTCTAGGACTTAGTGATTGTAGTGGAGTATGACAGAATGATGTTAACATTTGTGTCATTGCCTGCTTACAAGTTTAGAAAGGAAAAGTGTGTGTGTGTGTGTGTGTGTGTGTGTGTGTGTACAACGCATGCGTGCCCTGGGATGGAGGGAAATTGGAGGAGGGGAAGGACTGTTTTAGCAGATGACATAAGGAATTTAGGACAAGAGGTTTCGGTAGCCTGATTTCTAAGTACCCCCCTTTACTTGGGGCATCACCTTAATCCTTTTTGCTTCTGAGGAAGTTGAATTAGTATCACTACATACCATGAATTATTAAGGAGTGGAATTATCTTAGGAAAACACATGACCTAATAAAGATGAACAGTGGGGAGAAAGAGCAGCAAATGAAGAACTTGCTAAACCTCGTTCTTAAATTCACGAATTTCCAAAGCATTCCCACATCTATCCTCCCATTTTCTCTTCATTAGTCTTATGCTATGCGGACTCTGGTTGGTCAGAGCAGCCTAAGCTTTGAGAAGGGTCAGCAGTGAGGTCACCCTCCTGATTATTCCCTTGTCCAGGGGCACAGGATGAATCGGGAGGCCCCCCTTATCCAGCACTTAAGAGTTGAAAATCCTGGGTGCTTGCTGACAGCTGCAAATTCCTCTCAGAAACCAGGAAGCTGGTGGTGTTGCCATGGTCTATGGGAGTGTAATGCCGGCTGCCTTCTGTGGCTACAACACCGAGCCAAGCTGTGGCTGAGGCTTTTCCTCCCTCCCCTCTTGTCACTTTCAAAGGCTTTCAAGGGAG
Organism: Dromiciops gliroides; assembly: GCF_019393635.1. Lineage (NCBI taxonomy): Eukaryota > Metazoa > Chordata > Mammalia > Microbiotheria > Microbiotheriidae > Dromiciops > Dromiciops gliroides. The sequence goes on along the minus strand of NC_057861.1, from coordinate 31,614,262 downwards.
GCCCCTTAGGGAGAGAGGGAAGGAAGGATATTAATCAGGGCTTCAGTCCAAGTGGCTGACACTGATAAAAGAGGCTTTTCTGAAATCAACAGGCTAAGTCTCTGGGCTTGTTTCAAGGGATTTCTCATCCTCTGCCTTTCCGATGGTCCCGGAAGGGTAAGAACGATTCAACCACAGTCTGAAAGGCTGGGCAGCTCCTTTTAACAGTGCTGATCTGGTTGATTTCCTCTCCTCTAATTCCTACTGTGGTTGGAGAGCCCTGGGGAAAAAAAAAAGATATAATAATAATATAAATCTCCTCCCTTGTGGGCTCCAGGCCTGGGTTGTTTCAGAGTTTGATTCGCTCATCTTCTCATTTCGACTCCATTAAAAGTCTGTTATCATACAACCAGAGCAGAGCATTGTAGCTCTGCAAGGGATGCAGTGAAGTGGTGAGGACAGCTACCTGTTATAAAAACCATGGTATATGTGTGTGAACAAAGACCCAGGAGAAGCTGGGAAAGGAAGAAAGGGAGAGAGTGAAAGAATGGGAGTGATATGGGGGAGGGGAGAAAAAGAGAGAAAGGGGCTAGAAAGGAGAGAGATCAAGGAAGGTTGAGAAAGAAGGGGGCTTGAGAAAGCAAGGGAGCAAGGGTTAAGGGAGGAGGGAAGGAGGGAGAGAGAGAGAGGGAACAAGAACACAGGAGAGAAGGGGGAAAGGGTCCAAGGAGGATCAAGAGAAAGGAATCTGGGGAGATAGAAGAGAATGAGGGGTGTTAGGGAGACAGAAAAAGGAAGCTGAGGAGAAAGGCGGAAGAGAAGAGAGCTGGGAAGACAGGAGGGAGGGGGGCATTGGGAAGACAGGAAAGAGAGAAGGAAGGGCACTAGGGAGGGAAGAGAAAAGAGAGGTAAGGGAATCGAGACAAAATAGACAGAGAAATAGATTTGGAGAGACAAGAAGAAGGAAACAGAAACAGGAGAAAACAGAGAGAAGGGTCACACAGAGACAAAGACTGAAGCAGACAAAACAGAAAAAGAAAGATAGAAACAACATGAGTAGTTCCAGACTGACCACAAGAAAGAGACTGAGGAAACAGGACCAAAAAGGGGCTGGAGGAAAGAGGGCAAGAAAGACGGTATGGAGAGGCTGGGAGAAGGAGAGGAGGAGGAGAAGGGGAGAAGAAACCAGAAGGCAGGAGTCAAGGGCAACAGAGGAAGCCTGGCTGGCTGGCTGGTGGGAAGGAAGGAGGGAGACACGGGCACAGATTCCCAGACAGAAAGACAGACACAGATGGACAGCCACAGCCACATCCAGACACACAGGCAGACAGAGATACTCAGGCACACGTACACAGGCAGATACATAAACACTGATACACAGACACCCACACAAAGACAGACACGTTGACACAGGATGCCCAGACACAGATCTAGACAGACAGACACACAGATGCTCAGATACAGCCACACACCCAAACACAGATACAGACCACGGCCAGACAGATACACAGACACACAGCTACACAGCCAGATACGCACACAGCTACACAGACACCCACACAAAGACAGACGGACGCACACACACACACCAGCCACACACCCAGCCAGGCGGGCCCGCAGAGAGCGGCCGCGGCCCCTTTAAGAGGGGCGGGGCCTCACGTCACGCTCTCCCTCCTTCATCCCTCCCGCCCAGCCTGAGCCGAGGCTTCGCTGGAGGCGCGAGGAGGAGGCGGCTGCGCCGCGGTTGCTGCTGCTGCTGCTGCTGCTGCTGCTGCTGCTGCTGCTGCTGCAGTGACTGACTGACTGACTGACTGACCGGCCGGGGCCGTCGGCTAAGGCGGCGGCTGAGTGGGGAGGGAGAGACGGCTGCGGCGGCGGCGGCGGCGGCGGCGGGAGGAGGAGAGCTCAGCCCGACAGGTGGCGGCGGCGGCGGCGAGGACCCATCTAGACCCGGCGCGGTCCAGTCCCGGTGAGCCTGGCGGCGGCGGCTACGCGGCCTCCTTCCTTCCTTCTTCCTCCTCCTCCTCCTCGGCGTCCTCCTCCCCCTCCCCTCCCGGGCCTCCCGGGCTCCGGCCCCTTCCCGGGCGAGGCCGCCGCGGCGAGGCCCCGGCCTCGCCCCCTCCCTCCTTGCTCACGGCGCGGTCCTGTCAGCCCGAGGGCCGGGGCCTCCTCCCCCTCCCCTCCCCTCCGCTGCCGCCTCAAGATGGAGCCGGGCCGGCTGCGGGGCGGCTGCGGGCTGGCGGGAGGGCCTCCCCCGGCCCCGGCCCGGCCCCCGCTGGGTGACCCCGTGGGGGGTCGGGGGTGGTGGGGAACGAGCCCCGGCTGGGCCCCGGCCCCGGCGGGCTGTTGACCCCTGGGCCCCTCGGGGCGGGCCGGGCCCGAGTCACCTGAGGATTACTCAGCTCCTTGGCAGCCGGGACGCAGGCTGGCGGCTCGGCGGCGGCCGTGGCCTTGAGCCTGGGCCGAGGGGGGCTGTCCCCGGCCCCCTCCCCGAGCCGCCTGGGCTTTTGTTGTCCTGGCCGCGGGCTGCCGGCCTCGGGGGGAGGCTGACCCCAGCGCCTCGGGTCACTTCTCATTTTTCTGACTCTCCAAAATAGCCCGCTTGTTCGGTAATCCGAGCCTTCCACCTCAGCGGGGCATCAGGCGGGGGAAACTGATGACATTGGGTCAGATGGTATTTTAAAATGGGAGTCTTAGCACCTCCCCCTCTCCCCCCATCTGACTGCTTTGGGGGTAAGATCGGAGTGACCTGTTACGTGGTTTAAATCGGTCTCCTCTTCATGCATTCCCCCCCCCCCCCTTCTTTTGGCAATAATCCAGCCTCCTTCTTAGGCCACCTCTCTGGAGTGTAGGAATGAAGCAGCAGATGCCAGGAGCCACCGTGTTCTCCAAGAATCACAACTTGGGGCTGCACTGGGGCGGGGGGGGGGGGGGGGAAGGAGCAAAGCAGGAAATTCTGCAAGGGTTTCTCTGGAAGCCTCGTTTGCCTCCCCGGGGCCGACTCCCCTCCCCTCCCCTCCCCCCCCAACCCCATCCTTATTTCAGGTAAAGACACTTTGAGTGCCTTTCCTAGATTTTGAGCCCGGGGCCTTTGGCTTTGGAAAATGAGAGGAGCCCAGCTTGGGCGCAAAGGGAAGGAAGTGACTATTAAGGACTTAATTTTGCAGGCTCAAGAGAAGGGTCAAGTTTCTTTCTAGGTTGGTCAGCTCGGTTCATCAGGCTAGGAAAGGAGGGTGGAACTCGGAGCAGGAAATTGTCCAAAGGATAAATTGCAGTTCCTTCAGCAGATTCTGAGCACTTTTTAATAGGCTATGTGCAGTAATGACTGCTGTCTAGTAGCTTTTAGCTTCGTAGCCATAGGCTAGAAACTTCCCTGGCCCTAGGGTGATTTTTAAAAAGCTCCCTCTTTTTTTTTCTCCGCCCCCTTTACGGGGAGTGAGTAGGGCTATAAAAGGTGAACAACTGGAATTTCTTTTATTCATTTAGTGTTTTTGTGTTCTGGTATTGTTATCCTTTCATGTGTATCTGTCTTTTTTCTCAAAATAGACTATGATCTATTTAACTGGGGAGGTGGAGAGAATCTTGTCTTCTATCACCTTGTATCACTTCTGCTTCTGGTTCAGTGGCTGGCTTATAGTAGGCATACAGTAAATTTTAATTGGGTGATTATTAAAAACGAGTAACAATTTTGTTCCTCCGTGTTTCCACTGCAACCACGTTAGTTCTTCAGCTCTCCCTTCTCTGAATAGTAATTTTAGTTGTGAGTTCTTTATTTTTAAATATATCGTGGGAACTGTGGTGCCTGGGAATATTTCCTTTAGCTCATTTCGCCCCCCCCATATCCCCCCCCCACAACTCCCCACCTCCATCATAAGTAAATTTCCTGGTGCCTCCTCCTTCAGGGTTAGCCTGCCATCACAGATTCATTCCTTTCTCAGCCTTTAAAAAAATAGTAAGTGAGGCAGTGGGTAGAGCACACTGGCCATGGAGTTGGGAGGACCTGAATTCAAATCTCCCCTCAGACATTTACTAGCTAGCTGTGTGTCCCTGGGCAAATGACTTAACCCCAGTTGTCTTAAACATCCAGAACCATCTCCTGTAGTCCTGATATGTATCTTGCCACTGGCCCCAGATGGCTCTGGAGGAGAAAGTGAAGCTCACTTTAATCCAGTTCATGGCAAGTCATGACCTGTGTCATGGTCCTCTTTGAGAATGAAAGGCAGCTAGGGGGCGCAGTGGATAGAGCACCGGCCCTGGATTCAGGAGGACCTGAGTTCAAATCCAGCCTCAGACACTTTACACACTTACTAGCTGTGTGACCCTGGGCAAGTCACTTAACCCCAATTGCCTTACCCCCTCCCCCCCCCCCAAAAAAAAGAGAATGAAGGACAAATAACACTGGGTAGTCTTCAGGCTATTTTGTTGTTGTTGTTGTTCAGTATAGGTACTCCCTTCTCTCATGTAGTAAGTGGGCCTTTGAGAATTGCAGAAAAGAAAATCCTTGACCCCGGAAATAGCTTGTAGAATTTTAGAATTGGGAGGGACCTCAGAAGCTATTTAACTTCAGTGCCCAGACAGAGGTCTCCCTGCTCTGTTTGAACACCTCTAGGGAAGGGGAATCCACCGTAGAATGATAGCAAAGCTGAGGCAGTGTGTCATGGTGGGATAAGAGCTGGGTTTAGAATCAGGATGTAGATCTGATCCCTGGCTATATTGATATTCTGTGTGACCTTGTGCAAATCGTTTCCCTTTTCTGGGTCTCAGTGCCCTTGTTTGTAAAAATGAAGGAGAGATGTTCACTCGACAACCTTCAAGGGCTCTTCCAGCTCTAAAGTTTGATTCTGTGAGAAATTTCAGTGTCACAGAGGGCTTTGTTGTTGTTCTGTCCTGTCTAACTCTTTGTGATCCCTTGGGGGTTTGTTGGCAAAGATAGTGCAGTGGTTTGCCATTTCCTTCTCTAGGTTACTTTACAGAGAAGGAAACTAAGACAAAAAGGGTTAAGTGACTTGCCCAGAGTCACACAGCTAGTAAAGTAAAATCACAAGAGTTTGAGATTTTATTAGGAGAAAGTATCAGAAAATGGGTTGACTACTAGAATTGCTTGAGACTTGTTAATCAAGTTCCCATTTGTATTCATCAGGATCTTTGCCTCCACCCTGGCAATCTTGGTTAAATGACATTTGCTTATACACACTTTATTGAAATTCTACTCTCACTTGTTGATTGAGAGAACATTTTCCTCTTTACCTTGAGGCACATACCTACAGATTATCATTTGGTATGAAACTATATATCCATAGTCAGTAATAGGAAGCAGCATGGTAGGTACATTGAGTGGGAAGAGCAGTGGACTTCGGAATCTTGAGACCTGGGCTTGAGTTTTAGCTCTGACATTTCAGATCCTTATGTGTGATCATTTTTTTTTTTTCTCATCTGTAAAAATGAGGGTAATAGTTACATTACCTGCATCATAAGATTGTGGTGCAATAAGAGATTTTTACACCTTAAAAGGCTGTATTAATGTGAGATTATTTCTGACTGTATATATAGTTAGGCAGTTTTATAGTATCATCTATTTAAACTTTTAAAATAAAAGTTGGTTTTCTTCATTAAGGTGAGCTTTTTTTTTTTTTTTTTTGTGAGGCAATTGGGGTTAAGTGACTTGCCCAGGGTCACACAGCTAGTAAGTATCGTGTCTGAGGCCAGATTTGAACTCAGGTACTCCTGAATCCAGGGCCGGTGCTCTATCCACTGCGCCACCTAGCTGCCCCCAAGGTGAGCTTTTAAAGCTGTGAATCAGAAGCACTGAATTTTGGTGTGCTTTTTTTTTTTTTGTGGGGCAATGGGGGTTAAGTGACTTGCCCAGGGTCACACAGCTAGTAAGTGTCAAGTGTCTGAGGTCAGGTTTGAACTCAGGTACTCCTGAATCCAGAGCCAGTGCTTTATCCACTGCACCACCTAGCTGCTCCCTGGTGTGCTTTCAAGAAGAATATGTATTAGTGGTACCACATGGGAATCTCAGGAAGGCATTTAGGTGGTTCAGTGGATAAAGGGCTGGGTGTGTGGTGTTAGAAGACCCAAATTAAAATCTGGCCTCAGACACTTACTAGCTATATGACCCTGGGCAAGTCACTTACCTTAATCTACTGGAGAAGAAAATGGCAAACCGCTTCAGTATCTTTGCCAGGAAAACCCCATGGATAGCATGGTCCACAGGGTCACAAAGAGTGGAAGCATTTTTAGGTTGGAAAGTCTGTAATTATCCAAAGTTGAATTGGTTAGGCCATCTGGGTTAATATCCTTGCCCTGGCATGAAGTACCAAGGAATCTTGGCCATAATTAGTGAAGACCTTGTTTTTTTAATCATCTCCAGATGGCACTTCCAGAAGGACCCATCCCACTAATGCTGAAGGCACTGGGACAGTGGTAGGCTCATTTTCATTACATGTTTGTGCTGAACCTGAGTCTGAAGGAGTTCATTTATAATATAATTTATATACCTTGACTGGAGCCATTGCAAATGATATTCCTGAATTCCTTCAGGGAAGGAGGCAATCTATCTATCCATGTATTGTTTCCCTGGGGATACTGCATCATTTTTTGCATCTAAGGAATCCTGATGGAAATATTCAAAGCTGCCAAATATAGCATATAAGTGTGAAGACTAATTCCATTTAGGCTTGGATTACATTAATTTTGCATCATCCTTTGTTAGTTTATCTCTAGGTTTTATAACCTGGAATAGAAAGTGAAGAACTTTTCTGTTCTTACTCTTATCAATGCCAAGGCCTTGCTTTTCTTTGAAGATTTTGGTTTAAAGGATCCAGGTGCTTAGAATATGCAAATTGTCCAAAACTTTAGGAATGATGAATAAAATAAATGGAACTTTGTTGGTTTAACTCCTCCTTTCCTCAGGTCTATTCTTGCTGGCAAGAAAACATGGTACTGATTTAATGGATAGTTTTTTTTTCTCAGAAAAGCTAAGTGGTATTAAGGATATTTGGGAAGATTTTTCCATTGTTTTCCTTCCCCTTCCTGATCACCCCCTTTACCCAGCTCACCCCCATCCCCATTGGATTTGTATGTTTTGTAATACTATCAGCCAAGAACCTGCTCAGACTTTCCCTTTCTAGGCAGTAGAATACATTTGACAGCAGCCCTGAGAGTTACAGCCTATGTGAAAGGAAAACCTTTTCACTAAGGTTCCTTCTTTATGCACTTGCTATTTAAAAAGGTCTGTATGGTTTACATCACATTCACATTAATCACATTCATGTTAATTTCTTTCTACTCTTAATCCCCTTTAGCAGCCAGGATGAGTTACTTGGCTGGTTAGATTGGAAATCTGGTACTAAAAAAGAATTGATTGAAGACAAGTTGTATTTTCAAAGGAAGGGAATATCTGGTTGCCAAGGGGTGTGTGGTGTGTGTGTGTGTGTGTGTGTGTGTGTGTGTGTGTGTGTGTATTGTATTCCAGTTTTCTTTAGCCCTTATATTTACATTTTTTCTTTTTTCCATTTATTTAGAATTTTATTTTTTTTCAAATTACATGTAAAAACAAATTTTAACAGATTTTTAAATCTTTGTGTTTCCAATTCTCCCTCCCTCCCCTCCCCCGCTTAAGAACAATTCAGTATGTTATATATGTGTAGTCATGCAAAAACATTTCCACATTAGTCAGGTTGTAAAAGAAAACAGACACAAAAACTTTAGAAAAAGGAACTAAAAAAAATTATGCTTCAATCTATGTCCAGATACTGTTAGTTCTTTCTCTGGAGATGGATTGCATTTTTCTTTCAGAATTGTCTTAGATCATCATATTGTAAAGAATTAATTGTTATTTGAGGTTTTTATGCCTTGGTGCACACTGGCCTGGGGCTCTGCATACCGCATGGTGCTCCATCCACTGGTTGTAGCCGTTGCCATGGAGCTGGTACCTCACAGCATCAGCACTCGAGGACGCCTACATGGGCCTGGCAAAATTATAAATATTGGAAGCCTAGTGAGGGCAGTCATGTGACTGTCAGAGGGGGCATCCCATTGGCTGGGGCTGTGTTGGGGTTTTTCTGGGATTGGGGGAGGAGAATTGGGCATTCTAGCTGGAGATTGGAAGGTGACAGGAGTTCTGCGTATTCTCAGCTGATTCCTGGGTGGTGGTATCTTTTCAGGTTGTATAATTTTCCTTTCCCCATTTTATTTCCTTTCCCTTGATCCTGCTGATCCTGTTTGTGTGTGTGTGTTTTTTTTTAAGTTCCTTCTTGTTAAAATAAATCCTGTTCTGTTTTGAGGGAGGCTGCCGGTCTCCTTCCTTGCCCCAATATTGCGGCGAGCCGCTTAGCTAACACTCCCCAATTAAAAATTGATCCTCACAATATTGCTGAAAATAACCAAGTCATTTATGACAGATCATCTTACAATATTGCTATTATTTTGTATACAGTACATTTCACTTTGCATCATCTCATGTAAGTCTTTCCAGGTTCCATCATAATCTTATCCCACAATTTTTCACCCATTCCCCAACTGATGGGCATCTCCTCAATTTCTAATTCAAATTTTCTTTTTCTTGTTTTTTTTGTTTGTTTTTTGCTGAGGCAGTTGGGGTTAAGTGACTTGCCCAAGGCCACACAGCTAGTAAGTGTTAAGTGTCTGAGGCTGGCTTTGAACTCAGGTCCTCCTGACTCCAGGGCCAGTGCTCTATCCACTGCGCCACCTAGCTGCCCCTCAACTTTTCTTTTTTAAATCTCTTTTTGGATACCAACCTAGTAATGGTATTATTAGGTCAAAGAGTATGCATGATTGTATAGCCCTTTGACCATAGTTCCAAATTGCTCTATAGAATGTTTGAATCAGTTTACAACTTTACCAAGAGTGTACTAATGTCTCATTTTCCCCATATCCCCTACAACATTTGTCATTTTCCTCTGCTGATCTATTATCCAATACAATAGGTATATAGTTACATTTTTAAAAACAGTTTAGGTACATCATGGTTTACTTTCATGTTTGATTTTATCTGGATAATAATACAATTCTCTTCCATTACTTCTCCTTCTCAAGACATTTTTCTAGTTTGTAATTTAAGATTTTATAATAGCATAGGTTCATCAGAACGGCTTTTAGAATCTTAACCTTTTCTGTAAATGTTATGAAACAATTCTTTGGGGGATTATTGCCTATCAGGAAAATAAGATATTGTAAAATCTTCATTCATCGTTAGGGGGGAAAAAAGTAGTGTACTGCATTCATGGGTCCTCTCCTTATTAAATGTCTTCTGAAGTATAGCTCCTTAGAATCTAAATGGGGAAATTAGATTTTAAATATTTCTGTATTTTAAGTCCTTATTTTAAGTTATTTTGAGTGTATCTTCTGCCTAAAAGTTTCTCATAGGTTTTTTTTGTGTGTGAATGCTAGATTTTTAATACTTTATATAGCCATTGTGATTGAAATATCATGTGCAAATTAATTAGAGTAATATGTGTAAAGCACTGTGCTAGATGTTGGAGGACAGAAAGATGAACTATACAAGGCAAAATGTGTGAAACATTATTAGACAGGTACAAACAAAACCCCCTGGGGGTTCATTGGTGCAAGATATGTTCTTTGGCTATAGTGATCTGGGATAACATTGAGGGAATTAACATTTGACTTGGGCCTTGAAGGATGAGAAGGGTAGAGGGCTGTATAACAAGTAGAAGGAATATGAGCAAAAAGGCTTGGAGGTAGGAGGGAACATAGTTTGTGTAGCTGGATCTCTAAGAATTGGGTTTGTTTAAAGGCTTAGGGAAGCGGAGGCATCAGTAGATGATAAAGCTGGAAATTGAGTTAGGGGTAGAAGATGGAGTGCTTGAAGAATCATGCTGAGAAGTTCAGATTTTATTTGGTAGGCCATGGGAGCAATTGGAGACCGTTGTTTGGGGGAGTGACCTGTTTAGACTTGGACTTGAGAAAGTTAATCAATCTGGCTTCTGGATATATATTAGGTAAATTGGAATGGGAAGACAAACCAGAGGCAGCAGTACTAGTTAGGAAGGAGACTGTCATAAGGAAGTGAATCACTATTAAAATCCAAGTTTTAAAAAAAGGGATATTGACATTGTTCACACATTGTTATTATTATTATTCACACATGATATTGACATGTTCAGACATAGTTCAGGTAGAGTTGAGGGTACTTGGGGTGCTCAGGATGGTGTTGTGATTTACATGAAATGATGGTGTTAGGATGGTAGATGGAAATGGGGAACTAGAATTTGGTACTGAAATAGGGAGTTGTAGATTTGGTGGCAGTGGTAGGAGAGGATGAAGTACATTGAGGGGTAGAGTGTAAAGAAATTAGAGAACATTTTGAGTAGGGAAGATGCCATTGTGAAGAAATTGTTTAATGAATGTTACTAAAGTTTTTGAAGAGTTAAGGATTCAGTGATCATGATAGGCACTTGTTATGACACTTCAAAATATTCAATGTGCTTTAATATATTATCTCATTTGATGGGTAACAAACACGCTCCTATCATAATTCATCCCTTTCCATGTGTTAATTCCTTCACCTTTTTATCAGTTATTTCCTTCCACTTCTTAGAATGGATTTTTTAAAAATCTTCGAAGATAATTGGATCTGATTGAATTATTTGTATTGAGTAGAAATATAATGAACTAAGTAAGTTGAAAACAATGTTTATGGAATTGGTAGGCTAATGTGTAAGTGGTTATTTTTTTTTAAAATGGCCAGGTGCATTCCTCAGAGTTCAGACACAACTGTAGAAGTTGAAACCAGGCTTATTTTTCCACCCCATGTATGAGTTAAAGCAATAATTGAATGTCTTTTTTTCAAAGTGAAAACAAGAAGATTTTTTTCCACTCTAAAGATAGGAAAACAGCAACAGTTCTGCAGACCTCATTTGTGAACTTTTGTTTTCTTCTTGTTTTTTGTGTTTCTTGTTGGGTACATGCCAGTTGGATTGGATTAGGTGTAGATGCTTAGTACAGATAACGGTTCTAGCCTTTTGACCAAGAACGTGCAACCTTGTGCCTAGTTTTATTCTTCTGAGTAAAGCTTTGAAAGAAAAAACACTTTTAACCTTCCTTGATGCTTGGTCCACCCCATCTCAGTGTCATGTTCCAGCTTCATATGTAAGAATTCAGACACTTGAATAAAATAGCATTGCAGGGTGGAAAGAGGACTCAACTATCTTGGAGCATCTGGGGAATCAGGTGATCTAAGCTGTGGTCGTGGCTTTTCCACCAGCAAGCTCTGTGACCTTAATAAACCATTTACCTTCCTTGGGCCTTAGTTTCCTCACTTGTAAAATGAGTTTTGGACTAGGTGACCTTTCAAACTCCTTTCTACTCTAATAATGTATAGGACTATAGTTAAAGACATCATTTTTACTAAGTAGTATAGTTTTCTATGATCAGATCATTGGATGAACTCTTTGAGGGAAGAATGAATCAAGCGTAGCCATTCCTTCTCCATTAAGCTGCTTTCCCAAGCCTGCTGTATATAGTGTACACTTATAGTTCCAGGGATTTTGTAGAACTTTTTTGAAAGCAAGGGCAAAATGGCTTTGAACTATTGATCTTTCCATATGTATTTAGAGGGTCATGTAAATTTTTTTCAGCTTGGAACCACTGTAAGAAAGTGAGGTTCTTTTCTGTTTATCTTATTAGTTGGAGCATAAATTCTCAAACTGGGCTGTTAAAAGAAGTTCATTGTTTGTGGCGATTACATTCTAGCAGAGTGGTTCCATATTCTTTTAGAATTGGGATGCCCAATCCCTCGCCCTTTGTGAGCATTGATACTTTATTTGTTTTTGCCACAGAGATGGGAGCTCTGGGGACAGCTTTCACTCTGTAGTATGTCATGCACAATTTAAGCTTTTGGGGTTTTCCCCACACTTTTTAAGTTTTTAAATAATGTCAAATAGAAAACTGTTTTTCAGTGAGATATGTATGTCCATGGAGCTGAACCCTTGCTACGGCAAGGCAGATATTCTATTCCCTCCCTAATTGACTTACTCTTCCACTTTCCATGTCTCTCATATGCCTTTCCCAGCATTCCTTCTTCCACTCTCTCAGGCGAGGATTCCAATTCATACTTAGTCAAAAAAAATTAAGACCAGTCACTGAGAACTTATCTTTTCCCCTTCTCCTCATCTAGTATCATTCAGACATCTTTTGCTATATCTCCTTCACTCTGGTCTCAGATGAAGAAATTTCCCCTTCTTCCCCTCCCCCTTCAAATCATCTTCACTCAAATTTTTAATCTTTCCCTATTGATGGGCTTCTTTCTGGCTGCCCATAGGACAAGTCAATCAGTTAGGAAACATTAAGTGCATAGTATGTGCTGGGCACTTGCTAAGTGCTGGGCATAGAAAGGCAAAAGACTGTCCCTTGGTATTGCTGGATCAAAGCATATGAAACAGTTTGATTGCCCCTTGGGCATAGTTCCAAATTGCTCTCCAGAATGGTTGGATCAGTTCACAATTCTACCATTAATACATTAGTGTCCCAGTTTCCTCACATCTTCAATATTTAATCCTGATCCTTCTTGACCATGGAAGCATTTGACAGTATTTATCACTTTTTCATCCTTTCATCTCTAGCTTTTTGTGACATTGCTCTTTCCTGGTTCTTCAGCTATGTCATGTTCATTAACTGTGAGGATTGCTCAAGGCATTGTCATGGGCCCTCTTCTCTTTTTGCTATTTTTTATTTGGTGATCTCATCAGATCGAATGAATTCAGTTATTGTTTCTATGCATGTGATTCTCAAATCTAGACGTTTTTTTTTTTTTTTTTGTGGGGCAATGAGGGTTAAGTGACTTGCCCAGGGTCACACAGCTAGTAAGTGTCAAGTTAGACACCTAGTCTTAAGTCTTTCTACTGAGCTCCAGTCTCACAACACTACCTGCTGTTTGGATATCTCTAATTAGATGTCTGCTAGGCATCTCAAACTCAACATGTCCAGCATGGAGCTCATTATCTCCACTACCCTGCACAACTCTCCCCTTTTTTCAACTTCTCTGTTACTGTCAAGGATATCACCATTTTTCCAGTCTCCCAGGATCGAAACCTTGATATCATCTTCTACTCATTCTTACCTGACTGATGTATACAGTCCGTTGTCAAATCTCATTTCTTTCTTTACTGTATCTCTCTGATATGTCCCCTTTTTTCCATTCATATAGCCACAACTATACTACAGGCCATCTTTACCCCTCTTCTAGACTATTGCAATTAGCACCTAAGTGATATCCCTGAATCAAGTCTTTCCCCACTCAAATCCAACTTTTCACTCAGATGTCAAGATGATTTTTCTAAAGTACAAGTTGTAACAAAGAAAGACAGTTGGACAAAAGCAATTGATGTATGTTGCACTTATCTTTGCAGTTCCAGCAGGACCTAATGCAATGTTCTATGTACAATAGGTAGTTAATAAATGTTTGTTCAGTTGAATGGAAAAATTAGTTTCTTATATTAACACTATAAAGCTTCTTGAGCTAGTCAGTTAATTAGCATTTATTAAAAACCTACTGTTTTCTTCTTGAGGTAGCAAAGAATCGGAAACTGAGGGATGCCCATTAATTGGAGAATGGCTGAACAAGTTATGGAATATGAATGCAATGGAATACAATTGTGCTAGTGGAAATTTTGAAGGGGATGGTTTCAGACTTGTATGAACTGATTCAAAGTGAAGTGAGCAGAACTAGCAGAACAATTTATACAGTATTATAAAGATAATCAACTTTGAAAGACTTAGAAACTCCAATAAATACAATAATTAATAACAATTCCAAAGGACCCATGATGAAGCATGCTCCTCACCTCCAAATAGAGCACTGATGAACTCAGAGTACAGATGAAAGCATCTTTTCTTTTTTTTCCTTTTTTTTCCCCTCCCTCCCTTCCATACAAAGACTGGCAAAAACCAGTCCCTACTTCCAAGGAACTCACAGTCTAATAGGGAAGACAATGTGAAAACAACTATATACAAATAAGATATATACAGGATAAAGTGGAGATAAACAACAGAAGGAAGATGCCAAGGATCAGGAAGACTGGAAAAGGCTTCTTGCAAAAGGTAAGACTTTAGTTGAAGCTTGAAGGAAGCCAGGAGGCAGATATGAGAAGGGGAACATTTTAAGGATTGGTACAGACAGTGAAAACCCTCAAAATTGGAAAATGGAGTGTTGTCTGGGAAGAACAACAAGGAGACCAGGGTCACCGGATAGCAGAATACATGGAAGGGAGTAAGGTATAAGAAGATTGGAAAGGAGAATATACTATTTGACAAACACTGTTGGGAAAACTGGAAAGTAGTCTGGCAGAAACTCTGTATAAACCATTATCTTACACCATATACCACGATAAGCTCAATGAGTATATGATTTAGACATAAAAAAGTGACATCATAAGCAAATTAATGAAGCATGGAAAAAATTACTTTTCAGAAGGATAGGGGAAGAGTTCATGACCAAACAAGAGAAAGAGACATTCATAGGAAATAAAAAAGACAATTTCAGAGATGGAAGATTTAAAAGTTTTTGCACAAACAAAGCCAATTCAGCTAAAATTAGATGAGAAGCAGGAAAATGGGTGGGGTGGGGTGAGGAGTGAGAGAATCTTTGCTGCAAGTTTCTCTGATTAGAGATTGTTGGTAACTTTGGAGAGAAGTTTAAGTTGAATGGTGAGGTCACAAGCCAAACTGCAAAGAGTTTAGGGAGTGAGAAGACAGGAAGTAGAGATGCCTATTGTAGATAGCCTCTCAAGGAGTTTAAGTACAAAGGGGTGGAGAGATTCAGGACAATAGCTAGTGGGGAGCTAGTAAGGAATTTTTGAGGATGGGGAGACATAGAAATGTGTGGGGGCAGTAGGAAAGCAGTTTGTAGAGACTGCTTTTGTTTGTCTTTTTGTTTTTAGTGAGGCAATTGGGGTTAAGTGACTTGCCCAGGGTCACACAGCTAGTAAGTATTAAGTGTCTGAGGCCGGATTTGAATTCAGATACTCCTGACTCCAGGGCTGGTGCTTTATCCACTGTGCCACCTAACTGCCCCAACAATTGAAGATTAATGAGAGAGTAGGGATAAGAGGGGGCAAGTTGATGAAATGGGATCCCTTGACAAGGAGAAGGGACACCTTTTTACATGAAATATGAGTGAAGGAAGAAATAGTGCAGATGGCATCAGAGTGATAAGAGATGAGAAGGGGAGAAGAGTGAGTTCCTGACACACAGCCTGATTTATTTATTTGTTTGTTTGTTTGTTTGTTTTTCAGTGAAATATGAGGCAAAGTTCTCAGCCGAGAATATAGGGCTGAAGGGGGAGCTATAGGAACTTTGAGGAGGGATGAAAAGGTTTAGAAAAGCATCTGTGGCGAGTGGAAATGAGTCAATGGCAGATGTAAAAACATTCCCTTGCTCCATTGAAGACCCTGTTAAGATTATGTAATACAAACTTTTAAGGACCCAGTGAATACAGTGTTGTGTTTTCCTTCATCTTTGTTCAGTGGTGCATAAGTAGGAGGGAAAAAGGTAGATGGTAGGAGGGATTCAAGCAAGGTCGGGGTCTGGAAGGGCAAGATCTTCAAGAATGTGAAGAGGCCAAGGACTATGTAGAAGGGGACAATGTCCACTTGAACTGATTGACCAAGGATCAAGTTGGGAAAGGGAAGAGAGTGTTGTCAATGCAGGGAAATGACCTGGGAAGAGGTAGAGGTCCTGGAAGTCTTCGTGAGGATGAAGAATAGGAATTGTAAGGCAGAAGGAGAGGTAGTATGACAATAGATTATAATCAGTCAGGATCTATTGTATAATAAAATATACTTGATAAGCTGTTATAAATTGACTGGCTAGCTAAAGCTATGTTAGTGTTACTGAGTTTTCTTTAGAATTTATCACTGTTAAAATTAAGGAAACAATTTTTCTAGCACTCAATTTTTATCATTTCCTTAATGTTTAACTCCTCTTTTCATATTGATCATCTTAGAACAAATATTGGCTAGTCTATTGACTTAGCATGTATCCTTTGTACTTTATCCTTGCAGGGATACAATTTGTTTTATGTTTATTCAGACTGGTGAACTGAGTCTATTAAGTAAAAAACTTTATCCTTTGAAAACGCTTAATAAAAGTTACTGGTTTTGTTAGATCAATAAAAAGAAAGTATGTGGTCATTCAGTACCTACCAACCCCTCATCTTCCTCTGAAGTTTTAAGTATTTCTACATTATTTCATTTAACCTTCCCAATGTCCTTGTAAAGTTGTAGGTAGGGCAGATGTGGTGATTCCTGCATTACAGATAAGGAAATAGATCTAGAGAGGTGAAATTATTTGCCTCAGATCAAGTGGCAGTTGTCTTAGATTTCTTATATACTATTTACTTCTCTCTGTGGGATAGTGAACTGATTTGGTGTGCTAATCCTTTTAAAATATATTCTGGCTCTAGTTATTTTGGTATTCAGGCTAAAATAAAAATTAAATTTGAAAGCTTTTCCTGACAGGGTCTGCTGTGAATGCTAGAGTCTTTACTTCATTAAGTCATATTACTATTTGGAATTATTATCCACTAGCCTCTGTTTCCTCTATTAAACACTAGCTATAGTAGACATAAAGCCCTGTGTTTAATGTGTTTTTTGTTTGAAATTCCCTATATCAGCACACAGTTAAAGGGCTGGAGCAGAATATAATATGCTTCAGTTGAAGTAAAAAAGACATGTTAGAAATCGTGATTTCAGACAAAGCGAAAGCAAAAATAGACTTAGTTAAAAGAAATAATCTTATGCTAAAAGATATCATAGACAGTGATGTAGTATTAAAAATTTTTACAGCAGGTTTCTCTGATAAAGGCCTGATTTCTCAGATATATACTTAGTATAGAACTGAGTAAAATTTATAAAAATAAAAGCCATTCCCCAATTGATAAATGGTTTATGGATAAAAACATGCAGTTTTCAAAAGAAGAAATCAGAGCTATGTGTAGTCATATGAAGAAATGCTCCAAATCACTATAGATTAGAGATTTGCAAATTAAAACAATTAAGAGGTACTACCTTACACCTATCAGAAATGTCAAATGCTGGAGATGAGACAAAAACAAGTACACTAATGTACTGCTGGTGGAATAGTGAAGTGATTCAACCATTCTGGAGAACAATCTGGAACTAAACCCAAAGGTCTATAGAGATGTGCCTGCAAGCCCTTTAAGCCCTTTGTCCCAACAATACAGCTACTAGGTTTGTGCCCCAAAGAGATAAAAGGAAAAGGAAAAGAACCTATATGTACAAAAATATTTATGGTAGCTCTTTTTGTGGTGGCAAAGAATTAGAAATTTAAGTGAACGCATCTTAATTGGGGAATGACAGAACAAGTTGTGGCATATGATTGTAATGGAATATAATTGTGCTATAAAAAAATGACAAGGAGGGTCCTGGGAAGACTTATAGGAATGGATGCAAAGTGAAGTAAGATCATTGTGCACAGTAACAGCAGTGTTATAATGATGGTCCCCTGTGAAAGGCTTAGCTACTCTCATCAATACAGTGATCCAAGACAATTCCAAAGGACTAATGAAAAGAAAACTGTCTACTTCCAGAGAGAGAACTGATGAACTCTGAGCACAAATTGAAATATAATTTTCTGGCTTTATTTTTCTTGCCTTATTTTTTTTTTGCAATGTGGCTAATATGGAAAAATGTTTTGCATGATTTCACATGTATAATTGATATCATATTACTTACCTTCTCAGTGGTTGGGGGAGAGGATGGAAGAGGAGGAGAGAATTTGGAACTCAAAATTTAAAAAGAAAAGAACTCATAAAATACATAAATAATGCATTGAAGTGTTTAAAAAAAATTCTCCAAATCAACCACTTAAGAGCAATAGTCTCCAAATAGTTTCCAGACATCTCCTTGTCTTTTCTCTAAATATTATTCATTTTACTTATTTTTGTGGAGATTTTAACCTTGGAAGTGTTGACTGCCCCAGAAAAGTGTTTGTAGCCATCACACCCATTCCTTTTCTGTTCCAGGGACAGACTTCTTGAGAAGTAGTCCCTCAGTATTCATCACAGTCTCTAGTACTTGACGTTTATTGAGTATTTAGGAACACTGAATCATGTTCTTTCTTTCGTAGCAGTTACCTTGTGGGGCATTCTGACCTGTCAGTGGACCTTTTTTGGTACCAGTTGACCATTGTCTGGAATTTAATCCAGTATAAAATCAGTTATTAGATGGAATATTCTATACCAAAGGAATATGAATATATCAATCAATCTATTATATTCATTATAATAAATATTTATTAATATATGATACCTTAAATTCAAAGGAGTAATGTTTCCCAAGTTATATAATTATATGTAATTATATAATATAATCACATTATCATATAATAGGTATATAATAATATAATATATTTTATGCTATGTATGTTATCTATTATATCACAATATATTTTATTATATTATTAATATATTGTGATAATGATAATACTAATTATTACTATATTAATATATGACCCTTAAATTCAAAGGAGTAACATGTTTCCTAAATAGTTAAACTACATAATAGTAGATTAGACTTGTTTTTCCTCTGATTTAAGTTTTAAATAGCTTTTAAATGTCACATTAAATGTTATCAGTTATTAGTCTGTTACTTAATCAGAAAGTTGGTTTACTGAGGTATTCAGAGCTTATTAAACTTTGTGGATTAATAAATTAAAAACTTAAAATTTCGTTTCATAGTCATGTCCACCCAATATTTCTTTTTCCAATTAAATTCGTGCTCCTTTCATCGTTACTCTGATTCTGTCACACCATTCTTTTACTCTGTACTGGTTTCCTACTCCAAAAAACAGTTTAGCATAGTGCTGCTTCTGTAAAACAGCACTTCCTTCCTCACTAATAGAGATTCTGCCTTGTGTTGGACTCCTCTAAAACCTCCAGTTTCTTCCTTGTATTTTATATTTGTTCAGAATTTCATGTTGTACATGTTCTGTATTTTTAACTATTTTTTTTTCCATTTGTGAATTTGACAGGGCAAGTGGCTTGGGACACATGCAAGGTTCTATTATTGATATTTTCTTAAAATAACTAAAATTTTTATTTTACTGAAAACACTTTTACATTAGCCTAAGGAACAGCTAAATGACAAATTGTTTCATATGTGAATAAAGAACTAGGTTTCTTCTTATGAAATAGATAGTATTATACCCAGCAGAGAAGATGAATTTTATGCACCCACTGAAACTAAGATCCTAGTTTGGCAGAGCCTTGATGGAGCCACAAAAAAACTGCTTTATGTTCTACCTTAATTTGTAGCCTGGAAAGAACTTGCTCCCTGGAAATCTAACTCGATGATTGGGATATTTTCTGCTGCTATGTACCACTCACTTGAATGGAAATGGTAATGGAAAATTTTGCCTGTGGCATTGTGGTTTTCAGCTTGAGTGATTTTTTAAAAAAGCAGTCTCTCAGGATTTGTAGATTGTGAAGTCTTCCAATACTATGGTTCTTTCACCTGGTGCTTAGATAGTGAGATATATTATAGTTAAGAATAATAAAATTAATATAACATTAATAAGAATAATAAGTAGCATTTATACAGAGCTTTTAAAAAGGTTTTCAGAGTGCTTTACAAGTATTATCTCATTTTACCCTCACTCAAACCTGGAAGGAAGGTGCTATTATTATCCTCATTTTATTTTATTTTAAAATTTAATTTAATTTGGGGGGGGCAGGGCAATGGGGGTTAAATGACTTGCCCAGGGTCACACAGCTAGTAAGTGTCAAGTCTGAGGCCGGATTTGAACTCAGGTCCTCCTGAATTCAGGGCCAGTGCTTTATCCACTGTGTCACCTAGCTGCCCCCTATCCTCATTTTATAAATGAGGAAATTGAGGCAAACCAGAGGGTAAATGACTTGCTTAGTATCATATGTCAAGTAAATATCTGAGATCAGATTTGAACTCAGGTCTTCTTTACTTCAGACCAGCACTCTATAGCCTTTGTACTACTTAGTAGCTTACATTATCCCTCGGGGCTGTGTGAATTTGTTTTGTTTTGAGGAGTTTATGAATATTGTTGTGGATTCAATTATCTTTTGTTATTGTTATTTTTTTCTAGCTCTATAAAATAATTATTTGCTAATTTGATTAGTGTGGCATTGAATAAGTAAATTAAAATTACCTTCTTTATGCAGAAGACTCTACATCTTGTATATACATCCCTGATCTCTACCTGGAGTTCCAATCCAGTATCATGAGCTGCCTGTTAGACGTTTCAGACTTGATGTTCTTGGGCATCTCAAACACATCCAAAACAACACATTCTATTTCTCCCTAAACAAATCCTTCTTCATAACTTCCCTTTTTCTGTTGAAAACATCCTTCTTGTTACCCGGATTTATAACTTCACTTATGTGATCCTTGACTCCTCACTTTCTTTTACCCCACATCTCTAATGGCCAAGTTCCCTTGATTCTACCTTTATAACAATCCTGGCGTGTGTCTCCTTTTCTCTACTAAAGTACACATACTCCCTAGTTAAGGCTTTCTTCATCTCTAGCCTGGATTATTGAAATAACCTCTTAAATGGACTCTGCCTGAAAATCTCTCCACTCTCCATTCTATCTTCTTCATGGCTGCCAATGTGATGTTCCCAAAGCACACATCTAACTACTTCACTCTCCGTACATTCCAGTGGCTCCCTGTTGCTTTTAGGATCAAATGCAGACTTTAAACCCCTTCACAATCTGGTTCAAACCTATCTTTCTGTAGTTATTACCCACTACTCCTCTTCATATTGTCTTTCTTGCTGTTCTTCCTTCCCCTTTCTTTCTCCGGGTCGTACAGTGGTTAGAACAGTGGTCAGAACAGTGATCCTTGAGTAAGGATGATCGATCTGAGTTCGTCTGGTCCAAGACACTCACCAGCTGTGTGATCCTTACCTCCCTTTTGCTTCATTTTTCTCATGTGTAAAATAGGGATAATGACAAGCACCTACTTCGCAGGGTTGTTGTGAGAATTATGTGAGATACTATTTGTAAAGTGCTTAGCACACTGACCGATGCTTCATTGACCCAATTTGGGGTTTTCTAGGAGTAGTTAGGCATTTCCTTCAGTTCATTTGACAGATGGGGGAACTGAGGCAAACAGGATGAAGTGACTTGCCCAGGGTCACACAGCTAGTGTCCAAAGACTGGATTTGATTCTGGGCCTGGTGCTCTATCCACTGCACCACTCAGCTACCCTGATCTGTGCATACTAGGTACTATATAAATGCTTATTCCCTTCCCTTTTTCCCACTTTCCCCAGCTGCCTCTGCATAGTCTCTCCCCCCTTCATCATCTTGTAATTGCCTTGAATTTACTTATGTGTAAGTACTGTGTCTCCTCATAGAATGTAAACTCCCTGAGAGAAGTGATTATTTAATTTTTTTCTATCCTGGCACTTAAAACATCATAAATTCTCATTGATTGGGGTCACATCACCTGTGAGTTGTTTAGTTTTTAATGTTGGAATTCCTTTGCGTGGAAGAGCAGTATCTGGGGGCCTGGGTGAATTAATAGCTCATACTTGGGAAAATTAGAAGTAGTTATGAAACTGCCATCTGGATGGAGTTCAATTTCCTTGGCATAGAGGAATGCTTTTAAATTGGTCTATTTGTCATTGAGCAAGCCTACAAGCTGTTGGGAATTCTGCAGTGAATCTAATGATCTCAGCCTTGTAGTATTCAAGAGGAAAATATAAAAATACATATCATATGTTATATCTATTATATAAATATAAAAATGCTAAATAAGGACATTATAGTTATTCAGTTATTTCATTCTTTTTTCATTAGAATTGCTTATATAAAAGTGAAGCAAAGATTAGACTTAAATAAGCTTTAAGCTTGTGGTAGTTATTTCTATCATCCTTATGTGAATTAGCATGGATTGAATTTAGTTAATGATTAGAATGGTGAGATAGCAATTACTCTGAAAAGAAAATGGGGGTCTTAGTAGCCTGCAAAGTCACTATGAATAAGCAATGTGATGTAGCAGCCAAAAAAGCTCTTGCAATCTTGGGCCATATTAAGAGAGGAATAGCTTCCAGGAGCACTGAGGTGATAGTCCCACTGGGCTGGGCCCTTATCAGACCACAGTTGGAGTATTTCATCTGGTTCTGGGTGCTGTAGTTTATAAAGGACATTGATAAGCTGGAGCCCATCCAGAGAAAGACAGCTAAAGTTATGAAGGGCCTTGAGTCTGTGTCTTATCAAGATTGGTTGAAGGAACTGGACATGTCTGGTCTGGAGAAAAGAACACTCAGGGGACTTAATACTATGTTCAGATGTTTGAAAGGCTGTCATATGGAGGAGAAATTCGACCTAACCCTTCGGCTTGGTGGCAGAATCAGGAGCAGTGGGTAGAAATTGCAGAGAGATCAGGTTAGGCTTGATGTCAGGAAAAGCTTCCTAGCAGTTAGAATTGTACAGAAGTAGAAAGGGCTGCCACCAAGCCTTTAAGCAGAGGCTGGAAGACTATTTGTTGAATATGTCACGGTAGGAATTCCTTTCATGTTTGAGTTGGACTAAAGTAGACGCTGAGGACCTTTCCAATTCTCAAATTACGTTATATGATTTAAACCAGACATGATTTCATTGGTGTAGGTAACTTCCTATAAGGAAACTCTCTCTACCAGTACATGAGAGCCCTGGGAAGTTAAATGACTTGTTGGAGGATGAACTTGATATTGTATCTTCCAGATTTTGAAGTGGAAATTCTTATTATTGTTCCATACTGCTTCATTTGAAAATATGAATGTGAAATTGGAAGGGAAATACCCTAATAATGTGGATATTATTGACCCTACCTTTAGAAATACTAGTTAGTTTGAAAATGAATCATCATGTTCTATGTGTGTTTCCAGTGGCTTGTGGGTAAGAGGAGTTTCAGAGACTGGAGCAGACAACATGCTTGGGTGGAAGCCTTCTATCTTTGTTTCTATGTGGTTTTTTTTTTGAAGCCTTCTATCTTTGGAAGAAAAAGATGTAGCACATATAACTTCTATAACTCGTGACTTCAGGGAAGAGGATTAAATATGAATGAATGCTTGCCAAGAAATGAGATATTATAATAATAGAATCATTACTTCACTGTGTACAGATACTTTCTCAAACATCACTTGAAAAGTCAGTCTTGGTCAACATGCATCTCCATTAAATTAGATTTCTCTTGTCTGGGGCAGGGCTTCCTAAATTTTTTTTTTTTAAATCATAGACCCCTTTGGCAATCTGGTGAAACCTATAGACCCTTCAGAATAATGTTTTTAAATGCAAAAAATAAAAATATAGGATTACAGAGGAAAACAGTGATGTTGAAATAAAGTTATCAAAGTATTTTTTTAAAAAATTAATAGACCCCAGACTGAGAATCCCCTGTATTCTGGGGAGACCTACTCTGAAAATTGAATAATAATCATAGAATCATAGAATTTCAGAACTTGATGAAACCTTAGAAATAAAATAGTCTTGCTTCTTAATTTTGCAGATGAAGAAACTGCCCTGAAAGGGTAATGTGATTTTTTTTTCAAGGTTACACAGCTAGTTATGTTAAGGGTAAGAGAGTAAAGGGTAGAGTCCAGATTTCCCTACCTAGTCCAGGACTCTTTTTAACATACTGCTGCCTTTTTGTTAGTGCCAAACTGACAGCAAAAACTATCTCCTGACAGATTGAACTCAGTGCAGATACTCAGACTTTATGGGATGTAGCTCTCATTGTCACCTTTTTATGCTTAGAAGATAAAATAGCATCCCCATTTTCAGACTATGAGAATGTACCTTAGTGAGACTAAGGTACAATGAATGTGGTTCAGTGATTTGTCTAAAGTAACAAGTGAACAGGATGGCAATATAATGCCAAGTTTGTTGATGCCAGAAGACACTGAGCTTGTTAGAGAATCTGATCTTATCAAGTTCGGGTCTTGTCTGGACTGAGAGCAAAGTCAGCCCTGGGAAAGCTGGAGCCACAGTAGCTGTTCCTCCCTATAAATTGCTTGTGGACCTCTCTGCCTTTTGATTTGTTGGGCTTGTGCTTGAAATCCTAAATAACTGATGAAAGAGATTTTGCTTTTTAAATGATGGCAGGCTTCCTTAAGAGTTCTGAAGTCTGTGGAAATAAATCAGAATTGTGAAAAAATAAGACCACAGTTTTTCTTTTCTGTTTCATTGTCACAACTTGTAATTTCTGTTATTTTGTTGGGGAACTTTGGATTTAGCCAAAACATTTTATTTTTTTAAAGGTGTTCAAAAATTAGCTTCTTTACTTATTTTACTAGTCACATTTGGCCTTTTGGTTTTTCCCTTACTAGGAACAAATGCCCTCACTTCTGTTGTTTTTTTTTAACATATATTCTTTTTTTTCTCAGTATGAAGGTGTTCTGTTTCATGAAATGCTTATCTTTAAAATTAATTTCCTTAGTAGTTTAGGCCAAATGATTTCAGAGATCCAAGTAATCCTTTTTCCAACAAATTACTGAGTTGACTTTGTTGTTCTGCTACGTATTAGGCATTGACACAGAAATAGTAAAATCAGTTTTCTAACTTGGTTAAATAGAGGTATCTTAAATGGAAGCTTTACTTTGACTTTTTGAAAAACATTTATTTCATTAAATATTTCCCAATTCCACATAAAAATTTTTTTAACAATCATTTAAAAAAATTTTGAGTCCCAAATTTTCTCCCTCCTTCTCACTCCTTCCTCCTCCCTGAGAAGGCAGGCACTTTGATTTTGATCATACATGTGAGGTCATGCCAAACATATTTCCATATTAGCCATAGTTGCAAAAGAAAACAGAAACAAAATAAAACAACAAAAATAAGGAAAGTTTTAAAAAGTATGTTTCAGTCTGCATTCAGAGTTCATCAGTGCTCTCTGCAGAGGTGGGAGCATTTTTCAACATAGGTCCTTTGGAATTGTCTTGGATCGTTGTCTTGATCTGGGTAGCTAAGTCTTTCACGTTTACTGTGACTTTAAGAACATTTTCAATCACTCAGGACTAACAATAGAATCTCAGTTCTCACCCTATGCTGACTTGCAAATCTGACAATCCTAGGAGGAAAACTCCCACCAAAACCCCTGATAGTCAGTCTCATCCCATTTTAAACAACGATGTAATACCTCAGAGCTATGATGAGGTCTTGTGTTGTTATTGTGACTTTTTCAAAATATACTATTTGCTCAATAAATATAAACCCGAATTGTAAATAGAGGAGTGAAGGAATACTTGAAACATAAGGGTTTAGAAATCTAGAATTTACAGTTTAGGGTATGAGAGTCCCTGAAGACAAAAAGATGACATCTTTTCTCTTTTCATTTTACATTCTCCTTTGTTTTTGAATTCCATCATATTTTTTAAGTCTTCAGGGGAAACTCCACAAGAAAGGGAGTATAAGATCTAATTTTGACACAATATACAGAGCAGGTTTCTTCTCTGCTTACCTGCTGTCTAGACAGACAGTATAGACCGTGAAATTTTTCTTCCTATCTTAGGACATCGGGCACAATTTCAGGTCTAGGCGTAGACAATTTTCCTTCCTTCTGGAGTACAGAGTATGTAGCTTGGAAACAGAACCACTTAGGAATTTTGTTTTATGACTTCACTATCATGATCTCACAGCCAGATGGAGAAGCTGCTAGGTTTGCCCAAGCTTCTGGCAAGATGTACTACTGAGGCGAGGCCTGACCCAGTTCTGGGGACAACATGAGGTACCTGGTCTTCTCCCATCACCAGACTCAGTTGATCTTTCTACAACCTCCATAGATAAGAGTACAATAATTGTTTGAGGTCAGACCAGCCATATTCTCCTTAGAAGGAACATATTTTACTAAGGAAGTGCTTATTTTTAAAATGACCTCTTAGAGAACGCAGAAATTCATTTTGACTTTAATAGTAAATCAACAGAAATGTTATTGTGTCATTTGGGCTTTCGGGTATATAGCAGCCCTAACCATTAATTCTGCTCCTGTTTCCCTTTAACTTACTATCAGCTGGTAAAGAAATGGAATAATTTACTCTGTCTAAAATATGGATTGCACATATCAAGAGAATTAGATGGCACCTAGTATGCTTTGGGCGAATCCCTTTTGGAGGGTTTGCAAGACTATGTAGACAGGTATGGCTGGATCGTGATCTGTATTGTTAGAAGGACTTATACTCATGTCACTAAGATCATAGGTATATTCAAATGTAACAGCAGCATATCAGCAATAAGGTTCCTATTATTATCATAACAAAAGAATAGAACTTGTTATCAGTGGAACAAATTTTCAAGGTCCAGGGGCTTAAATTTGGGCTTAAGCCCAAATATCTCATTTTTTAAAATGATCATTCATTTAAAAATCTATTGTTTGGCTTAATGCACCTGTTTAATTGGAATGAAAAGTGTAGGTTCCTGTTAGCAGTATCCATTATTCTAGTCTCACTAGAGGACATTTATTTACCCTGCAAATTTGGGGCCTAAATTGTCTTGGGTTTGTTTCTGTGAGCTTGGGCTAGGAGAAGGTATGGTAGTTGGCATATGGTAATGATGACAGTAAAAAAGTTGTGACCTCTTCTCACAAGGACTAACTGAAGGAAGTCTGATTTCTGGTCCCGTTCTGCATAGAGTTAATTTTAAGAGAACTGTATTCTTGAATGATGATACTATTAATAACTTTGTTATTTATGTTTGGAAGTATATTTTCAGCTTCTGTTGCATGACAGGCCTTTACTCATCTTTCCCTTCCCCCCAAATTACTTTGTATTGTTAAGGGCTAAAATTCTAGCTAAACTGTCTAAAATATCTAATGAGTGGTCGCCAATAAATTATAAGCTTTAGCAAGAGTTAGACTTTTAAGCATTTATTAAGGAGAATAAGAATTTGGTAAAGAGAGAGAAAAAGGCCTAAATTCCTAGCTATTAAAGGGAGAGCACATTTCTAGCTCCGCTCTCCACCAGAGTCCAAAGGAAAGAGAGCGCGAGACTGAGCGCCAGTCTCTTCCTTCCTCCTCCCACTAGTCCGCGTCACTTCCTGACTCCTGAAGAAAAGACTCCTGGTCTTGCCCTCAAAGACCTTCGCTTCATGGGCAGAACTCTTCTACAGTTAGTATCCAGCAGGTGGCGTTATTCCAATCGTTACAGTCCCCCCTGTTGTTCCTCAAGAAACAAAATGTTTCCTTGACGGAACAGTAAAAAGAATATAATAACTATTGCTAGCTAATAATATGTGAACAACAATATAGAAAAGGAAGAGAGGAAAGTTTTGTCCAGAGGGGCGATTTTTTTTTTGTCCTCATGAACCGACGCTTTGACATTAGTCTTGCAAAGGGAGGGCCTCTGCAGAGAGTACATGTTACAGATGGTGTATATTATAACAGAAAGAGAAAAAAAACAACAAAAACAACAAATCAAAACTGTTCATTTAAAGTCTCTGAAAGTCTTTTCTTAGATGTCCTCTAGGTGTAGTCGTGGAATGGAAGTCTTTTCAGGGGTTGATGTGTGGATGCTGGTAATCAGCCAGGAAAATTTCCTACAAAATTGAGCTTAACACAACTTTAAAATAGCTTTGTCAATAATCAAATCCAACAATGAAAGTTCTCAAAAACATGTCTAAGGGAATTCAGAATCTTAGTTGTTACACATGAAACATATAATAAAACAAAAATTGAACCATTCTTTAAAATTATAATATTACTATAGTCCCCCCTTATGGAGGGTAATTGAGAAGACAATTGCTGCAATATTAATTAATAAAAATAATTTTTATCTTTGTTTTATCACTTTTTGCATCATCTGCCTAATTATCCTCATGCCATTATGAGAAATTAAAAAATCTAATATAATTGGTAACAGGTGTCAAGGCCAAATTCAACACTGTATTTATCATGACACCTGAGATAATTATGGGGGTTACCATAAAAGAACAGAGAAATGATGGGATATGAGCATTCCCACACTTGAGCAATATGTACTGCCCATACAGTATGCCAGGCTTAAAATAGGTGGATGGAATATATGTCCATGCCACCGAACATATTGGAAGAAACTGAGTCAGACTTAATCAGATGCATGGGACTGAGATGTCCATGGCATCAGGCATATAGGAGGGAGCATGGAAGCCAGGTGTAGAAGTGAGATGGGTGGGATGAATACTTCCAGCCATCTGTACAATATTGTGGGGAAAAATAAAATAAAATATTAAACCAAGAGAATCCAACCTCAACATTAGTCAAAAGCCGTTCCCTCGGCCATACCTTGACTTCATGCATGTCTCCCCTCATGTGACAATTCAGTGTCTGCTCTTGCATGTATTCCTCTTGTGATTGGATGGCATCTTGGCCAACTGGCATCTGATAACTCAGAATAAAGGCAATTAATGTCTTAAATGATAAGTTCCCATAATCCAAGTCTCATATGGATTTAAAAATTGAGGATAATAAATGATTGCAAAAAATGTGAATACATCTTGACTCAGAACACAATATATAATTATGCAACAATTTCAAATAATACCCCTTTTTTTTACTTAGTATACAATTACTTTTTTGAAAAATCTGAACATATTTAAATAAAAGTTAAAGCACAACACAATCTCAAAGACAACTTTTACAAATGTTCCCCTCTTTTTTTTTTTTTTGGAATATGCTTATCAAAAATAATACTTCTAGAATCAATTTACACTTGCCATGGCAAACAATTTGCCAGGGAAATGCTTTAAAGAGTTTGATCAAATAATCAGTTGAGAAAAAATAACAAAAACAAACAACTCAGAATATGGGAGCACAATACTCCTAGAATTAACATTGTATAATAAAATCAAAACCATCTTGCAATGTTTCAAAATTAGAGATGAATAAATAGAAAAAAAATACACATGGAACAATAAAAGACAATGAAATTCAAACTAGGGAAATCTAAATGAATATGAACTTAATATTAATAAGAGTATTATAAAATATAAACTTGATCACATGACTATAAAAAGCTTTTACAAATATTCTCCTTGTTTTAAAAACTAAGTATAAAACACAATCTCAAAAGCATGAAAATCTCTATGAAAATAAACCCATACCATTAATTTCAAAATGTAGGTGTAATAGCATAGAAATCCTATGTAACCTCTGAACTGATACTATTAATAATCTGAGTGAATTTAGAACACTTTTGATTCCGATATCTAAAATCCCCAATACTCATATCAATACCTTGCTTCTTACTTCTACATTTCTGTAAAATATATATACTTCCATGGCAAAAGAAGCAGAGTCTTGAACTATGTTGATTGTTATTATTCTTATTCAGCTTAACTTTTTCTTCTTTAACCCCTCTATATTGTCTGTCAGTCTTTTCACCATACAAATGCTTTATAAGATTACTAATTAAAGACAAAAGCAGGTTAGCAAAATTATGAACAAAACGAGCATATCTGGAATTTAAAGGGTTTTCTAAGGTTGTCTCAGAAGCACAGCCAGGCTGGGGAAGGACTGAGCCTGAAGCTGCAAATGTAGTTACAGAAAGTTGAGCATGCGCATCAGATCTCTGGACTTCCCAGGCAGGGGAAGCAATGGGCTTGGCCATAGGAGGAGTAGAGGGTGGGGTCTGGAGAGGAGGGGAGGGACCAGAGCAATTTGAATCAGACTTGATTTTGAACTCAGGCCTGGATTCCTCTTCCCCCACTTTGCCTCCAGGTGCTAGGGGATTAAAAGCTTCTAGAGGGTGGGTCATTGCCTCCAGGCATGCAAAATTAAAGCAACAATTAGTGTTAGAACTGGGAAAAGCTGCGGGAATCTCTTCAGGTTTCTCTGAAAAAGCATGGTTGGGAGAGGGAGAGATATTTCCTTGTGTGAGTAAGTTGCTGGCTCTTTTAACAAAAATAAAAAGAAAAATAGAAAATCCACAAAAACAAAGCATTAACATGATCTTATCCCCCATTTGTCTGGTTAAACAGACTAAAATCAAAAATAGGGTAATTAGGGAGTTTAAAAGGTCCATTCGAAAAAATTTAAAGGAAAACACAGCCAGTACGCCAGTACTTAGCAGTTAAAGGGAGAGGGAGGGGAAATTTCTTACCCAACCAGAAGATCAGAAGACTGAAGTTTAGCTTTCCTCTTCGTGGTCAGCCATCTGTTAAGGGCTAAAATTCTAGCTAAACTGTCTAAAATATCTAATGAGTGGTCGCCAATAAATTATAAGCTTTAGCAAGAGTTAGACTTTTAAGCATTTATTAAGGAGAATAAGAATTTGGTAAAGAGAGAGAAAAAGGCCTAAATTCCTAGCTATTAAAGGGAGAGCACATTTCTAGCTCCGCTCTCCACCAGAGTCCAAAGGAAAGAGAGCGCGAGACTGAGCGCCAGTCTCTTCCTTCCTCCTCCCACTAGTCCGCGTCACTTCCTGACTCCTGAAGAAAAGACTCCTGGTCTTGCCCTCAAAGACCTTCGCTTCATGGGCAGAACTCTTCTACAGTTAGTATCCAGCAGGTGGCGTTATTCCAGTCGTTACAGTATTAATTTTGCATATGCTTTGTATTTATTTATTTACATGCTATATACCCCAGAAAGAGTGTAAGCTCTGGTGAAGGATATTGGTAGAGAAAAATCCCAGGTGCAACTTAAAGCTATCAAATATGGCAATCCTACAGCAGGTACTTGACAGAATTTCTATGTCTGTCCCAATCTTTTATGTCCCGAAAACCTGAAACAGTTTTGATATATTATTTATTTCCTAAATTAGATATATTTCAGCTTGCCAATTATATTTGATATGGGACTTTTGCATTACCTCTGCTTTGGTACGTTTGGGACAAGCTTGGCTTTTCCCTCTGAGTCTTCTAGGCATGACATTTTCCAAGAAAACAGATTTTTCCTTTATCTAAATAATTCTGAATGCTGTAGCTTTTGATTAAACCTGATTTTGGGGAAATCGTAAAGGAATAGCAACAGTGCAATTTATTTTATTGATAGTTGAAGTTTTATTTTCATCTTCTATGCAAGTTATGAAAAACTTTTCTAATTTCAGAACTGAGAAGCAAGAGGACTGACATCCATATTGTAATTATGATCAAATGATGTATGGTGGCATAGGGTCTGAACAAATAACTGAGGACTCCAGATTCTTGGAGGTGGTCAAGTGATTCTTGATTTTATAAAAAGAATTTTCAGTTTAAAGTATGGACTCCACATTTTGTCTTTTTTTCTGGTGTGCCATTATGGGAGTTTCAGTACTACCACAAAGTAAGAAAATGTGAATTAAATCCTGATGTTACTTGAGATGGAGATAGTGCATTTGTCTGGTTCAGGTTGGTGAAATTCAATTCAGCACACAATTTTGAAGAGCTTTTTATGATCTGGGGAACTAGGTGTAGTACCTAGAATAGCACCTGTGCTGAGGTGTCAAGGGAAGCTAGGGAGTTTGAGGGAGCAGAGGTGATCCGGGGATGCATTCCAGCAGTCTGTGCAAAGGTGCGGAGAGAGTGCTTGACAGTCTCGCCAGCCTGGCTAAATGTGGCAGGGGAATAATGTGGACTAAATCCATAAATGTAGGTTACGGGCATAGTGACATGCTAATTTCCCACTTGTCCAACAAGAGTATTTTGTTTTTGTTTTTAAATTGGCTTTGGCCTCTGGTTAGAAAAACTGCGGAACCTTTTTTTTTTCTGTTAGTCAGCATTTGTCGAATGATTGGAGAAAGGAGTTTTGATGGGGGAAGGGAAGTATTAAA
Organism: Dromiciops gliroides; assembly: GCF_019393635.1. Lineage (NCBI taxonomy): Eukaryota > Metazoa > Chordata > Mammalia > Microbiotheria > Microbiotheriidae > Dromiciops > Dromiciops gliroides. Next base: position 31,582,550 of record NC_057861.1, on the reverse strand, counting down.
TATTCTCTTTATGTGGGAGAAAGAGTCCCTCCAGAAAAAGAAACTGGGTGAAAATACAACTTACTCCGAAGAATTACAGCTTCCAGAATCTTTCATTTCTAGTTCTTGTTCTAGTTAAGGGAGTAAATTAATTTCAAGTTATTCTGCATGAATCTCCTAAGTTTGGAAAGAATAAAAAATATTTGTGTTTGAATAGAAGGATAGAATGCCCTTCTTTGCTTTTTCTTTCGGTGCCTACATCTGACATAGCCCAGGAAATGCAAAAAACTTCTGTCCAAGAAGTAACCAAAGGAAATAAGGTACTCTTTAGCCCACAAGTCATTTATCTTCTCTTCAGTAACTGGTCAAATCGAACTTGAATCTCAGGCCCAAAACATAATCTAGTTCAGATTTCTTGTCTTGTCTTTTTTCAGGCTTGGCTTTTTTTTTACCTATTAAAATAAACTTCTGTATTACAAGGACATTTGTTCATCATGTGTTTGCTGTTTAGTAATCAAGCTTCCTGTCCTCAAGAGGAAATGCAAACCTTTTATAATAAAAAGGCAGAAAGGGATCACACAGCTGTGATGTAGGTTGGTATTTGTCTTGGTGGCAGTCTACCATCCAGCCTAACTTGTCCTCTCCTACAGAAACTCATTCTTGGATCTAGGTCCTACTCTTTTTTTTTTTTTTTTTTTTTTTTTAGTGAGGCAATTGGGGTTAAGTGACTCACACAGCTAGTAAGTGTTAATTGTCTGAGGCCTGATTTGAACTCAGGTACTCCTGACTCCAAGGCCAGTGCTCTATCCACTGCGCCATCTAGCTGCCCCCGGTCCTGCTCTTAATAAAGAAAATTCTTCTTTTTCTTTTGAGAAGATAAACATTTAAGTAAAAGAAACGATTATATTTGGTTGCTTAGAAGCAGTAGTCACTTTACAGATATAAAGACAATATAGAGGCATTACTATCTTTGCCCTTGAACCCTAAAAACCACAGGACCCTTCCATCGGATTTGCGGCTGCAACTTCCTATTTGTGTTCGCTCTACAATTGGAAAGTCAGCTTCTTTTGAGCAGAGATTGTCTTTTCTGTGTGTGTCCCCTGCTCTTATCTTAGCGTGCTGATTTGTACATAGTAAGCTTAACAAATGTGTTATTCACGAATTCATCTTATGACTATTTCCCAGGTATCTAAGTCTTTTCTGTATTTGTGAGGAAGAATCAACCTCAGGGGTTGAAGGGGTGGTACAACCTGTTATTTTCATTGTGGATTAAAGGAAGCCTATGAGAAAGTATATTCCCTTAACATCTTCTAATTATTTCTGGTTTGAAAAATGTACTGGCTAAAGTACTGTGGCACAGGATGCTTAAAATTGGGGTGTGGTTGCTTGCTAGAAGATGGGACTAAAAAGTAGTGTGATAGATTTTTCCCTTTTTTAAAATAAATTTTTATTGATCTTTTTTTTAATATCACTAGAATTTCTGTCCCTCCCCTTTCCCCATCCCAGAGAGCCATTCCTTATTACAAATAATATTTTGTGGCACTGATTAAAAACTGAGGGAGGGAAGGAAGAACATATGCACCCTAATGTTACTGTGCAATGTTATATATATGTTAGTAATTCTGCCATGGCCCCAAAAGTTTCTGGAATATTTTTCTTGGAAATTGCATTTAGAGACTGTGGCACATCCTTGTGAGTGCCTGGAATAATGACAAATTTTTGTTCTCTAGGTGCATTTGATTTTGGAGTTTAAGGTCACTGGGAACAAAGCGTGATGATGGCTAACCCCCTAACTATTCTAAAGGCAATTCTTTTAAAAACATTTTTATTTAAAGTTTTGAGTTCCAAATTTTCTCCCTTCTTTCCCTCTCTCTGAAGCAGTAAGCATTCAGATATAGGTTATGCACGTGCACTTCTTTAAAGCATTACCATGTTAGTCATTTTGTATAAGAAAACTTGAATAAAAGAAAAAATAAAAGAAAGTGAAAAATAGCACATTTTAGTCTGTGTTCCATCAATATCAATTTTTTCTTTGGAGATGGATAGTATGCTTCATCATTAGTCCTTTGGGATTGTCTTGGATCATTGCATTGCTAAGAATAATTAAGTTATTCACAGTTCTTCATCGAACAATATATATATATATATATATTTTTTTTTTTTTTTGGCTGGGCATTGGGGGTTAAGTGACTTGCCCAGGGTCACACAGCTAGTAAGTGTCAAGTGTCTGAAGCTGGATTTGAACTCAGGTCCTCCTGAATCCAGGGCCAGTGCTTTATCTACTGTGCCACCTAGCTGCCCCTTCATTGAACAATATTGCTGTCACTGTGCACAATGTTCTGGTTTGACTCACTTCACTATACATCAATTCATACAAGTCTTTCCAGGCCTTTCTGAAATCATCCTGCTTGTCATTTCTTATAGTACAGTAATATTCCATCACAATCATATACCACAGCTTGTTTAGCCATTCCTCAATCGATGGGCATTCATTTGATTTCCAATTCTTAGCCACCACAAAAAGAGCTGCTATAAGTATTTTTGTACGATTAGGTCTTTTTCTCTTTTTTGGGATGTCTCTGAAGTCAATTCTAAGAAAAGTGGTCCAAAATTGTTTTGCTAAGATTTCCCTTCCATACTTCTTAAAGTTGATTTTTGTAAATGTGGCTTTGTCTGCCCTGAAAATGGCATACAAAGGTGTATCTTAGTCATTATGGCTTCTGAGTAGCTTTAATTGCATTTAAGCAAGTTTGACATACTGTTTGTTAATAATAATGTGAAGTAGCAAATAAATTTGGGAACTAAAAATCATTGATGGGACAGCTAGGTGGTGTAGTGGATAAAGCACGGGTCTTGGATTCAGGAGGACCTGAGTTCAAATCCAGCCTCAGACACTTGACACTTACTAGCTGTGTGACCCTGGGTAAGTCACTTAACCCTCATTGCCCCACCCAAACCCCCAAATCCTTGATACTTTATTCTTTGTATTTTGTTGAGAAAGACTTCACTGAAGCATTAAATCTCTGTCAGAGTTCCTTGTTTTAAAACACTAAATCTGTGGAGCCAGAAGAATATGCATTGGGAAAGCTGATGCTGTAGTCTTGTTAGCTTTACATTCAGACCTGGTTCTTCTTTTATCCAAAAGCTTTGTATGTCAATCCGGCCTCAGACACTTGACACTTACTAGCTGTGTGACCCTGGGCAAGTCACTTAACCCTCATTGCCTTGCCAAAAAAACCCCCCAAAAAACCAAAAGCTTTGTATGTCATAGGCAGAGACCTTTGCACTGGAATTTGCGTATGAATGGGATATAAGGTTGGTCCCTAAAACATGGGGGAGAAAAACCTTGGACTTAGTAGGTTAGCACATTTGGGTAAAGTAATGATTCTCAAAATTCTGACCATAGAACTCTTGACTGAGGCAAGAGACCTTATTGGATCCCTATTCCTGCTTGCTACAATAATACTTTTTTTGGGGGGGGACGACTAGTCAATCCTTAGAGATAGGGGCCAGGGTAAGGAGTAAGCCAAGAAAGAATAGGATCAGTGTGTCAGGTGTAACCTCCTTCAGTTCCACTCTACCTCATTTCAAGGGTTAGCGTTTTACCCTCGAATTGAGACACATGGTGCCATCTTCTGTCTTATCTATGCTGGTAGCAATGATGGCAGTAGCATAGTAACCCTGTGCAATATGCCCAAGCTGTGATTCCTGAATTTATAACAGTAAAATGTCATTTGATAAACAGTCCCTGATTCTGCCACATGCTCTCCAGTAACCTCCTGCAGACACCAGTGTGTATTGATGGCTCTGTACAAATATGGCTCTCCACAGTCCGTATTTTGAAAGAAACTCCACTGAGTTGGAGCATGCTATGAGGTAGAGGTTGACATGAACTTCCAGTACAGATACTGACCCTGTAGCTGATGAAAGAGGGAACAGAATAAGAAAGGACAGACCTGTATCCACTGCCTGCAGGAGGAGGAGGGGATTTCAGCCATTTTAATTTTGGACTGACTGTACAGGACTTAATAAGAGAGATTCGAAGCTAATTTTTAAGCAGATGAGACAATGTATTATCTATGCCAGGGGCACTTAATCTTTTTTGTGTCGTGAACCACACTGGTAATCTGGTGAAGCCTAAAGATCCCTTCTGAGGGGATTTTTGTATGCATGTAATAAAATATACAGGTTTACAAAAGAAACTATGCTGAATACAGTAATAATATTTTTTAAAAGTTTGGAGACCTCTTGTGTAGGCTATATAGATGATGGGTATCATCTTCATCCTCATCCTCATCCTCATCCTTATTTTGAGACTTGGTTTTCCTATCTTGCCCAGGCTGGAATTAAAAGGGCAAAAGTTTTTGTTTTGTTTTGTTTGCGGGGGCAATGAGGGTTAAGTGACTTGCCCAGGGTCACACAGCTAGAAAAGTTTTTTCTTTTCTTTTTCTTTCTTTCTTTCTTTCTTTTTTTTTTTTTTTCGGTGAGGCAATTGGGGTTAAGTGACTTTCCCAGGGTCACACAGCTAGTAAGTGTTAAGTGTCTGAGGCCGGATTTGAACTCAGGTCCTCCTGAATCCAGGGCTGGTGCTCTATCCACTGTGCCACCTAGCTGCCCCTGAAAAGTTTTTTCTTAAAGTCAAACACTGTCTTGATTAAAAAAAAAAAAATTACTCTTTTCTAGATGTTACAGGCTTGAAATTCTGAAGCATTTGCTTGCCCCTGTTAAATTAGAAGATGGACTCCTTTTACCTTATTTTGGAAAATAGATAGCTTTATAAATAAATTGAGCATATAATAATCAATGTGCTTTCCCCATGATTTTTGTGGTTGCTAAAAATATGCTTGTATGTTTTTTCTCTGCAGGTTTAACTCAAAGACTGACTTCAGCATAGGAGCACCTACATTCGTATCAATGGTTGGGAAAAGATAGTGACCAGAAGCAAAGGGGAAAAACATCTTTGGTGTAGTAAAGAAGATGAGTATGCTAAAACCAAGTGGGCTTAAGGCCCCTACTAAGATCAGTAAGCCTGGATCTACTGCCTTGAAGACACCTGCTGCTGGTATTTTTACATTTTTATTAAATACAATCAAATTATGGTATAATCTAAAGATATTAGTATTGTTTTTTTAAAGACTTTGATTTATATTCTCTAGTTTATGTTAAGATATAAAGTTTAATTCATCAACTTTTAGAGATGGATGTCTCCTTCATAATTTCAGACTTTACTCCTTTGAAAAATTTTACATTTATTAGTCAGTTTAGTTGAATTTAGTACAGTGTAATAATTGCCAACATTTATATTGCTTGTATCTAAGGTTGGATTTGAACTAGTCTCTCTGATTCCAAGCACTGTGTCACCTAGCGCCCCCATAGGTATCATCCCTATGGAAATGACTCCTAAATCTATGTATCTTAACACTAATCTGTCTCTCTTTTGTCTTTTGTATTTCCCATAGATTTTTTTTTGTGGGGCAATGAGGGTTAAGTGACTTGCCCAGGGTCACAAAGCTAGTAAGTGTCAAGTGTCTGAGGCTGGATTTGAATCCAGGGCTTGTGCTTTATCCACTGCCCCCATAGATATTATTTTTTATCTTAAACCTGCTTCTCCTCTTTTGAGGGTAAGCACCATCTTTCCTGCCCGACACATCTATAACTTCAGTCATCCTTGACTCCCCCCTTTCTCCTTAGCATACCATTATCCAGTTAGTTTCCCTGTTTTGTCAATCCTGCCTCCAAAGCATCTCTTATATGTCTTCCCTTCTCTATGTTCATGGTTACCCTAGGTTAAACTTTTATTGCTTCTCCTCTGGACTACTGTCAGAGCTCCCTTAGTGATCTTTCTTAGTCAGCTATTTCTTTCTCTAATCCATCTTAACACACATCCAAAATAACCTTCCTAAATCTGAGGTCTACAAATTTCTTAGCTTGGTATTTAAGGCTCTCTACAATCTATCTAGCCTTCTTTTACATGACTCCCCTTCATGGATGGTGCTCTAGCCAAACTAGAATGCAGTATTCCATTTTCCACTTCTGTGCCTTTACTCAAGCTCTGCCTCATGCCCAGCATGTAATCCTTCCTCATTCCCACCTTTCAGAATCCTTGGCTCTCTTTAAGGTTCAGCTGGAGTGCCCCTTCCTTCATCGAGATTTCCCTGGTCTCCCCTTATCTCCCCCATCCTATTTGTTAGTGCTTTCTCCCCATTTAATTTTTCTTTCAATTTAATTATTTGTGTAGAACTTGTACACCTCCATAAAATATAAGCTCCTTGGTCGTGGGAGCCATTTGTTTTTTTGTTTTTGTATCTCTAGCACCTAGCATAAGCCCTAGTTGATGGTAAATGTTAAATGAATAGTTTAACTGAAATGAAAGTATCAGCAGTCTTTAAAAACACACAGTAGTTTTGTTTTGCTTTTTGAAAAAATGTTTCATGATCTCTTTGTCTTTTCACTCCTTAAACTACAAGCAGTTTTTAAACAGCTTAATCTCTGGCAACACTTTATATAAAAGATGAGTCCTTGTTGGAGATATTGTAGAATAAATTCTAGCTTCAGCTAGGCCTTAGATTGGACCTCAAAGGTTCCTTCCAACTCTAGCATTTTATGACTACACTGAAAAGTACACGTATGTCATTGCATATCCTTCCTAAGGAGCTGTGTAGAAGAGTAGGATAAGTGTTACTCTTCATTTCCATAGCTCTGTTCTTTCTTGGTATGGCTTTCATCTCTTTTTTTTTTTTTTAATTTTTTTGTTTTTTTAGTGAGGCAATTGGGGTTAAGTGACTTGCCCAGGGTCACACAGCTAGTTAAGTGTTAAGTGTCTGAGGCTGGATTTGAACTCAGGTACTCCTGACTCCAGGGCCAGTGCTCTCTCCACTGCGCCATCTAGCTGCCCCGCTTTCATCTCTTTTTATATCTGAGTAAGACAGTTTTAGGGATGGTAGAGAGTGAATCTGTGGTTCTACTCCATAGCTACTGGTCCTGACTGACTCTTGTTGACTAACTTGAGCAGAAAAATGGAGCCAGAAACACTTTGCAAAAGATTGCTGTCTGTGACCTACCTGAAGTTAAAAAATAAGGTTAGGGCTATGTTCTAAGATAGAGTTGTGTATGATTTTAGATAATTATTATTTTACATTTAACCTTTTCCTCTGAGAAACTTTTGTTATTTTTTTTAATCTTAACTGAAAGCAAACAGCAGTCCTCACTGTCATACCTTGTAAAAAGTTTCATTAAGTAGAAATTAAAGTGAAGTTTATTTTTTTTTATCTTTCTCCTTCCTTTCAAAACAATAATAAAAAATTATCTATACTAGAAACAGAATAGCTGGTTTTGCTTTCTATGGTGCACATGCTTTTGGATCTGGGTTGTATATGCTTAAGGATTAGTTTTGATCTCCACTGATATCCTCTCCTTTTTTTTCCGCTGTAGTTCCGGCTCCAGTAGAAAAGGCAATATCCGTTGATAAAACATCAAGTACACCATCCCCCGAGACTCATGAAGAGTTTGTGGATGACTTTCGAGTTGGGGAACGTGTTTGGGTAAATGGCAACAAGCCTGGATTCATCCAGTTTCTTGGGGAAACACAATTTGCACCAGGCCAGTGGGCTGGAATTGTGTTGGATGAACCAATTGGCAAAAATGACGGATCAGTGGCAGGAGTTCGGTATTTCCAGTGTGAACCTTTAAAGGGCATCTTTACAAGGCCTTCAAAACTGACTCGGAAAGTGCTAACAGATGATGAAGCCAATGGCATGCAGGCTGCTCCTACTTCCAGAGCCACATCCCCTCTCTCCACTCCCGTGATCAGCGTGGCATCCTCATCTCCAGCTGCACCGTCCCAGTCTGGTATACCCCATAAAGTTTCCCAGCCCATAGCTAAGGAATCTTCCACTCCTCCTCCCCCTCAGATCAGCAGCCTCGCCAAAACTGCCAGTGAATCTCTCTCCAACCTTTCAGAAGCTGGGTCCGTAAAGAAAGGAGAAAGAGAGCTGAAAATCAGCGACCGAGTCTTGGTGAGTCTGAACGGTGCTCATAGAATCCCGTTCATGCCCAGTGAGTGCTACTCTGTGACATGAGAGCCCCTGTTAGAGGACCGATGGGGCTTTTGTTCTCGAACTTAGATTTATTACTACACTTGGGGTTGTTTCATTAGAATAAGTTTGTAAGAAAACAAATCGGAACACAATGGTAGCCTAGAAATAGGCACAAATTTTCAAAGATTCATTTTGAGCTTTCCCCAGTGATTTAGCCAGGAGAAAAGTGTTACATATTTACTGAACATGTAATATACAGTTTAGCAGATATTAAACCAACATGGATAAATCAAACTTGGAAGAAGTTGCTTGGATCTTACTATAGGTTGTTTTTCAATCTGTTATTGCCTTGTTAAAGACAGGGCTTGGGAACAGTATTAAAGATGCTGGCGGGGGCAGCTAGATGGCTCAGTGGATAGAGCACCAGCTCTGGAGTCAAGAGTACCTGAGTTCAAATCCGGCCTCAGACACTTAAAAAAAAACTTTAATAGCTGTGTGACCTTGGGCAAGTCACTTAACCCCAATTGCCTCACAAAAAACAAAACAAAAAAACAAAGACCTAAAAAGATGCTGGCCTCCTTAAAATTTTAGAATAATACTAATTTAAATTAGAATTGTTATTTCCTGGTTGTCATTACTTCCAGCCTATCAGACTTAAGCCTCATAGGATAAAAAATGCAAAGCAGTACTAGTTTTGTGTAGCAGCAGGGAACATGTGGTATAAAGATTATTTGATCTCTGAAATCATTACATGTGCTGTTTGGCTTTCTGGCTTTATTACTGTTAAAATTGAAGTGCTGCTTTGATGGATTTATAGCGTCATACACTTAAGACATTCCAGTGCCCTTTTTTTATTATACTTAAGTTCAATACAAAAGCATCCAGCTTGCCAGATATCTTATTCTGTATCTCTTTAATCTATTCAATACCTATACATTTCTAGATGCTTTGTAAACACATAATGGCTTCCATCAGTATAAGGAAATGTTATAGTTGGAATTTCAGGAATTTTCAAGCTGAAAGGAGCTTCTTTTTTTTTTAAGTTTAATTGATGCCTTTTTTAAAAAATAAAGGTATTTGGGGGCAGCTAGGTGGAGTAGTGGATAAAGCACCAGCCCTGGATTCAGGAGTCCCTGAGTTCAAATCCGGCCTCAGACACTTAACACTTACTAGCTGTGTGACCCTGGGCAAGTCACTTAACCCTAATTGCCTCATCCACCCCCAGCCCCCTATAAATAAATGAATGAGTGAATGAATGAATGAATGAATGAATAAAGGTGTTTTGTTATTTTCAGTTACATGTAGACATAGTTTTCAACATTTGTTTTTATAAGATTTCCAATTTCAAATTTTTCTCCCTCCCTCCCCCCTCCCCAAGACAGCAAGTAATCTGAAATAGGTTATACATGTGCAATAACATTAAACATATTTCTGCATTAGTCATGTTATAAGAGAAGAATTGGAGCAAAAAGGAAAAACCTCAAAAAAGAAAAATAACAGCACCAAAACTGAAAGAAACAGTATGGTTCAATCAGCATCCATATTCCACAGTTCTTTTTTTTTCTTCTGGATTTGGAAAGCCTTTTCCATCATGAGTCCTTTAGAACTGTCTTGTACTGTTGTATTGGTGAGAAGAATCTAGTCTCTCACAGTTGATCAACACACAATGTTGATGATACTGTGTATAATGTTCTTCTGGTTCTGCTCATCTCACTCATCATCAGTTCATGCAAGTCCTTCCAGATTTCTCTGAACTCCTCCTGCTCATTGTTTCTTACAGCACAGTAGAATTCTATTACATTCATATACCACAACTTGTTCGGCCATTACCCAGTTGATGGGCATCCCCTCAATTTCCAGTTCTTTGCCACCACAAAAAGAACAGGTATAAAGTCCTTTTCCCTTTTTTATGATCTTTGGGAAAAAGACCCAAAAATGGAATTGCTGGGTCAAAGGGTATGCACAGCTTTATAGCCCTTTGGGCATAATTCCAAATTGCTCTCCAGAATGGTTGGATCAGTTCACAGCTCCACCAACAATGCATTAGTGTTCTATTTTTCCACAGCTTCTTCAACATTTATTAATTTTCCTTTTTTGTCATATTAATGAATCTGATAGGTGTCAGGTTGGTACCTCAGAGTTGTTTTAATTTGCATTTCTCTAATCAATAGTGATTTAGAGCAGATGCCTTTTGTTTTTTAAACTGTATTTATTTCCCAGTGTTTACCATCCCATCCCACTTAATTCCCTCTCTTGTAACACATTCAGTTCATCTAGTTATTGATGACCTTTTCGTGAAAGGCACTATGTTAGTCTCTGAGGACCTAGAGATAAAAATAAAAAAGTCTCTGCCTTCAAGGAGCAGACATTCTACTAGAGGAATGCAGTTGTGTACACAGATAAGACCATATAACTAAGTTGTTTGATGGACTAGTTAACATTAGTCATCCCCCCACCTTACCACTTGCCTGTTCATTTGAGAGATGAGGGAGAGGGGCTTATTTCTGAAACCAACATCTCTCATTGGGTTTAATTTGAACTAAACACCTTTTTAATATTCTTTTTGTTTATATTATTGTAGTCATGTATTATTCTGATTGATTTTTAATTCTTTTCACTTAATAGTATTTTATTTTTTCCCAATTGCTTGTAAAGATAGTATTCAACATTTCATTTTTGTAAGATTTTTGAGTTCCAAAATTTCCCCCCAACCCCCTGAGACAGCAAGCAATCTGATGTAGGTTATTTCATTCATTCATTCATTTATTTATTGCAGGGCAAAGAGGGTTAAGTGACTTGCCCAGGGTCACACAGCTAGTAAGTGTCAAGTGTCCGAGGCCATATTTGAACTCAGGTCCTCTTGAATCCAGGGCCAGTGCTTTATCCACTCTGCCACCTAGCAGCCCTCTCTGATACAGGTTATACAGTACAATCATGTTAAACATTTCCCCACATTAGTCATGTTGTGAAAGAAAATCAAAACAAAAGGGAAAAACCATGAGAAAGAAAAAACAAAGAACAACAAAAAATGAAACTAGTATGCCTCAATCTGCATTCAGACCCATAGTTCTTTCTTTGGATGTGGATACCATTTTCCATCATGAGTCTTTTGAATTGCCTTGGCTGATTGTTGTCTTCACTTTGCATTAGTTCATATACATTTTCCTATGTTGCTCTGAACTCTTTGCATTTATCCTTGCTATGGATACAACGATATTACGTTACCTTCAGTTCATTTAACGATTCTTCGATCTCTAGGTTCCCTTATTGGTTTTTCCTTTTTTTTCTACCACAAAAACGTTCTATGAATATTTTGATATGCATATGAATTTATGTATGTTATGTATGATATGTATATGTTACTATGAATATTTTGTTATGGGCATGAAAACATTCATAGTTGAGCATCACACAATATTGCTGATACCGTGTGCAACGTTTTCCTGGTTTTGATCGTTTCACTTTGCATCAGTTTGTACAAGTCTTTCCAGGTTTTCTGAAATTTGCCTGTTCATTTACTGTACCACAGCATTCCATTGCAATCATAAAATACAGTTTGTTCAGCGATTTCTCAATTGATGGGCATTTCCTCAATTTCCAATATTTTCCCACTACAAAAAGGACTGCTATAAATATATTTTCACATGTAGGTCTTTTTCCGGTTTTTTTTTATCTCTTTGGAAAACAGACCTAGTATTGGTATTGCTGGGTCAGTTTAGTTGTCCCTTGGACATAGTTCCAAATTGTTCTCCAGAATGGTTTGATCAGTTCACAACTCTACCCATAGTGCGTTAGTGTTACATTTTTCCCACATCCTCTCCCAACATTTATCATTTTCCTTTTTTGTCATATTAGCCAATATGATAGGTGTGAGGTGGTCCCTTAAGAGTTGTTTTAATTTGCATTTCTCTAATCAAAAGTGATTTAGAGCACTTCTTCATAAGCATTGATTGATTTCTTCATTAGAAAACTGCCTCAGGGCAGCTAGGTGGTGCAGTGGATGGAGCACTGGCCCTGGAGTCAGGAGTACCTGAGTTCAAATCCGGCCTCAGAGACTTAACACTTACTAGCTATGTGACCCTGGGCAAGTCACTTAACCCCAGTTGCCTCACTAAAAATTAAAAAAAAACAAAACCAAAAGAAAACTGCCTCTTCCTATCCTTTGACCATTTATCAATTGGAGAATGGCTTATATTCTTTTTGTTTTGTTTTGTGAGGCAATCGGGGTCAAGTGACTTGCCCAGGGTCACACAGCTAGTATGTGTCAATAGTCTGAGGCCGGATCTGAACAGGCACTCCCGACTCCAGGGCTGGTGCTCCATCCACTGTGCCACCTAGCTGCCCCTATTCTTACAAATTTGATCCAGTTCTCTATATATTTTAGACATAAGGCCTTTATCAAAGACACTTGCTCTAAAGATCATTTCACAGCTTTCTGCTTTTCGTCTCATCTTGGTTGCACTGGTTTTGTTTGTTGTACAACAGCTTTTTAATTTAACATAATCAAAATGATCTATTTTACATTTCATAGTGCCCTCTCTTGTTTGGTCATTGTTTATGGTACCTCATTTTTGTGTGTTTTTTTTTAAAGCAAGATGTAGTTTCCTTTCTTATCTCTTACTTAGGTTTATTTTTGCTTTGGGATCAAGATTGCTACCCCTGCTTTTTTTTTTTTTTTGCAGGGCAATGAGGGTTAAGTGACTTGCCCAGGGTCACACAGCTAGTAAGTGTCAAGTGTCTGAGGTTGGATTTGAACTCAGGTCCTTCTGAATCCAGGGCCGGGTGCTTTATCCACTGTGCCACCTAGCTGCCCCCTTCCCCTGCTTTTTTTTTTTTTTACTTTGGCTGAAGCATAATAGATTCTTTTTTTTTTTTAATTCTTTTTTTTTTTTTTTTTTTAGTGAGGCAACTGGGGTTAAGTGACTTGCCCAGAGTCACACAGCTAGTAAGTGTTAAGTGTCTGAGACCGGATTTGAACTCAGGTACTCCTGACTCCAGGGCCGGTGCTCTATCCACTGCGCCATCTAGCTGCCCCGAAGCATAAAAGATTCTACTTCAACCCCTTACCTTTACTCTGTGTATGTATCTCTGCTTCAAGTGTGTTTTTTGTAAACATATTGTAGGATTGTGGTTTTTAATCTACTCTGCTATTTGCTTCCATTTTCTGGGAGAGTTCATCCCATTCACATTCACAGTTATGATTAACTGTATATTTCCCTCCATCCTATTTTTCTTCCTGTTTGTCCTCTCTCTCCTTTCCCCCTTTTCCCCTTCAACAGTGTTTTGCTTCTGTCTACTGTCTCCCCTGGTATTCTCTCTTATGTCAGTTATCCCTACACTTTAGTTAATCTCTTCCCCTCCTACTTTCCTGTCCTGTAATACAGATTTCTATATTCAGCTGATTATGTATATTATTCCCTCTTTGAGGTAATACTGATGATTAAGGTTCAAGTGATACCCATCACCCACCCTCCCATCTTTCCCTCTAATGTAATAGGCTTTTTGACCTTTTTTTGTGAAATAATTTATCCCATTCTACCTCTCCTTTCCTTCTGCACCCAGAAAGAGGAGTCTCTTTCTCATCCCTTAATTATTTTTTTGTCATTCTCTCAAATTCACCTTATTCCCATACCCTCTGTCTATGTATATTCCTTCTAGCTGTATTATTAGTGGTACAATTTTTAAGAATTATAAGTATCATCTTCTCATGTAGGCATGTAAACAGTTCAGCTCATTGAATCCCTTATGTTTTCTTTTCCCTTTTTAACTTTTTAGGTGCCTCTCAGGTCTTGGTATTGGAGATAAAATTTTTTGTTTAATTCTGATCTTATGAAAGCTTGAGATCCTTCTATTCCATTGAATGATCATTTTTTCCCTTGAAATATTATGCTTAGTTTCACCGGGTAGGTGATTTTTGGTTGTAGTCCTACTTCCATTTCCTTCTGCAATTAGATCTCTTTCTTCTAAGTAACCAAGCATAGTGTTTTCTTATCTAGTCTGTCACATTCTTTGGATTGTTTAATCCATTCACACTTAACGTTATGAAAATAAGTTTTATATTTTCCTCTATTTGTGCCTCTTAATATACATTTTTTGAATTAGGATTTTTGTGTGTGTGTATGGTTCCCCTTCCCTTTTGAAGTTAGTACTTTGTTACTGTGATTAGTTTTTCTTAATCTTTGTTCAACTGTGTCCGACTTTTCATGACCCCATGGATTTAAATGTCCATGGAATTTTCTTGGCAAAGATACTAGGGTCTTTGTAGGCCTCCATCAGTCACAGATGACCATGGATCAGCACCTTGAAGAGCCACAGGCCACAGTGTGGCTGTGCAGTCCGGACTATACGGGAGCTGCAGCTCCTGAGTGACTTATAACCGGTAACTGCCGCATCCTGTGTTGTATCTACCCCATGAGAAGTACCTGGAGTGTCCTCTCCAGGGCGCTGGCCTGGGTGGATCAATTGGAAAACAAGCTGTTGCCCATGCAGCAGATTTTCCCTCTCCGCAACACTAGTGGATCCAAAGGAGAGGCAGAGCCAATACAGTTTGGCACCAGTGCCGCAGCAGGAGTTGCCAGAGGGATGTGATGTCCAACATCCAATTGCCTAAGGGACTCGACTCCTGATTTTTCCTTGGGGTTAACTCCCGAAGCCTTTCCCATATATGGGTATAGCCGCAAGGCAGCAGAGGTTTCAAATCAGGGTTCCTTCCCCTAGGCAGATTGCCTGCCAAGGCTAACGAGCCCCACCTGCCCGAAGAGACTGGTTTTAAAGTGCCAGTGACTCGCCTTTGCCCCTTCTCCTGTTAGTGGAAATAGTTCTGCTACAGGAAGGCCAGGAGTTGGGCTTCAGTTGTAAGAGGCTATTTGAGATGCACGCTATTGGAGCATTTTATAGAGAGTGGGAGCTTATCCCCACTCCCACCCTGGCATGACAAACCTTTGGAACCAATACTAGGGTCACACAGATAGTAAGTGTCTGAGACCCACTTTGAACTCGAGTATTCCTGACTCCAGGCACAATGCTCTTTTTTTTTTTTAATTTAATAAAGTTTTTTTTTCCGTTACATGTAAAGATAGTTCTCAACTTTTGTTTATACGGCACAATGCTCTTAATCTACTTTAAAGTTCTTCCTCCAGGCCTCACCCTTCACCTCCTCCCCACTTCCATTTCTCAACTCTTAATCTGATTTTGAAGTTTTATTAAATTTATTGATTTATTTTTTTTTCTGCTTGTTATTTAGTTATTTAATTCTTCCCTTCTTTCTCTTCCTTTCCCCTCTCAGTTAAGTAGTTAATTCAAAATTTCCTTCTAATTTCTTTTTTTCTAAGGAGTTCTTTACTTTTTCTCATTATTTTCTTATCTTTCTGCCTGTTTTTAACTTTTTTCTTTGTTTCATGATCAGTATGATTATTTATTCCTTCTTTAACCTCTTTTTCTCCCCTCATAGATTCAAAGCTTCTTAATTGCCAATTAAAGAGTTCTCTTTTCCATCCAAATTCCATTTATTACCTTGTAGTTCTTTCCTCCTCACTCCTTTTTGCTGTTGTGCCTCTCTTTTAGAAATATCACTGGATGATGAGAGTTAATGAGGATAGAATCATTATTACAAGGGAAATGTTTTCCTCTGTCTCAAGTTGTTTAGTCTGATTCTGTCCTTTGTCCCTCCCATCATTATTTTATTTCCCATTTGCCATGTAATCTTCTCATTGATTCCATGCCTTCTTATACTTTTGGATACCAGTTGTGCCCTCAGGAATGCCATTTTTCCTTCTCTTATGGAAAGTTGTTATCCATGAATGCATGCTATTCTCTCAGAGGACATTGTCTCTTTGTGTACCAACTCCTTGCAGATTAATTAATCCTGTAAGGTTCTTATAGATTTCCTCAAGGAATGTTTTTAGTGGAGTCTCTTTTCCTCATCTAGTCAAGTTTCTTTTCCCCTTTTCTCTCCCTTTATCAATCTTTCCCTTGGCTACCCTAATCATTCTCTATAGCTTTTCTTTTTTTTTTTTTTTTTCCGAGAGCCTAAAGATGTTCCTTTCCCTTCATTGTTTACTCATGGACTATTTACATTCATGTATGAACATCTGCTTTGTTTCCGGTTATTTGCTATCATAGAAAGTGCCACTAAAAATATTTTGTTGTCTATATGGACTTTTCTTCTTATTTTCAGTGACCTCCATAGAGTATATGCCTAGCATTGGAATCCCTGGAATAAAGGGTACAGACATATTAGTCCTTTTATTTGCAGAATTTGAAGTGCTTTTCAAAATATTTATATTGCTTCATACCTTCAGCAACAATTCAGTAGTATGCTTATCTTCTCACATCCTCTCCGTTATCAAGTATTCTCATCTTTGCCAGTTTGCTGGGTATGAAGTGAAAGCTCAGAGTTGTTTTGATTTATATTTCTCTTACTATTAGTGATTTGGAGAAGTCTTTCATAGGGTTGTTAATAGGGGCAGTTCTGAGAATGGCAGAATTATTAGGCTGTAGTTGGGAAACAAGATCTCTGACCCAAGATTTTCCCACTGGATAATGTGTCAATTCTTCTATTAGGGCTTTTTATACCTCTATAAAAGGCTATGGGGGAGGGGGTGGCTAGGTGGCGCAGTAGATAAAGCACCAGCCCTGGATTCAGGAGGACCTGAGTTCAAATCCAGCCTCAGACACTTGACACTTACTAGCTGTGTGACCCTGGGCAAGTCACTTAACCCCCATTGCCCCGCAAAAAAAAAAAAGGCTATAGGGAAGGGAATAGACAGAATAATAAAGATGAAGATTGAAAAGAAGTGTAGGTGGGAAGAAAACCTCAGGCTTGCCCATTATTTTCCCTAAATACTATTTTCCTATAAGTGACTTCTTCCATAGTTGAGTCAATGGGTAAGCAAACTTTCACCACCTAAAAACTGGTACAATTTCAGGGAGAAGTTTAAATAGCAAACAAATGAATCACTAGAACAATAAGGGTGTAGTCTAATGGAGACAACTCAAGAGTTTTGTCATTTACAGAGTTAGTTACATTTGCCTGGAGAGCTTACAGAGGATTTGCTTGTGAGAAGCCACTTAAAGGCCCCAGATGGAAATTACCTTTTGTCTCATTTTAGGTAGCTAAAATAGGGTAATTCTCTGGTCTTGACCCCATAATGATGGATTCCCTTTATATAACAGGTTCCCTAATGGGGGACAGCAAGGGAGGGAATGAAATTTTAAAAAGAAGTGGATTGGGTGGTCAGGAGTTATGCCCTTTCTCCACAAATACCCCATCCTGATGACCAGTCTGCTTTGGGTACGATTAGATGGCTGACCTCCCTACTTGAAAAATGTTAGACTAACTGTGGACCTTCCCCAACAGATCATCATACAAACCTAAAGAGATTAGCTATCAAGGTTTAAGTGGGAGATTGGGGCAGCTCTAGTATCTGACTGGACAGATAAGACTTTCCATAGAAAGAAGTACTTTGAGGATGATCAAAGGAAAAATAATGCGTACTGCCATGTTAGACTGGCAGCAATGATATTCTTCATACTCTTGATGATACATTTTTTGTAAGAAGCTTTGGGCTTTTGAAACATGTGGTAGACAAGATGATTGCTAGTCAGGAAATACTATGTTATAGTATCAGGAAATTGGGGGAGTAAGGTCAAAAAAGACTGAAAAGATAGGAAGGGACCATAGTATGAACGGCTTTAAAAATGGAAGAGGATTTTATATTTGATCCTGGAGCCTGGCTCTGTGCAGAGAGCAGGAATAGGTGTCAACTGTCACACACCCACCAATTTTCATTCACAGATGCAGGTTGGACTGAAGAGGGGATCTGTGCTACAGGTGGAATATCACTAGTCC
Source organism: Dromiciops gliroides (assembly GCF_019393635.1). Lineage (NCBI taxonomy): Eukaryota > Metazoa > Chordata > Mammalia > Microbiotheria > Microbiotheriidae > Dromiciops > Dromiciops gliroides. The sequence goes on along the minus strand of NC_057861.1, from coordinate 31,564,685 downwards.
CTAGGTTGTATACTGAACAAGGAGCAAGTGAGAAGCAAGGATCCACTATGTGGTTCTGACTCCAGGAGTGGAGCAGGATCCAGCCTTTAGTCCAAACTGCAGCCTACGGCAATATGACAAGGTTGGAATCCCAGACCAAAGGAGAGCCTGCATTTCTTTGATTCTGAACCAGCAGTAGTCTCTTGGGATTCCAACCTGGGCAAGCCCACAGGTGTCTTGTGCGGAGGAATTCTTTGAGTTTAGACCAGGAAAGCAGTGACCAGAATTTGCTTTAGATCAGATACCTTGGGAGCACTGAAAGCTTGCAGGTCCCCCCCAAGTTTGAGCCTTTCTCTGACATCCTGGAATGAATGAGGACACAAGCTTCACCCAGATATTCCCTCTAGAAATACACAGAATCTAGATATAAAGTCCGAAGTTAGAAAGTGGGCTGGAGGAATGAGCAAAGAAGAAGAATTCTACCATAAAAAGTTATTATGGGGGCAGCTAGGTGGCGCAGTGGAAAGAGCACCAGCCCTGGATTCAGGAATACCTAAGTTCAAATCCAGCCTCAGACAATTAACACTTACTAGCTGTGTGACCCTGGGCAAGTCACTTAACCCCAATTGCCCCGAAAAACAAAACAAAACCAAAAAAAGCTATTATGGTAGAGGAGATATTCATTACACAAAACCAGAAGAAGACAATGACTTCTTCAAGCAAAGTTTCAAAGGAAAACACAGTTTAGGCTTGAGTTCAGTTTGAATTCTTGGAAGAAATCAAGTATTAGTTTAAAAAAAAAGGCTAAAATAAAAAAAAATAAATGAAATGAGAGCACTAGAGGAAAACATGGGGAAAAAATGAGAACTGTGGAATAGAGAATCAAGAAATAAATAACTTACCACAAGAGGTACAAAACCTTACCCAGGCAACAAAGACTCCAAACATTGCAGTGTACCAAATAGAAGATAATGACTCAGGGTAGCTAGGTGGTGCAGTGGATAAAGCACCAGCCCTGGATTCAGGAGGACCTGAGTTCAAATCCAGCCTTAGACACTTGATTCTTACTAGCTGTGTGACCCTGGGCAAGTCACTTAATCCTCATTGCCCTGCAAAAACAAAACAGAAGATAATGAGTCTATGACACAACAAATATTAAAACAAAATGAAAAGGGGCAGCTAGGTGGCACAGTGGATAGAGCACCGGCCCTGGAGTCAGGAGTACCTGGGTTCAAATCCGGCCTCAGACACTTAACACTTACTAGCTGTGTGACCCTGGGCAAGTCACTTGACCTCAATTGCCTCACTTAAAAAAACAAACAAACAAAATGAAAAGACTGAAAACAAAGAAAAAATTATAAGGCATCTCATAGCAAATAACTGACCTGGGAAACAGATTAAGGAGAAAAATTTAAGAATTAGCAAATAACTGACCTGGGAAACAGATTAAGGAGAAAAATTTAAGAATTATCAGACCTTCAAACCATGACCAAAAAGGGAAAAAAAAAAGAGCCTGGACATTACAGTTCAAGAAATCTTTAAAGAAGATATCTGACTAGTGTCAGATATCTTAGAACCAGAGGCAAAGTAGAAATAGAATCCATTTGTCATCTCCTGAAAGAGACTCTAAAATGAAGATTCCAAGGGACATTAAGACCAGAATCTAGAGCTTCCAGTTTAAAGAAAAAATACTGCAAACATCTAGAAATGAAAGAATTCAAGTTCCAAAGGAGCCATAGTCAGGATCACATATGATTTAGCAGCCACCACTACAAAGGAACTTAGAGCTTAGAATACCTATTCCAGAAGACAAAGGATATAAATTTACAACCAAGAATAACTAACCCAGCAAAACTGAGTATAATTCTATAGGAGATGAACTGGATTTTTAGTGAAATAGAGTACTTCCAAGTATTCCTGATGAAAAGAACCGAACTGTATAGAAACTTTGAAGTGCAAATTCAAGAATTAAAGACCACAAAAGGAACTGAAGCTATACCCTCCACACACAGATTTAATTCTTCTATAACTTGATGCTTCATAAAAGGACTTTAAAGCTAAAAAGGAACCTAAAGATGTTAGTGATGTTATTGTCTGACTGTTGAGCTTGAATAGAATCTCGGTCATGCCCTCTTTTGAGTAAGTCACCTCACTTTTGTCAGTCCCTAACTATAAGACTAAGTAAGATAAAATTTTAGTCTCTCATTGAATATTAGAAGAATGAAAAGGCCTTTAGTGCCTTAGATTTATTTGCCATTTTATACTTTATCTCAGTAGTAGGAAATCCTTGAAATAATTTGACTTGGAATGAAAAACAATCATTGTCTTGAGTTATGAACCCTAAGGAGTCTACTGGGCTAACAAAAACTTTGGCCTATAGAATTATTTCATGTTTATTTTTTTTATTACATAGAAGATAATTATAATAAAGAAGGCTTCTGCCACCTTTGTCAGTTTAAAGTCAGCCCCACAATCTATTCTCTTTTCTCTCTTATGATAACCTTGAAATGGCTTGAATATAGATAATTTGCAAGTTATAACACAATCAGTTAGTTACTGCTTTTATGAACATTTGGCATTTTTATATTGCCATTTCACAAGTGAAAGCAATGGTGCTAGTTACAGTTTCTGTTCTGGCATTTGCTAGATATGGCTCATTACATATAACCCTTGGATCTTAATACTCTGTCTTCTTTTTGCACTCAAACTGTGTCCTCTGGAGGATAACTCCAATGGAGTTTGAATAAACTGTGTTCAAAACTAGGGTTCACCAAAACTTAAGGGGCATCTGTCTTTTTTACTTTATTTTATTTTTTTTTAGAACTGTCATCGGGGCAGCTAGGTGGTGCAGTGGATAAAGCACTGGCCCTGGATTCAGGAGGACCTGAGTTCAAATCCAGCCTCAGACACTTGACACTTACTAGCTGTGTGACCCTGGGCAAGTCACTTAACCCTCATTGCCCCGCCCCCCCCAAAAGAACTGTCATCATTTGAAATTTCCTACTGCTACTGACCAGATATTTAAGAGCTAAGCATGAAATGCAGACGGAGGTTTATTATGCTCAAGAAAAGAGCTCTTTTCTAGTCGTCGTCGTTGTCTTCTTTTTTTGCGGGGCACTGAGGGTTAAGTGACTTGCCCAGGGCCACACAGCTAGTGTCAAGTCTTAGGCTGGATTTGAACTCAGGTTCTCCTGAATCCAGGGCTGGTACTTTGTCCACTGCACCACCTAGCTGCTCCCCCTAGTCTTTTTAAAGCCACATCGCTGTAATATTATTAACCTTTTATTAATTTTTCTCATTTCTACTGTAGCACATTGACCTACATGCATAATTCCATCTAGTTTAACTCTTAGTAACATTCTTTTCAGAGTTTATATTTCTTTTTTCCACTTATCTTAATAGTAGTTTATTTTTTCCAGTTACATGTAAAAATAGTTATCAACATTCATTTTTATATTTTGAGTTCCAAAACTTTCTCACTGCTTCCCTTCCCTCCCCCCACCCCAAGACACCAAACAATCAGATGTGGGTTATATATGTACATTAAACATAGCTCTACATTATTCATGTTGTGAAAGAAGAATCAGAACAAAAGGCAAAAACCTGAAAAATGGGGGAAAAAACCCCACAAAATAAAAGTAGCATGATTCAATATGCATTCAGATGCCACAGTTCTTTTTTCTGGATGTGGAGAGCATTTTCCATCATGAGTGCTCTGGAATTGTCTTGGATCATTGTTTTGCTGAGAAGAGCTAAGTCTATCACAGGTGATCATCACACAGTGTTGCTCTTACCGTGTACAGAGTTCTCCTGGGTTCTGCTCACTTCACTCAGCATCAGTCCACTTAAGTCTTTCCAGGTTTTTTCTGAAATCTGCCTGCTCATCATTTCTTATAGCACAATAATATTTCATTACATTCATATACCACAACTTGTTCAGCCATTCCCCAATTGATGGGCATCCCCATGATTTCCAGTTCTTTGCCACCACAAAGAGAGCTGTTATAAATAGTTTTGTACATGTGGATTCTCTTGGGCACTATTTAAGATTCTCATTGGCAGCTGGAGACACAAGGCTGAAAGACAGGGTCATGTTTGGAGTCTAGAAAACTTGATTCAAATCCTATCTCCTATCTTTTTAACCCTGGGTAAATCAGAGTTAATAAAATAAAGCAGGAGCCAGGAAAGTATGAGGCCGAGATTCTAAACTAGACTTTACCTCTAGCTGACTGTGGGGTCTTGTGCAAATTTCTTTACCTTTTCTAGCCTCATGTGCCTCAGCTCTAAAATCAGGATATTAAACTAGTTTGTTGTTAATGTTTCTTCCAGATAACTCCTCCTGTACTTGTTAAAGATTTTATTTAGCTTTGAAACAGTGAACAAAACTTTCTGGATACTTTGTCTATCATTTGAGCCCTTTGGAAGCTAGACAATACCATAATATCTGGCATTTATATGGGGCTTTAAAGTTTTGCAAGCATTTTTTTGGCATTACCTGATATGATCCTCAAAACAGCCTTGCACAAGGATTATTATTATTATCATCCTTTAAAGATTGCAGTGCAGAGGAAATTGACTCCCGGAGAAGTGACATGATTTGCCCATGGTTCAGAATTTGTGTCAGGGCTGAGGTTTGAACCTGTGTGTTCCCTCTTAAATTCAGCATTCTTTCTTTTGTTCCTCGATGCTGTAAAGGCTCGGTAGTCAGCACTTTAGCAATATTGAGCATCTTGCGCTAATCTGTGGAACAGCAAGCTACTAGTATAATCTGTATCATTGACCTGAAGGAAAAAGGAACTTGGATATCATGACAAAGTTTTCTTGAATCTGAGATCCATAATGAAATGATAAGTCCATGAATTGCTCAGTGATCCCATACTTAAAGGCTTCTTAAAGGCTTAATTACTAGAGTAATTAGATCCTCTAATTTTTTCCACTTCTCCTTTTCCCCAACCCCAATCTCTGCCTTACCACATGGCTGACCTTTTAAAAATAGATTTCTCTTTACCAAAGGATATACATAAGCTGTAATTCTAGCATAGAATTTTTGTTATCATACATTTAGCTTACCAGAAGTAGCACTCATGAGCTTTACAATATTGTGAAGAAGATTTAAGGGAGGTGGGAGGCACATGAGCCTAATCTGTTGCTGGGTTTAAATTTGGCAAGTGCTAATTCGGTATTTTACTTCCCATTTTAATCCTTTAACTAAACTATGAGGCCAATTAGAAACAATAGTTACGACTGTAAAGAGAGCATAGATTTACCTCTGTCTCCACCCCAATCCTAATTTTCACAGGTGAAGCAACAACCTAGGTCATCTGAGGTATGTCTTGTCCAACGTTTGCCAGTGAGTGATTGGCAGAGGAATGGACCAGAATTGAATGTTTCTGAGTTGCTGTTTCTGGTTTAGCTCAAGTAACTCTGCAATCAGCCTTGCTGAATTTTGTGATGCTTGTGTTATCCCATTTTTACACAAGCATATACGCAGGCGTTTATCAGACATGAAGATTCCCTCTGTAATGTTGACCACTGGTTAAAGTGACTTGCACTTTAAATGAAATTTTCAGTTTTTATTTTATTGAAAACCGTAGTTGAAATTAATTACATGCTCTGTGCTCCCCAGCCCCCAACCTCCATTGGAAAATTTGGATTCATGTCTTAGCTTTTTACTGTATTGTCCTGGGGTTTGTTCCCCTTCCATCCTAGGGCTACAATTAATATAAGTTATCACCATATGTGATGGGACATCTGCTGTTGGAATATGAAGATTTTTTTTCTTTAAGACCATGCCAGGGGCAGCTAGGTTAGCACAGTGGATAGAGCACCGGCCCTGGAGTCCGGAGTACCTGAGTTCAAATCTGGCCTCAGACACTTAACACTTACTAGCTGTGTGACCCTGAGCAAGTCACTTAACCCCAATTGCCTCACTAAAAAAAAAAAAGACATGCCATATTTACTTTTGGGGGGGGGCGGGGCAATGAAGGTTAAGTGACTTGCTGAAGGTCACACAGCTAGTAAGTGTCAAGTGTCTGAGGCCCGATTTGAACTCAGGTCCTCCTGAATCTAGGGCCAGTGCTTTATCCACTACAGCGCCACCTAGATGCCCCACCATATTTACTTTTAATACCTTTTGTCCTGGTTCTAAAGCAAGAGCTTTTACTTAGAGCTAAATTTTTCAAAAAGGGAATCAGGAAGGGGGCAGCTAGGTGGCTCAGTGGATAAAGCACCGGCCCTGGATTCAGAAGGACCTGAGTTCAAATCCGACCTCAGACACTTGACACTAGCTGTGTGACCCTGGGCAAGTCACTTAACCCTCATTGCCCTCACATACATACATAGGGAATCAGGAATATCAGGATGTGATAGATTCTTCTCATATTAGTACATGTGTGTGGTCTAGTGGGCTCCATATTGCCTTTTGGAAAGGGGAAGGACATTGAAACGAAAGTACTTTAGTAAAACATGTAGTTTTCAAAATTTTTTTTAGATGCTTAGGGCATATATTACAAGAAATCAACTCTCCAATGTGGTTAAGTAAAGAGGCATTTGAGAGGCTTCGAAATAGAAACAGGATGTCACATGAAGTTTTCATATAGTTTGTATAGTAATTAGATGATCTTTTACAGAAATGGGAAAAATATTAGCTCTTATATGAAACAAGCAATCTAAGCTTTATAAAAAGGAAACTTCTTTCTTCTCTAGGCAACTTACCTTCAGAAAAGCTGTGGTGTTTTTTGGTGCTTTTTAAACAATAAATAGTACAATCCCTGCCTGGGAAGAGATGAATACTAATAGGGAATTTTAGGTTTTCTACCAAGGTTCTGAATTGAATTCTGTGGTTTGATGTAAGGATTTACTACTACAAGCTGTAAGGTACTTGGCACAACAGACCCTTTGATTTCCCACAAATTAAGTCTGAAGAAATTACACCATCTACCACTAATATGGCCAAGTGTTTGTTGGTAGTTCCTTAATATGATATGTAATATGGAGAAGGGGAATTTATGTGGCTATATTAAAATGGCCTGGAAGTAGCTAGGTGGCGCAGTGGATAAAGCACCGGCCCTGGATTCAGGAGGACTTGAGTTCAAACCTGGCCTCAGATACTTGACACTTCCTAGCTGTGTGACCCTGGGCAAGTCACTTAACCCTCTTTGCCCCAACAAATAAATAAATAAATGAACGAACGAACGAATGAATGAATAACATTAAAATGGCCAGTGGGTTCATATTTAACTCAATACTCTGAGCCTATGCTTATGTTCTGGCATTGATTACAGGGAAATCTCAGACCAGCCTTGGGAAAGTAATTTTTGAAGTAATCATTTTTAGGACAGAGAGGAACTTTTCAGTTAAGACTTGAGAGATACCTTGGACCATATGTCCTTTCCCACCATCTCTACCGCAATAGTTTTGATCTTTCTTCTCCACTGACAACTAACTACATCCAGTTAGTTATCAAAATAACGTTAGATATAGTCATTAGATTTTAGATATAATCATTAGACATGCCCATATATATAATAAACCACTTTAAAAAATTTTAATATAGTATTTTATTATGTTCTAGTTACATGTAGAGATAGTTTTCAACATTTGTTTTTATAAGATTTTTAGTTTCAGATCTTTCTTCCTCCCTCCCCTGTCTCCCCTTTCTTCCCTCCCTCCCCAAGACAGCAAGCAATCTGATATAGGTTATATATGTACAATCACATTAAATATATTTCTGCATTAGTCATGTTGTGAAAGAAGAATCAGAGCAAAAGGGAAGAACCTCATAAAAGGAAAACAAAAAAAGTAGAAATAATATGGTGCAATCTGCATCTAGATTCCCCAGTTCTTTTTTTTCTGGATGTGGAGAGCATTTTCCATCATGAGTCCTTTGAAACTATCTTGGACCATTGTATTGCTGAGAAGAATCAAGTCTATCACAGTTGACCAACACACAATGTGCTGATACTGTGTACAATGTTCTCCTGGTTCTGCTCATCTCACTCAGCGTCAATTCATGTAAGTCCTTCCAGGTTTCTCTGAAATCCGCCTGCTCATCCTTTCTTCACATTGATTTTTTAAAAACTTTGTGTTCTAAATTTTCTTCCTCCCTCCTCAACCCTCCCTATGGAATCAAGCAATTCAATATGTCATACATGTGCAATCAAGCCAAGCATCTTCACATTACTCAAGTTGTGAAAGAAAATAAACATCATAACTTTAGCAAGAGGAACTAATGTATAAAATTATAGTTCAATCTGTATTCAAATACCATCAGTTCTTCCTCTGTTGACATTTTGCATTTTCATACATCCTTCTGATAGCATCCTGTTCATCATTTCTATCAGTTACTGTTGCTAACAGTATTACCCTTCATCCTATTCCCTCCCCTAGATATTTACTCTATTTTCGATTTTCTTTCATTCTATCCCTCCTCAAAAGTGTTTTGCTTTTTACTGCCCCTCCCCCAGTCTTCCCTTCCTTCACTTCTCCCCCCATTTCCCCTTCCCCTCCCACTTGCCCTCAGGGCAAAGTATATTACTATACCCGTTTGAGTGTTTATGATAAACCACCTTTTATCACTGCTTCTTCAGCCTCTTTGACATAGAGGTTTTTGGTAGAAGGGAAGTACTTACAGTCTTACTACCAATGAAAAGAAAAGATAAATATAAACCTTGGAACTTAAAAAAACAACTTTCAGCTACACCAGTGTGTGTAACATGGTTTGTAAATTTGTGAATGGAATAAAGCGTTTCAGAATTGTCAGGACAGTAAGGGACACCATTGTCACCTTGCTTACCCTTCTTATTGCAAAAGCATATGCTGGGGGGGGGGGGGGAGGGGGCTGGAGAAAGCATATGCTGCATGGATGATTCAGCCAGAGCAGGTTTTTGTAGCTGAGAAGAAACCACACACAATGTTTGAGCATCCTTTCTGAATTATGAAATGCCAGTCTAGGTGAAGAAAAGCAAGCATTAACTTTAGACACAGTAGCCCATGAAGCAGGGTTGGGAAAGAAAACCTCAAGACAGAACAAACTATAAATAGAAATAGCTGAGCAGGATATTATCTTAGTGATTTGCCTTCATCTTCAGTTTCCACTTGGTCATTCTTTTTCTCCATTTTCAGGTTGGTGGCACAAAAGCTGGGGTAGTACGATTTCTTGGGGAGACAGACTTTGCCAAAGGAGAATGGTGTGGTGTGGAGTTGGATGAACCTCTTGGAAAGAACGATGGAGCAGTTGCTGGAACAAGGTTTGTTTAGTGTTCTGTATCATGGTATTTGAGTAGGGATTCCACCAAGCATCTGTATAACGTAACAAAAATAGGCAGGTCCCAGTGCCCTGATGCTTTCTGACCAATGCCATTGATTTCGCTGTTCCCCATAGAATTTAAGCTATCCCTTGGATGCTCCCTTCAGTGATCTCTGTCATACCCTTGGGTAACCTTGCAAGAATCTTTTGTTTTCAGCCTATTTATTTATATTTGGGAACCCTTTGTAACTTTGTTCTACATTGTGAAATCAACTTTTCACAAATGAGAGACCAATGCATAGTGTAAAGAAGAGGGATATAACTTTTGGAAAAACAGAGTGTTAACTATTTATTGTTTTGTTTTGTTTTACCATATATTTTTATTTTATTATTATTATTATTTTTTAAGTGAGGCAGTTGGGGTTAAGTGACTTGCCCAGGGTCACACAGCTAGTAAGTGTTAAGTGTCTGAGGCCAGGTTTGAAATTAGGTACTCCTGACTCCAAGGCCAGTGCTCTATCCACTGCGCCACCTAGCTGCCCCTACCATATATATATTTTTTTTTTCTTTTTCTTTTTTTTTTTTTGTGGGGCAATTGGGGTTAAGTGACTTGCCCAGGGTCACGCAGCTAGTAAGTGTCAAGTGTCTGAGGTCAGATTTGAACTCAGGTACTCCTGAATCCAGGGCCGGTGCTCTATCCACTGTGCCATCTAGCTGCCCCCCCCCCCATATATTTTTAAAGCTCATATCTACGTATATCATCCTGTAACTGCAGAATTCATACTCTAGTATAAACCAGGGCTAGTTCTGTCTAATGGCTTAGACATAGGGGCCTGATTATAGGCAAGTTCTTTCCCTTCTGGGTACCCAGTTTTCTTTGTATTTAAAATAATTCCTACCTCCATCCCACAATAAAAATTAGAGGTAACATTTGCCAAAAAAATGATTACTTAACTGAGTACTTTAAAGATCTGATTTTTTTTTTTTACCATGGGTTCTTATTATTGACAGATTTGGTAAAAGGTTTCTCTTTAATTGTATATCATTGATTTAAAAATACTTTATATTGAGTGCTACTTAGAACACATGTATACTGATGCGAGTGGTGTAGAGCCTGTTGGCTAAATATATTACAATACTCTATTATGGAAATAGAAACTTTGAGAAGATAAATTTATATAAATGTTCACTTTCAGTACTGTGAGAAAAACATGATAGTCCTCTGATTTCATTAAGCAGCCAACAGGTATTATCTGTCTTAGCAACTGAGATAACTAACTTTGTTCATCTGCATTTTCTTTAATACTTCTGCCAAAGCTATATACTCATTTGATTTTTTTTATGACTAGGTTATTCTGTTCTGTTCTATTATAATAGATTATTCTATTCTATATTGAGTCTTCTATTGTGTAGGAAAGTTCTATCTGTGTACTCTTACTTTTATCAAGCAGATGAAATGTCTAGTCCCTTGGATTTATTGGTTTGTTACTATGGTTCTAACTTAGTGTGTAGTAATTTTGTAAAATAGTCTTACATTCGTTTCACATATGTATATATTTTGTATATATTTTATAAATGAATATATGTATATACACATCTATCAAGAGAGACAGACAGACAGATAAACAGACATGGGAGAATGCAGTATGGTGTAGTTAGCGGGTTAGAGTCAGCCTTGGAATTTTGAAGACCTGGATTTGAATCTCCCCTCTAACGCCTCTGATACAAGTGTCAGTTACCTAACTAACTCTTTAAAACTGTAAGTTATAGGTGAATTGCTGAACCGTATCAGTAGAAAGTGTTTCTTTATCAGAAATTTCTTACACCAGTGAAATTATTAGCCCAGTAAAATGAATAAATATAAAACTATATCCATGTATATTATATTTTCATTTAAAATTTTGAACACATCATTATGATTTCAACAGCATAGGGAATTTCTAATATGGAAACACTTTCTAACAATAGAGATCAGCAATTCATTGTCACTTACAGTCTTGGTTGCCCAGGGCATTTAGAGATTATTACTCACTCAAGAGAGCTATATTGTTAGGTATGGGATTTGAATCCAGGTCTTCTTGACTCCAAGGTTGGCTACCTTCTATCTACTAGCTAATGCTGCTACTTAAATATTTGTGAGTGACTGTGTGTGTATATGTGTGTCTGTGAATATACACATACACATTCATACATATGTTTATAGCAAATATATGTATATGATCATATATACAATGTGTCCCCACACTCTATTAAACTTTATAGTTTAACACTGCACTAAGACTTTTTGAATACCTTGTATAATTCACATTTGAATTGTAATGTATACTGTATCATTGTGATTTTGTTATGCTTCTTGGTATATTTCATAGAAGCTGTTTTCGGTGGGGGGTTTTGATTGGGGAAGGGGAAAGGGGTGGGGGAGTGTTTTAATGGTCATTATACCTAGTGATTTGAACTCATCTTGTTCTCTATAGATATTTTCAATGTCAACCCAAATATGGTTTGTTTGCTCCTGTCCATAAAGTGACAAAGATTGGCTTCCCTTCTACAACACCAGCCAAAGCCAAGGCTGCAGCTGTGAGGAAAGTGTTGGCGACTCCAGGCAGCATGAAGCGTAGCCCTTCAGCGTCCTCTCTCAGCTCCCTGAGTTCTGTAGCCTCCTCCGTAAGCAGCAAGCCCAGTCGTACAGGATTAGTAAGCTCCAGTTTTCTTATTGCATGCGTCACACCTCCCAGGCACAGCAAATGCTTTTTTGTCTTTTGCTTTGCTTAAACAACAACCATAAATTCCTTTCTCCTGTGCTTTAAAAAAAAAAAAGCGTGCATAGTAGAAGTTGTAGTTTGCTGTGAAAACTGTTACTAGTAGATCACATATATGTTTTTACAGTGTCATAACTACAGCAAGAGTGCTAACGTTTTGGAATAAGAAAGAGGATTCTCACAGTCACTGCCAAACTCTTGATTCCCTTAAACTCAAATTTATCTAGCTCTTCTCTACCTGTATATTTAAGTGACCTGGCATTGGTGGGTGGTTGGTTTCTATGAGACAATTTGGACAAACTAAGGATGTGGAAATTGAAGGGATTTTTTTTCTTCTTAATTAGAAGCCTCTTTCTTTTTTGTTTTTTTCCCCTTTAATACTTAAGAAAAATATTTTGAATGCAAATTTTGAGAATTCTAATATTCTATTATGCTAAAAATTCTTACTGTGGACAGTGTTTCTGGTTTGAGTTTTCAGGTTCTTTGGGGGATTAAGGAAAAATCTTGAGTATTTTTTTTTTTAAGGAAATTTACAAAGTAGAAACATCAAAGTTAAAGTAGGCAATACCCACCCTGATCATGTAGCAGCTAATATGAAGGAATTATAGACTTTATATAAAGCAGTAACTTGGAATTGACTTTTCCTTTGGTCCTTGGAATCAGAAAGGTGATGCCACCTACTGGCTTATTTTTTGAAATGACAGAGTGTGGGCTTAGAAGTAGGTAGTGACTCAAACCGTTTTTAGTTTGTTTCCATTGTAATAGTAGATTAGAGGTAAGGATTTAAGCTAATAATTGAAGAAGTGTTTTAGGTTGTTCAATTTCTCTTTATCTTCTTCTTATTATTTTTTTGCTGCAGATGGATGACTTATACTTTGGCCTTGGAGTGGAAGGGCTAAAGACTTTGTTTAGGTCTTGAACTTGTTATCAGAGTTGTGGGTCATTCTCCCCGCCCCCCCATACCACTTTTTTTTATGTCAAAAAAAACTTAGAGAAAGGGTAGGCTATTTTAGTAGCATCTGGAAAGAAAATCTATATTATCTAGAAGAAGATTCTGTTATGCTTTTTTGGGGGGAAAGGAAACAAGAATTCTCAAATGTCAGTAAAGGAGTCTCCTTATTTTTGTCAAATGCTAGGGAGAATAGCTAAGTGTAATAAATTGAGTCTGCTTAGGTAAATTTGGTGGATTATAGAAAATGTTCAAGGGAGTGTCCACTCTAGGAATTTTTAATTTGGTCATGTTTCCTAGGGCACAGGTTACTTTAAAAAAAATTTAAACACTTAGACTTTTTCTAATTCCTTTTTTTAGTTCCAAATTCTTTTCACCCATCCACTCCCCCATTCATTGAGAAGGCAAGAAAAGCAGAATGCATTACTAATATGTATAGTCATGCAAAACAAATCTCCATATTAGCCATGTTTTAAAAATCAAGAAAAAGAAATATGCTTCAGTCTGCACTCTGAGTATTAGTCCTCCATCTCAAGATGGAGAGCATGCTTCATCATGATACTTTGGAATTGTGGTGGGTCAAAGAAGCAAAAACTTACCCTAGGCTTTTTACCTACCTCAACCCTTATCTATTATTTGCTTTCTCAGAGCAGCGGGCCAACCTTTCTGGTAAGGTCATTTCTAAATGTGAGTTGAGTTTTCTTTCATTTTAAGCATGATGATTTTGTGTGGATCCCATTTTTTAAGTCATCTGAAAGTTAATTAACTCTGCAAACAGTTGACTATTATTTTGTTATCCTGAAATGAATGTATTTTAGAAGCAAGCGTGGAAATTATTCACAATACAATAGAAATATTTCATAATTAGAACTTTACTATATCCTTATTCATAATATAAAACAATGTAATATAATTGGATTCTTTCTTTCTCCTTGGCATCAAATTACCTAAATCATTGAACTAAGCAAGACACATGTGCTCATCATGAGTGCCCTTCCTGTGAGGACTCACATAGCCTTATTAAGAGAAGAACATTCAGATGGTAAAGATTGCCCAAGTTAGGAATCTAAAGATGAATGTAACCCAACCCAAGACAAAAGATGGCTGTTTAGAATTCTCCTGGCCTCTACAAGCTAGCTTGGGAGGTTACTTTTCTACTGGAGTTCACATCTAGTCTTCTGCTAGCTGATTTTATTTTCTTCAAAAGGAAGGGACAAGAAACCTAAGACTTTAAGAAAAAAGTGAATGTGAAGACTTCAATTCTTTTTTCCTTTTGTACATTTTGAAGGTGGATGCAGTTCTCCCAGTCTTTTTCTATTTAGGGTTACTTTGAAGATGTTTGGCACTTAGGCCCCACCAAATCTGTGTTTCTGGGTACATGGCTTCTCTGATTTTTTTTTAAACAAACTCCTGACAAAAACCTGTGATTTAAGCCTGGTTAATCACCTGAAGAGGGGTCTATAACCACATAGGGGAGCTGTCTGGTAACTTAATGGCATTTGCAACCCTCAAGAAGTTGGATAAAGAATGTATTCAAAGTCAAGATTGTGGATCAAGGAAGAATGTAGAAGGCACAATCAAATTCTCCTACCATGAGGATATTTGTACTTCTAGCTCAAGCTCAGGCAGAAGTGGAATTAAGTGAGACTAGTTCAATGGGTCCTGCAAATGTCTCCTGATCTCCCACCCATCTGTATGTATAGATTGAGGTCATGGTTACTTGTAGCCAAGCCACTTGGTCTGACCCTCACCACATCTTCTTGACTGGAGTAGTCCTGTGACAGGCATATTGGCTCTTTGTTCTCAGAGTGTTTGATCTGAAGTGAAATTTACAGGTAGACACCATATTCTTGATCTCTTCTTTACTGAGAAATCTCTCCAGAGTTAGCTATTGGGCATGTCCAAGAGGTAGGAGGCACTTTCGCTTGGCTGAGGGGACGCCTGTTGTGCATGTACCACTCACTGTCTGCTACTTCAATGGCAGAGCCTCCCTAATGGCATTGCCTTCACTTTTTTAACTTTACTTTGCAGTTGACTGAAACCTCTTCAAGATATGCCAGGAAGATCTCCGGCACTACCGCCCTCCAAGAGGCTCTGAAGGAGAAGCAGCAGCACATCGAACAGCTGCTGGCTGAGAGGGACCTAGAGAGGGCGGAGGTGGCAAAAGCAACAAGCCACGTGGGGGAAATAGAGCAGGAACTAGCTCTGGCTCGGGATGGACATGATCAGGTGAAGTCTGGGCACTGAGGTCTCTTGGCAGAGGTGATAACCCCCAAGTTGAGTCAAGAGGTAGAAGGTATACTTCATGCCCAGAGCCAGTGAACCAGTTTTGAGAGTTGTGGAGATTTACTGTAAATCCTGTTGTCACTTTGTGTGTGGGAGCTGTCGCTTTTTGGTGGAAAAGTTTTTGTCTCTTGGGCTATAATAATTTGTCAACCTTTTCATATCCTGATGTCATTTGTTTTAGGCTAGCTTGTATGTAATAGGATAGGAATGTCATGTTTAAAAAGACCAAAACCTTCCCAGTAATCACTCGTCTCATTTCATAGATATCTTTTTAAGTATTTTTGTTTGAGAGAGAATTGCTTAATATCCCCTTACCTTTCAAGGTAAGGGTATGTCTTTCAAATGGGAATAATAATGTAGACACAGCTTCCAGGAGGAATAATTTATTTATGATCATAAAACATTTTAACATAAGATTTTAGAGCAAAAGTCTTACAATTGAGCTATAATTTTATGGTGGTGTGTATGTATGCCCTAAACAGCCTGCTTACCAACGTTCTTGCCTTTGTTAGCATGTCCTGGAAATGGAAGCAAAGATGGATCAGCTGCGAGCTATGGTGGAAGCTGCTGATAGAGAGAAGGTGGAGCTTCTCAACCAACTAGAGGAAGAGAAAAGGTGACCCCAAAGTGCCGTGTGTAACTGTGGCTTAAAAAAAAAAAGCTGTGAATTATCTGAAACATTCTTCCTGTTGGAGTCTTTTTGATTACTGCCATTGTTGTCAGAGAAATGAACGTATTTGTTCAGTGGGAATCTTGCTACTCATACTGTGTAATGTGCATTTGTTTTTCATTTGGGCCTTTGGAGGTTTAGAATTACTCACATTGTCCTAACCCTTCTTAATGAAACGTGTGACCTTAGGATTGCCTTATTACTCATCTAGAACTTTTAACTGTGAACCACAGTCTGACTGACCTGCTGTCGAGTGTTCAAGTATTTATTAGTTCTCTTTGTTGTTGTTTTTTTGTTTTTGTTTTTGCGGGGCAATGAGGGTTAAGTGACTTGCCCAGGTCACACAGCTAGTAAGCATCAAGTGTCTGAGGCTGGATTTGAACTCAGGTACTCCTGAATCCAGAGCCAGTAATCCATGCACTGCACCACCTGGCTGCCCCTCAAGTATTTATTAAATACTTTTACTGTGCTTTGTACCGTGCCTAGCTTTGTTAGTGAGATAAAAGAATAGAGAGTATGGTCCCTGTGGTTGAGGGGTTGCTAGTTTTGGGGGAGAATGACGCTGGAGAACTCTACAAGGATATATATAGATATATGTCTGTCTATCTATCAAATGTCTCGGTAAGCTATCTATCTATCTATCTATCTATCTATCTATCTATCTATCTATCTATCTATCTATCTATCTAATTAAGCACCATATTGTGTTCCAAAGAGGATCCCAAGATTGAGTATTAGAAAGGGATGTTTCTTCTACCAGGCTACAAGCTTAGGCTTCTTAAGAGAGAATTCATGGGAAAACTGTTTAAACATAGCCATCTATATCCTAAAGTCTTTCCCTTTCTCATAACAATGGAGCTGTCAGTTCAGATAGTTATATTCTTATTCTGACAAGTATTTATTACATACTATTTGCTTAGGGCTGTGGTAGGTTGTAGGGGATACAAAAGAAGTATCATATTGTTCTCATTTTTGAGGAACTTAAAAATCTCATTAGCACACAAGTATCAATCATTTAATCAATAAGTGGTAAATAAGCATCAGCTGTATGCCAGGCTCTTCGCTAGCCACTAAGGATACAAAGACAAAAATAGAACTTTCCCCAAGGAGCTTTATTCTACTGGGGGATATAACATATCAGTGATAATAAACATTTATTAAGCACCTACTATGTGCCAGACATTGCATGTACAAGCATCTGTAAAATAAATACAAGGTAAATTTATGGGCAGGCGTTAGCTTCTGAGTCTATCAGGAAAGACCTTGTGTGGGAGAGAAGAGGAGCTAAATTTTAAAGGAAACTAGAAACTCTATGAGATAGCTATGAGGAGGGATTCCATTTGAGACCGTGTAAAAGTAAAGGGATGCGTGCTGCCACGTAATGTGGGAGGAGTGGCAGGTGGCCAGTGTGGATCCTGGAGTTGACAGAGGAGAGTAATGTCTCCTAAGCCTGGAAAGACACACTTTGTAGATTGAATGTAAAGCTTGGGGAGTTGGCTGACACATTGGATGACAGAATCCCCAGAACCAACATCCATATAACACTTGGTCGTTCACTAGGCTCTTTTTCTTGTGTTATCTGGTTTGATCGTCCTCACAACCGTTGAGAATTGGGTGCTATTACTATACCCATTCTAAAGATGAGCAGAGTGAAGCTGAGAGAGGTGAAGTATCTTGTCCAGAGTCACAACAGCCAGTGAGTGTGTGAGGCTGCATTTGGACTCATCTTCAGACTCCAAAGCTAGCATTCACTGTGCCACCTAGCTGTCTCCCACAGAGATTCTGCAAATGTCTCGGTAAGCTTAGGCCACTGGAGAGAACCTAGTAAGATTATATTTATCCCTATCACCTTCTCTAGTGCAAGATGCAAGCACAGCTAGAGAGCAGTCAATCTAAAAAAGATCGGGGCCTATAGCAAGCTCTTTGTGAGTCAGCTGTGACGTGATGAAGAAAATTCAGATGGTATGAGGTGATGTTGAGTAGGAGAGAAGTGATGGTTCCATCATAAATAACTGTTGGATTTTGAGTTGGAAATTGTCCGGAGATGGACAACCACAATGTGATGAAGGGCCTGAATGTCTCTCCCTAAAACACTCTCTCAGAATCATTCCTACTGGCCTAAAGTAAATAAGAAAGGTCTTTGGATGTATCCAGCACCAGTCTCTGAAAAATAAGTGGACAATTTGTTTTTCTTGAATGCCAGACTACCTAGTAAAATTTTCATCTATCCCTCTGTGTGCTGTCATCCTGCAGGTTGCCAGGCAACACAAATGTTCCCCAGCAGCCAAATATGCATTGAGTTCAAGAGTAATTCACAGCTGTGGAAATATGGCTTTAGCCATAAGGGAAGGTTTTAGGTTTTTTAAAAAAAATTCTTGTTGTCTTAAACCATTTCTTGCTTTTGCTACAGATGATGTGGGTTTGAAACACTGTATATATTTGTATTTGCATATGTATGTATATGTGTTTGCTTTCTTTTTTTTCTTTTCTATTATCCTATAAAATGTGAATCTTATACATTTCTGGAGTCTTCTGTATTCAGAAGACTATTTATCCACCATTGCTTTTGTCACCACAGTGTTTACCACCACTGTTTACAGCCCCTTTTCACTCTTCTGGAACTAAAACCCATGATTTCCAAGTAACAGTCTTCAATCAAGACTACCCTGATAATCCTCAGTGCCTCACCACTTCTTTTGAACTATGTCCCTTTGTCATTGATGTTTCAGATCAAATAAGACTTGGTTCTCCACCTAGAACCTGTATGTTAGTCCTAGAAAGGAAAGAAGCTACTTTTGTGAGATCTTATATCCATCTCTGTAGCAGTACAGACCTAGCCTTTGTTGTCTGCTGTTACTTTGCCTAGGTCTGTTTTGGGTGTGATGACCACAGGAATTAGTGCACTTTTTTCTTGTTTGTGTCTGTCTTCTTATCATCCTGATAGAATATGTTATTATATTTCTGTATTCTGGATATCAAATTAAGGCTGGCATAGTCAGAAATGTGGTTATACAGTTTTTTATCTTTCCTAAGGCAAATATTTCCATTTTACTTTCCTCTAAGCATCTGCTAAGATCATAAAATGTATTAATGAATGGTGGGGTTTTGTTTTTATGAAGACAGGCATATTTCTTGGTTTATTTCTAAACTTCCTTGGTTTTTCACCCCACAGGAAGGTTGAAGACCTTCAGTTCAGAGTGGAGGAGGAATCTATTACCAAAGGCGATCTTGAGGTAAAACCCCTCCAACTCCCGAAAGCTCCTATGGGAAATAAGGTAGAGAAAGAACCCTAGGTGGAAAAATTGTAATATTCTTAGAGTCTGACCAGTGGTAAGGGGAGTTTGTAGGAATGAGATACCGAAGAGGTGTCCCTTGGAACCCATGGCCTCACCCCTGAATGATCGTGCACAGAGACTTCACGTGTCTCTCAGCTGGCACAAAGGGTAGGGCTGCTTCGATGCTGGGTGTGGCCAGGTGGCTGGCACTGAAGGTGGTGGTCTTTGTTTAGAATATGGTTGCAAGGGCCTTGACAACAATGTTAAAGGAGAACCTTCTGTTCTTTTTTCATATTCCAAGATGAAAATCTTTGATAGTTTTAATCAAGTCACATATGTGGCAGGGTTTTTGCTTGTTAGAGCCTTTCCTCTGTGTGTGTGTGTGTGTGTGTGTGTGTATGTGTGTGTTTCTTTTATAGTCACATTTTTCTTTAAAGAACAATTTAGAGTTATCATAGCCACTAGCATAACCTATGCCTCACTTGGGATTCTTTTCCTTCATGAATCTGGGTAAAACTAGATGGGCTGTGCCAGTTGTGAGTTACTGTAAGAATTGTTCTTAATATTTTAAAGAAGAAACACTGGCATTTGCCTTTTTTTTTCCTTGAAAGCTTTATAATTCAGAGTGAGTGAGTGAGTGTGTGTGTGTGTGTGTGTGTGTGTGTGTTTAGAGTACAAAGCCAAAAACTGTGTAGCATTTCCTTTTTTTTTTAACTCGAAGTCTAGGTGACTTGCATGTTTTGAGTTCACCAAGAACTGGTGACTCATAGCTTTATCTAGCTCTTTAGAGTATTATTCATGCCAAGATTTTTACATGGGATGCTTTGAATTGCATGAGTTGATATTTCTGAAACCACTGCTGGATTCCTAGTAGATCAAAAATACTGGACACCTTTCAGATCCATTTTAGCACTTTTATCTGCAACTTTGTTTTAAGGCATTGTTCTGTTGTTTTTAATGCATAGAATATAAATTTAAGCTACACTGAAAGTCCAGGATTATATACTGCCTAAGTAGTTTCTTCATTGCAACTACTAAAGAAACACAGGCACTTCTCTGTTGAAAATAAGTTTATTGGGACAGCGAGGTGGCGCAGTGGATAGAGCACCGGCCCTGGAGTCAGGAGGACTTGAGTTCAAACCTGGCCTCAGACACTTGACACTTACTAGCTGTGTGACCCTGGGCAAGTCACTTAACCCCAATTGCCTCACCAACCCCCCTCCCCCCCCAAAAAAAGAAAAGAAGTTTATTGAACTAATTATAAAGGAGCCCCTTTCCTTGTTTTGGGGAACCAGACCGTAGACCTCTATCACTATTTAGGTATCAGTCATTATAGCAATTGTCTTTGTTCATTTCACATCCACTCACATTTCTTCAGTTGTACTTTGTGTTACTCTTATCCATTTAAAAATGCCTCCAACCTCATCAGAAAATTCATGCCTTCATCAAGTTCATAAAAATATATCATGTTTAAAAAGCCGGTATTCTGCCTAAATGCCTATATCTGAACTATACCAATGATATGTTCAATAGTTGCAATCCATCATTTTTGTTGAACCTTTGTCAAATGTTGAAATTAGTTGAAAACTTTTTGTTCTTTCTTTCTTTTTTTTTTTTAACTGATAGAGAAAGAGCCAGATATCTGAAGATCCTGAGAATGTAAGAGGGCACTTACCCGTGTGGAGATTTTCCTCGTTAACACAGATTGTATACAGTTAAAATGCTTATTTATATACTCAAATACTAACTGCAATCTGTCTTCAGAACATTGACTATAATATTTTTGTGCATGTGTCTTTCCAGAGCAGTTATAGTTACATTCAGAAGAAAACTGATATAGTGATTAAATTCTCTAGAACTCTTATGTAGGCAGATGAGGACAATATTTCCTTCCTTAATAGGCCCTAGGTCTGGCTTTCCATTATTTCATTTTTATATGGTTGCTTTTACAACACAACTAAAGAAATGATAATGGCCTCCTGAAGCTTGAAATATCTCTGGTGGGAAGATAGGAGTTTAGATCAGATTTTCAAGTCTTCTGAATCTTCTTCCTTTTATATAGTAACAAGGATTTGCAAAATTCTTGCTATTTGTATTATCCTTTCCCTGAGCTCCCGTTACTGGTCAGTGGCTACTGACCAGTAGACAATTGATAGCCATGGGAATCCAAGTTTGTGTTTGAGACCCCACTGCATGTTTCTTCTCTTCTCATGAACCAGCCGCTCAGAGGAAAGCATTCTCCAGGGAAAACATATATTCAGCATTTTCATTGCTGTGTACAATTTTCATTTTGATTTGCATGTATTGAAGTGATTTTTTTTGGAGTGGCAAAGCTTGTGTGTGTGTGTGTGTGTGTGGGTGTGTGTGTGTGTGTGTTTTACCTGAAATAGCAAAATATAAACCTCACCAAAGTGAATTAAGAAACATTGCTTCATTTTTCATATGTGTATTTTTCCAGCTGTAACATCAAAATAACAGAATCCCCAAATTTTTACTTTGATTAGTCCCATGAAGAGAATAAGAATAAGCTTAAACCAAAGGTCCACTTCTCTCTATCTACCTCACAGCCCCTTGGAAGCGTAGAAAACTCAATGCTGAACTTGAACTTCCTTCTGAAAGATTCCTTTTGGGAAGCTCCTTTAGTGATCTGGGTCTCTTTTTTCCTTCTTAAACAGCTTCTGCTACACATAGTGCCAGTCTGCATGGGGTCTTTCTCCCTCTTGCTACTCTTGTGTGTTCTTCTCCTAGCCCTCGCTTTTCTTCTTGACGTCCTCTGCCAGAATTTTTCTCTTGCTATTCTTTGTCATCGTTCAAGGAAAAAAAATGCTTGCGAGGGTTTCTTCAGTCATTTCAGTGTTTGGTACGTTTTTAATAGATGTCTGTCCCATTGTTGAAACTGTCCTTACCCGGGTGCCCTTTGTCTCAGTGTAATCTACAAGATAAACATCTGACTTGTTAAGGTACATAAATTATCAGAATCAGTATAGGGGGAAGAGTAAAATATGATGGGTCCTTGATTTTCCTTTGGTAGTTAATTACCTTTTAACCTAGAGATTTTGACTCGATTCTGCAAAAATCTCCACAGCAATCAGAGTTGAACAGGATAATAGGGTGCTTTGTGGAATTGTGAGTTCCCCTTCATTGGTAGTATCTGAGAGAGGCAGGATTACCTCATCAGTGATATTGTACAAGTCATTCTAGTGCTAAGTTTGGGGTTGAACTGGACAACATTTAAGGTTATATGATTCTGGATCACTTAGATTAGTGTCAAGTAATTGAGAAGACATATGGTGGTGTTTGCCCTCTGCTTCTAGTCTGGATTTCACAGTTGAGGCTAATTTCAAATTTCTAACCACAATTGTCTGTATTGGATGCTTTTCTTTGTGAAAGCAATTTGAGAAATATGTAACTAAAAGCCACATATGGGGTTGGAGACAACCCATCCAGTTCTTAGAATTTGAAGCAGATTCAGTCATCAGGTTGAAATTATAGGGAAATTTTTCTTTCTCATTCTCTTAAAAAGTTTCTTTAATATAATTTGAAGATTTAGAAGTTAAAAATGCCCTTCCCACTAAAACACAATGAATTGTTTTGGTATTTTTTGCATTTTTTATTCCAGTTAAACTTCACAAAATATCACTATCTTTACTATATTCATTGGCTCCAGGTGCTCAAATTAGCCTGTCAGTTTAGCTCTTGCAGTGTAAGTGGTTGCCAGCTGCTGCGAAGAGTAGCCCTTGTGTCTGTATTCAGTCAATTGTTCCATCAGCTGATTATTCTATTTTCTTTTTATATAGAGACAGTAGGTTGGGCAAAGAATATTCTTGAGTTAGTAAGAAATATAGTAGATGCGTTAAGATTCAGTCTTATTCAAATCTGCCCCAAATGTCTGGTCTTGTCTTTTATAGGAGGTCTTCAGCAGAGGATAAATGACCTGATATTTTTTATAATGGTAATTCCTTTTGGGTATGGCTGGCCCTGATGTCTGCTGAATTCTTTTCAAACTCCAAAATTCTGTGTTTCCATGAGTCATATCTGGTCTCCTAAGCAAACTAAATACATGATAATGGAAAGTAAAATTTGTGAGTTTGTAAAGGGTAATTCTTGGCTTTCCATTCTATTTCCTCATTTTTAGTCCTCAAATTATATAAGCTATTCTTCCTCTTTGGAGAGAAGTATAAAGAATTACCCCCAGTTCTAGCATTATCATTTTTCCTTATTAAATCCACTTATGTCTCATACCTACCTAGTCAGGAAATATAGAACATAATCCTTAATCATTTTTCTTATCTTTTCCTTTGACCCCTTTTTCTCTGAAGATAAGTAGCTTTTGAAACATATTTCTT
This sequence comes from Dromiciops gliroides, assembly GCF_019393635.1. Taxonomy (NCBI): domain Eukaryota; kingdom Metazoa; phylum Chordata; class Mammalia; order Microbiotheria; family Microbiotheriidae; genus Dromiciops; species Dromiciops gliroides. The sequence goes on along the minus strand of NC_057861.1, from coordinate 31,541,174 downwards.
CTTCGAAAGAAATAGGAGTTTGGAAGTTGTGATTCCTGTCTTCTGTGTATTGTGGGTGGGAAAACCAGCTGCTAAGGATTCCAGGTACTCCCACTTAAGATGCCCTTCATATTGTGGCCCTCCTTACTTTTGTTTCTGAATACCATTAAGGAGTGATGCCCTGATCCTCAGTCATGTTATTTTTTAAGATTTGAGGATCTGCCCCAAGACCTTAGTGAGGTCTCAAGAATAACTGAATAGTTTTCACAATACTTAGCAATATAAGTAGCGTTCACAGTCTATAAGTCAGTTGAATACATGTGTCAGATATTGACAGATTGGAGAACAGGGGTGACCATAGCTTAGAGAAATATTAACTAATCTTTTTTGTGCTGATAAATTCCACTTACTTATCAATATAACTCATGTTTGGCTGCATGTATCTGACCCTCTACATCTCGCCCCATGTGCTTGATTTCTTTTTTTCTTCTTCTCTGCCTCACCCACCACACTTTATCCATAGCCTACTTTCTCATCCCCAGCCTATTCATCTCAGCCCCTTCCTCTCCTCTTTTCTATCTTTTCTGCTCATTTTTTTTTTTTTTTGGGCAAAAAAAACAACAATACTGGTGGCTCGGCCTGCATGCCGCTCTCTCTTCTTGTGCTGGCATGTGATGGTGGCACTTTTGTGTTCTCTTCCTCTTCCTTTTTACTAACAGACGCAGACCAAACTGGAGCATGCCCGCATTAAGGAGCTTGAACAAAGCCTGCTCTTTGAAAAGACCAAAGCTGACAAACTCCAGAGGGAGTTAGAAGACACTAGGGTAATGGTTTTCACTATTTAATGGAACGAGACCCCATGGTTGAATTGTGGACATTTAGGGGCCTTGTGCTTTGTCATTCGTATGACTCATGTCCCAGTGGTTTAAACTTAACCTTGGTCCTGATATCGTTCAAATGCTCATGAGCTTAGAGTGACCCATAGTTCCAGGTGTTTTCACATTAGTCTTTTAAAAATGTAACTGCTTTTTCACACAAATTGAGTTAAGAAATAATACAGACCATACATCAACAACAACAGCAAGATTGGTTGTGCTGCAAAATATAGGTCTGTGACTTGACCCAACCAATCAACGTTTCACTCGTTTTTATAGAGGTTGGATGCTCATGGTCCCTTTTTATTTTGCTGTTTTAGGCTTTGGCTTTTTCCCTGCCTTCTTCCCTGATCTTTGATGGGAAGGGGGTAGAGCATTGGCTGAGTCTTGGCTTCCCTGTCTCCCCACCCCGCCCCTGCCCTTTCCTCTTCCTCGTTTTCTGGTACCTGATCTGTCTTTGTATCCTAGTCTCTCCTTTCTGGCCCTCCAGTAGGTTTAATATCCCTGGTTAGGAGAATGAATAAATAGCAGTGCCATGTGTTGGGGCCACAGCTAGTTTTTCAAGGCCATCAGTTCATGGTTCTTTTTGGACCTTGGAAACTATTAAGAGTTTCAAAGTGAATCTTTTGGCTTCATAAGCATCTTTGTGCTTAAAAGAAATGTCCTGATTACATATTTTAATCAAGCATTTGATTTTCAGATGGCTGAATGGCCAACTATCCTGAAGCTTGAAATTGCAAATAATTATGCTAATTAAATCTTACATTGAATTTTTTCTTTTTAATCCTTAATATTTTTAGAAATTTTTCTTGATGACAAATCACTGATTTTTACAATCTATCTATAATTGATCCAATCCCTTTTATTTCTCCATCAAAAAGTTTTGTACTGGATATGTGGGTTTTTTAAAACTTTCTCTCCCAGCCCCAAATTAGAAAATTTCCCATGTGTTTGGTTTAAGAGGGGAAAAAAGGGATTTACTGAAACACAAAGCATGCAGTTCAACACTGCTGCTTAGTTACTTGTTAGCCAAGAAATTAGCCTGGGAATTGGGAGAGACAAATGGGATTGAGTTGCCATAAAAGTGATTGGCAACCAGGTAAGTGTGCTCTCATTTCTGCATAGCTTTTCAAGGAGTTTGCTCTGCCAGCAAGTAACTTTTGATAGTTTTTTTGTCACCGTCATTAGTGAATACTATGTTGGTGAATATATGACATATTCATTCCTCTAAGTGTCTTCTCTTAATCCCCACTCTGAATTTGCAAAAGCTCTCCTTATTGTAACAAAATCATCCATTTAGCTTAGCTACCACATAGGCTTAGAGGTATGCTTCTTTATGATAATATTGGGAACCTATGATTTTTTTTTAAGGACTTTCGAATTCTATTAAAAATATCTCCCTCCCCCCTTTTACCTATTTGGAGTGTTATATGTGTTTTAGTAGCTTCATTGTGGCTGATTTAATCTCCCCATTAGGAATATATTTTTTTTAATACTGTAGACACTGCTCTGTTAACTTCATTAATATTTTGTTACCTGATTTTTTGTTACCTGTCTCTTGTTTTTATTTGTGAGAATTCTTTGGGTCAAGTTTATTTTCTTCAATTCTGTAAGATATCAGTGACAGTATTACTGTGGAATAATTTACAAGCTTATCCTGTCTGTACAATATTTCAGATTCATTTTTTCCTTCTCTTTTTGCTCTGTACTTTGTGGTCATTTTAATCCTTACCAGAAAGGGTAAGTTTTGGAGGTAGTTTTGGAGAAAGGGCACTAGTGGTTGAGAGATCAAGAAAGGCTTCATGTGGAAAGAAGATGGTGCCTGAGCTAACCTTTAGATGAGTAAAAGTTTATGAGGGGCAGCTAGGTAGCACAGTCGATAGAGCACCGGCCCTGGAGTCAGGAGTACCTGAGTTCAAATCCGGCCTCAGACACTTAACACACACTTACTAGCTGTGTGACCCTGGGCAAGTCACTTAGCCCCAATTGCCTCACTAAAAAAAAAAAAGTTTATGAAGTAAAGGGTAAGGAAGGAGTAGAGAATCTAGGCCTGCGTGAAGGCTAGTGCAGAGACCTAGGAGACGGGTTTTGTGTGAAGATGAGAGAAGGCGAGTTTGGCTAGACTGCAGCATTTCACTGTGCTTTTTATGCCAGAAGCTAGCTTTTTTTCCAGGCATCCTGATTAATAAATAGTTGAAAGTAGCTTTCTAGGGGGCGGCTAGGTGGCGCAGTGGATAGAGCACTGGCCCTGGAGTCAGGAGTACCTGAGTTCAAATCCAGCCTCAGATACTTGACACTTACTAGCTGTGTGACCCTGGGCAAGTCACTTAACCCCCATTGCCCCGCCCCCCCCCCCAAAAAAGAAAGTAGCTTTCTAAAAATGCTAGGAAACAAAATAAAATTGTATAAAGTTATTTGGTCAAGTCAATAATGAACTTAGAAAATCTAAGAGGGGGCTCATTAGAAGACACTTAATTAGAATGATAGATAAGTAATGATTCTTATATACTTAAGAAAAACTGTTGAGGATAATAACAGCCTGATTTAGACAATAGGAAATTAAACTACTTAGGTTATTCTACTGTAAATATTTATCACTTGGTGATGGAAAATTTAAGTAATTTAGAATCTCTGTGTTACTACTGCCTCCTTTGACTTGGATCAGTTACTGTCATTCTTTCTTGAATAAAGTATGGCAGGCTTTACTCACAAAAGACAGAATTCTTCCTTTTAACTTGTAGAACATGCTCTAATTCCCCCCCTTTTGGGCGGGAATTGAGGGACAGAATTATTAATGTAGTTAAACTTTGACTCCTTTAGTGTCTCAAAATAGTAGTAATTTTTAGTAGATTTTCCTTATGAAGTTGTTTGTGAGAAATCAAGAAAAAAGCAGCTGGAAAAATATATAAAGTACAGACATTAGTATTTTTACTGCTTTAGTGGATGATGGGAGAGTTCTTAATGGCTTGTTTTTACATAATTTGAAGATTAAATAAACTCTTGTATTTTGTTATTTAAATAATATGTTTTTCTTTGAACTGCTGTTATTAATAGGTGGCTACGGTTTCAGAAAAGTCTCGTATTATGGAACTAGAAAGAGATTTAACATTACGAATACAGGAAGTTGCTGAACTTCGAAGAAGTTTGGAGTCTAGTAAACCATCTGGTGATGTGGACACTTCACTCTCCCTTTTGCAAGAGATAAGCTCTTTGCAGGAAAAATTAGAAGCCATGCATATTGACCACCAACATGAAATAATTTCTCTAAAGGAACATTTTGGAGCCACAGAAGAAAGTCATCAAAAGGAGGTGAAGGCACTTCATGCAGCATCTGAAAAGCTCTCAAAGGAGAACGAGTCTTTAAAAAGCAAGCTTGATCATGCTAACAAGGAGAATTCTGAAGTGATAGCTCTGTGGAAGTCAAAACTAGAATCTGCCATTGCTTCCCATCAACAGGCAATGGAAGAGCTCAAAGTTTCATTTAGCAAAAGTGTTGGGACAGAGACAGCGGAATTCGCTGAGCTAAAGACACAGATTGAAAAATTGAAACTCGACTATCAGGATGAAATAGAGACTCTAAAATGTAAACAAGACTCAGAACGGTCTGCTCATGCTAAAGAGATGGAAATCCTGAAGACGAAGCTGATGAAAATCATTAAAGAAAAGGAGCAAGGTTTAGAAGGCCTCAAACTCCAAATGGAAAAAGCAGAAGACCAACATCTAGTAGAGATGGAAGACACATTAAACAAATTGCAGGAAGCGGAGATAAAGGTAAAAGAGCTAAAGGTACTGCAAGCCAAATACAATGAACAAACCAAGGTTATTGATAATATTACATCTCAGCTCAAGGCTACCGAAGAAAAACTCTTGGACCTTGATGCACTTTGGAAAGCCAATTCCGAAGGTAAATTGGAAGTGCAAAAACTCAGCCAGCAGCTTGAGGCAGCTGAGAAACAAATTAAAAATTTAGAGATGGAAAAAATTGCCACAAGTGGCAAGGTTTGTATCAGCATCCTTCAGATTTTTCTTTTCTGTTTGTTCTCATTTTGCATTGTTTATTACTTTTGAATCCAAAGCATTCATATCCATTCCCCAAATAACTCAATTGTTGCTTGAAGCTTTCCCAGTAAAGTATCTTTGTTTCATATGAGGAGATCTGAGAAAATTCTCTATCTAGAACATGGAAACCTATCTCTAATTTTGGGCGTTATGATTTGGGGTCCTCCATATATTCTTTTTGCTGATAGAGCTTTTTGAAACGAGTTGTTGAGCCCTTGTTTCAGCTTAATCTATGTCTTCCATCTTGCTACATGATGCTATCATCAGTTATCAAAGCAGCAGTAAGAGATGCAGTAAGTAAGCAATATTGAGTCAGATTGAATGTTGATCAGATTCAGTAATTTTAAAAAATACTAGCTTCTCCCAACAAGTAATCACAGGGTCATAATTCTGCTTTCGGACATAAAAGTGTATTCAGAGAAGTCAGACTTTTCCATCGTTGCCATTTACGTGCTTCTCTTGGAAATGCTAACAGTGATAGTTCTCCTGGAAGTCCAGAAAGATCTTTCTTAACAGAAACAGAGCCAGGTTTAGAAGTTGCATTTAGCTTTTGGGAAATGGTATGTATGTATTGTGAGTTGTTTGTTAACATATTTACAAATCACTTTTCTTACAGATAGCTTGTAAGGTAGGAATGCAAATAATATTAGGCCCAATTTAGCTCTAAGTAAATTGGCTCAGAAAAGGTGAGTGATTTGACTATGATTTTAAGCTTTTGAAAGTGTCAGAGCTGGGATGTAAAGCCAGATTTTCTGATTCAAAGTCTAGAACTGGTTCCATTTGTTACACTATGCTACATCACTATGAGAATAGTGAAAGGGTATTGAGATTAACTTTTGAATCTTTTCTATTCTCCAGAAGATTAATATTTGATATAAATCTTACATGCAGCTCAAAAGCAAAGGAACTATAATTTCATCAGATTCTGCATCTTTTGGTGTGGGAACTACCTACATCTGCAGATAGTAAACCCTTTGTAGCATATTTTAGTGAGGCACACAGGGGTTAAATGGCTTGCCCAGGCTCACACCATTAATAACTGTAAAGCATAAGAAACTCCACACCTAACACACTTGTCCCCTATGCTGTTGCCTCATTCAGCTCAAAAACCTTGATGATTGAGTGATAATTGTGTGGATGGCATACCACTATTTGTTCATTTAATTCTACACTTTTGATTGGAGTAGACTTAAGTCCATCTGACCTCCGAGTTAGTTCTGCCAACATATTCTAACATTTTACTTATACCCTGCTTGTTCCTTCCTATTGTTCTTCTTGTAATAATAATAATAATAATAATAATAATAATAATAATAATAATAAAAGGGACAGCTAGGTGGCCCAGTGGATAGGGCACCGGACCTGGATACAGGAGGACCTGAATTCTAATCCGGCCTCAGACACTTAACACTCACTAGCTGTGTGACCCTGGGCAAGTCACTTAACCCCAATTGCCTCACCAACCCCCCCCCCCCCCAAAAAGCAAAAAAAAAAAAAAAAGAAAAGAAAATGTAATATTTTAAAATAATAATAACACTTTACATTTGTATGATACTTTTCAGTTGTATGATACATTTGTGTGTTACTTTACAAAGTTGTTTCTCCTGCATCATCTTATTTGTACTTGACAACTATTTGGAGGAACCTTGAGTCTTAGAAAGATGTCACAGATACTAAATGGCAGAACTGGAACTAGAACCTATTGTTTAATGTTTTTTCAGAGGTTGTTTAGTCAAAGGTGACTAGAAGTTTGGTGAGGAGTTTTGTGTGTGTGTGCAAATCTCCTCTTATGGTTCAAAGATACTCAAAACAAAAAAAAAGTGAGAATTACATACAATTCATGGCTCATTTTGAAGTTCAAATTTAAGTACAGCTTTCTGGCTCTGGCCTAATGACTTTTAAAACCCAGAAAACTAAAAACTATGAATAAATATAGCTTCAGGATACAAAATGCTATCCTCTGTCAAGAGTGTCATGATCTTTGATATTCAGACATCCAAAAATTTAAAAAACACTACCACAGACCTTTTAATTAAGTGTCTGTTTGATACTTAATTAAACAATGGTTATTAGGAAATAGTAATTAATTCTATGTAGAATTATAGCTTCATAATTGGCTTATCATTAAATGGATTTTAACACATATCCTTATTTCCTTCAGTTTTGTTCTACCACGTTTACTTTCTCATAATTTTTTTTTTAGTTGTTAATTTCCCCCCTTCATTTTTGTTTCCTTTTTGTTTGTTTCCTTTTATTCCATGTAATGATCCATGTTAGGCTAGTCACATAACAAAAGAACTACAGGGGAAAGAGTTAAAGCTCATTAATCTTCAGAAAAATTTGAGTGAAGTGAGTCAAGTGAAAGATGATTTGGAAAAAGAGCTTCAGATTTTGGTAAGTACCTTGTTGGAAGAGTCTGTCTCAGGACTTAACTGTTCATTTTTGGATTTTACCACCCTAAAAACTCAAAATGACATATAAATTATTTGTTGTTTAGTTGCTTTTACCTGTTACATGTTGGTGTAAGATGAGCGTATCAGCTGTTACTCAAAAAAGAGATTAGTTGAAATAGGTTAAACGCAAACCAACTTCCAAAGGTCGGTATCATGCCTTTTCTTGTCTATTTTTAAAAATTTTTTTCTTCTTATTTCATAAAATATTTAGTTGCCACTAAATAAAGGTACGCCTTACTTTAGAAACACTCAATATGGGAATGTCTCCTCTATGTAAATGACCCATTGCTTATCTCCAGCCCTAGTGGTCAAAGATCCTGCTCTGGACAGCCGCCAAGATTTCCTGGACCCAGAGCACTTAGTGGAAGAAGTGGAGAGTTGCCTTATCCCAGCAGTTCTGCCCTTTTATCTTCCTAGTTAGTATGTTGCAGAGGAAGGACTTGAATCCAGCTCTTTTTGTCTCTAAGGCTGGCCCTCTTGAACCTTATTTAATACATCATACTGCATTTCTTAAATGTATGTCAGAGTAAAAGAACTACATGTTATATGATTGCCAGATCTGATGGTTGTGTCTCTGTCCTCAGCCTTATTGTACTTACTTGGTACAATGTTGACTACCCTCTTTCCCTGGATACTATCTCTCCTATATGGTTGTGTTTTTTTCTAGCATACTTACTCTTTGATTATTCTCCTACCCATCTGACCACTCATTCTCAGTCTCCTTTGCTGGGTCATCATGCCTCCTCGTTGTGGGTGTTCTTCACGGCTCTGTCCTAGGCTGTCTTCTCTTTTGTTTGGACTCTGTTCTGTTTATCTGCTCCCATAAATTTATACAGTAACTCCCAGACCTACATGTCCAGCCTCCGTCTCTTCCTCTCAGCTCCAGTTCTGCAGCACTTCTTTTTGGACATTTTAAAATAGATGTCACAGGGCAGCTAGGTGGCGCAGTGGATAGAGCACCGGCCCTGGAGTCAGGAGTACCTGAGTTCAAATCCGGCCTCAGACACTTAACACTTACTAGCTGTGTGACCCTGGGCAAGTCACTTAACCCCAATTGCCTCACTAAAAACTAAAAAAAAATAGATGTCACAGAACCATCTTGATCTCAGCATATCTGAAACACCACTTGTTTTGGGGTTTTTTTGTTTGTTTTTTTGGTGAGGCAATTGGGGTTAAGTGACTTGCCCAGGGTCACACAGCTAGTAAGTGTCAAGTATCTGAGGCCGGATTTGAATTCATGTCCTCCTGAATCCAGGGCCGGTGCTCTATCTACTGTGCCACCTAGCTGCCCCAACCACTTGTTATTTTTTCCCAAAAATCTGCCTTTCTTCCAAACTTCCCCATTCCAGTATGAGGCACCATCTTTCTTTCCAAGTTTTGCAACCTTCTCATTATCCTTGATTCCTCACTCTCCCTCACCCCACATCCAATTGGTTACTTATTTTTATTTATTTACATTTTATTTTATCCAATCAGGTATCAAATCTTGTTGTTTCTACTTCCAGAATGTCTCTGAGCTCCTTCTCTCAATTCAAACACCTACCATGTTCAGATCTTCATCATCTTTTTCCTAAACTGTTGCATTGCTTTTTACTACTTCTTTGTAACTCAATTATCTCCCTACTCTAATCATCCTTCAAATAGTTACCAAAGGTATTTTCTTTAGGTGCAAACCTGACTGTGTTATTACCCTAAAATGTTTCCTACTGCCTCCTGAGTCACGTGAAAACTCCTCTGTTTGGCTTTTAAAGCTTCCTACAACCTGGCCCCAATCTGTTTTTCCAGCCTCATTGGTCATCACTTTCCTTCCCTCATTGTATACAGTACAGCTGAACTCAGCTTTTTTTCAGGGAACAGAAACATCCCAATTCACAGAGGGAACTGTTTCTTCCTTCTTTGGCAGCTCACCCACCTCAAATTTCTTCTTCGCCAGTCCTTCTCATATAAAGACACATCTTATTTAACCTCTTTTATCCTTTGTTAGTTATGTTAGAAAGCTTATTTCCCTGTTTCTCACTTCCTCTCTTCATTTCACTTGTGAGACAAAAACTGACCCCGATCAAGAGCTATAATAATAAAAATAGATCTAATAATACACACTTGCATTGAGGAAAACTGTAAGTTTTGAAGTGATGCTAGCTCTAATAAAGCACCACTATCCACAGTCTCTGAAGCCTTTGGAGAATTGCCCAGCAGTCCCCATTAGAATCCTTACACATTCTTTATTCAACTTATTATCTTCCACATTAGAATTTAAAGATATCTTAAAACTATGTGTTTAATGTATGTGTGTACCTGTATTGAATTTTAAAATTTAATTACTAGTATTATAATAATGTTGTCTTATTTCCTTCATTATATATGTGCAGTTAAATTTGGGAGGTGGGAACTAGAGTGGGGGCTACTGTTGATGATGTTGTAGGGAAGTGTGTTCCATGTTTAAAATGACAGACTTAAGAAAACAAACTTTTGAAACACTGTATAACACAGTTTTTTTTGGGGGGGGGCAGGGCAATGAGGGTTAAGTGACTTGCCCAAGGTCATACAGCTAGTAAGTGTCCAGTGTCTGAGGCTGGATTTGAACTCAGGGCCTCCTGAATCCAGGGCCGGTGCTTTATCTACTACACCACCTAGCTGCCCCCTATACTGTATAAGTTTGAAAGTCCCTCTGTTCATGCACTGAAGATAAAATGTGCTTTCCTGTATTTTGAGTAGTGATCCCTAGAACTAGGACAAGCAATTAAGCTATTGGCTTTGATGGACTTTTGGGTTTGTATCTTCTCCTTTTTATCACCCTGATTGATGGGAAAAGTTGAATAAAAGGAAGATTTTAAACTATCTACAAATATCTGTCAGTAAAGGTTTTGGCTCTGGCTGTTGGTCAGTCATTTCATTCAGAAATAATGAGACCTTGAGATTGACTATAAGACTGGTAAAAGCCTCTATTATAGAAAAGAATGATGGCCACCAATGATGGCTTGACTTTAGGAAATACCATATATAAGAAATCACAAAGCATCAGCTTTAACACAGCTTCTTAGTCCCCAGGATCTCTCTGATTTAATAAGACCTACTCTATACGGAGGAGGATAATAAGATCATAGCTCATTAATCTCTCTCACAGTACTCTCATGTATAATAGGGCCATTACCTTTTATTTCTTTGCTCATGCATGACCCAAAAAGGTGGGCTGATCATGAGTAAGAACAAGCCCCAAGTCAACAAACACTTCAGAGGAATCTACTCTGAGCCTGGCACTGTGCTAAGTACTGTGTTTCCTATAGAGCTAGTCATTCTTAATAGTAATAACAGTCTCTTCATATGTTCAGGAAACAAAATTGCAAAGTTTGCAACTAAAATGGAGCTTTAATTAGATTATATTGAAGGGAGAGACCAAGGTTGCTTATTTTAAATCTGTTCTTTTCTAAATATTCAATTCTTTTTCTGCTTTATTTAAGAAAAAAAAGTTTGCGGATGCTTCAGAGGAATCAGTGGCTATTCAACAAAAAATGCAAGGTATGTTTTCCTAATATTATGAACATAATAACCTCAGAGAAAATGTAAATACTACAAACCAGGCTTAATGTTTAAGTCTTAGGTATTGAGACTTCAGGCAATGGGAAAGCCTAAATGTACAATCATAAATACTCATCCCACAAAAACATATTCGTTCCATCTGAAATGTAATAAGACATTCATTCCTTTGCCATCAGGAAGTATCTTGTACAAATCAAGAGTCCCAAGTTCTTTTTCCCCACTTAACTATCTAACTGGCAGAAATAGGGGCAGCTAGGTGGCGCAGTGGATAAAGCACCAGCCCTGGAGTCAGGAGGACCTGAGTTCAAATCCGGCATCAGACACTTGACACTTACTAGCTGTGTGACCTTGGGCAAGTCACTTAACCCTCATTGCCCCTCCCCTCCCCCCCAAAAACTGGCAAAAATACCTTTCTCCTTTTGTGTTTCAGTTCCCATATCTGCACAATTAGAGTTTTGGATTAAATGATTTCTAAGATCTATTACAGTTCTAATATTCTATGATCCTTTATTAAAATGCAGATAAAAAAACACCAGACCTTAATAAAGCATTACTGGTAGTTTTTAGCCTAAAGAAGTTCCAGATCGGGCAGCTAGGTGGCGCAGTGGATAGATCACTGGCCCTGGAGTCAGGAAGAGGGGGGCGCTCTCATAGGCAAGGCACTAAGATAAAGGAGGACCAAGAAAGGCTTCTGGCGCAAGGTGGGACTTTGGCCAGCACTTAAGGGAAGCCAAGGAATATGGGAGGGGGAGGGGAGGAAGAAGAACATTCCAGGCCTGTGCCTTCAACTGGAGGCAGCCGGTAAACATGTTTGGGGTTAGGAGGTAGAGTGGTTTTGGGGGGTGGGGGGGAGGGAAGAAGCAGAAAGCCTGTGTACATGGTAGGGAGTCAAGTATGAGAAGAGCAGAAAGGCAGGAGTGGGGTAGGCAAGGAAAGGGTCTGAATGCCAGACAGCTTTTTTTTTGGTGAGGCAGTTGGGGTTAAGTGACTTGCCCAGGGTCACACAGCTGGTAAAGTGTTAAGTGTCTAAGGCCAAATTTGAACTAAGGTCTTCCTGAATCCAGGGCTGGTGCTCTATCCACCTAGCTGCCCCCAGACACAGCATTTTGTATTTGATCCTGAAGGCCAACATTTTGTTTAAGGCCAATTCGCTTATTTAGTCTGTTTCTGCACTTGTCCTCATAGTTTCTTGCCAGGATTCCCTGTTACTTTAAGGATCATAGGCACCCCATTTAAGCGTCATTTATAAGACAGGTGAGCCATAAATCTGAAGTGAATGTCTTTCCTAAATAGAAACGCTAAATAAACTACACCAAAAAGAAGAACAGTTTAGTGCCCTGTCTTCTGATCTGAAGAAGTTGAAATATAATTTGTCAGGTAAGAAAACATCATTACTTACTGGTTTAGACTAAAAAGAATAGAGCATTGAACATGGAATTTTGTTGTAGTGTATACTACAAACCTAACTTTCTGTTTAGTCTTTTCGGTGGCCGCTTGTGATTGCTCTCCCCACTTCTAGTTTATTCCCCTCGCCAACTCATCTGAAATCCTGATATTCCCAGCACACAGATTGGACCATGTCATTCCCCATCTCAGAAATCTTCTACAGATCCTTATTTGCTGCAGGGCAAAGAAAGACAATATCCTCAGCTCGGTATTGAAAGCTCTTCTCCATCAGCCCCTCCAATCTCATTTCATAGAATTCCCCTTTACAGAAGCTAAGCATGGAGCCATTAGGGGTTTGCTAAACTCCGCTGGCCTGAGTACAGTCATTGAGTAAAGGAGCCAGAAGGAATCCTTGGGCAGCTAAGAGGAAAACTAAGAGATGAGCAGCATCCCAGAATACAGCAGAGTATGCTGGAGGAGAGAATGCTCAGGAGTGCCACAAGCTTCAGAGAACTCAAACAGAATGAGAATTTGGAAAAGACCATTGGCTATAGAAGTTAATAGATTGATTTTGTAAACGATCCCAATTTTTTTAGACCATGGATAGAATCAAGGGCCAGATGACAAGGTATTCACAGCTCCACCAACAATCCATCCTACTTCTTGACTTTGGACTTTATATTAAGACCGCTCTCTGCACACTTCAAGGGTGGGGAGGCAGGGGGGAAAGATGTCTGACCTGAGCTTCTGTCCTTTTTGTCCTGTTGCTTTCATACCTTTTCTGGGGAGCCATTAAGTTTTCGTTGCTTCCCAGGAGAAGGTCTGTTCAATGCTCTCCTGGTCTGAGTTCTGTGAATTTCTGATCCAGTTTTGGGCCTATTAACTTGTTTCTGGTTGGGAGTTTTAGCATACTGTTGTTACACGACTCAACCATTCTTGGCCAACTGGGAGGTCTGTAGTGTCAGAACTACCAAACTGCCAGTTACTTCTGAGTATCTTTAACATTCCCAATCCTTCCTTATGGCCTGGATCTGTGGTGAGTGACAGAACTGCTAGATGGTACCTGTTTTTGCATCTAGTGCTTGCTCAGAGATTCCCTGGGATCTCTTCCTGATGGCCTGTCTTAGCCTCCTTTCAGTCTCTGGGTCTTGCAGTGCTTTCCAGGGTGGCTGTGGCCACAGCTTCTTGGCCAGACCCCTTTCTCAGAGTCTATAGACCTCTCTGTTCATCTCCCTAAGCTGCCCTGGAATGAAAAATGACTCTTGGATTTTCTTGTATTTTCCAATCAGAATTCAGTCTGATGTATACTCTAGAACTTTGTTGAAGAGGTATAGGGAGAGAGCTAGACCCTAATGCTTCCTCTTATTCTGCCATCTTTACTTTGTCTCAGCAATGCAGAATTGGCAAGGCGTGACTAGTGACAGGACAGGTATACAAGGATTTCAAGGGTAGCTGGAACACAGAGGACAGAAGGTCATGACAAGGATAGCTAACAGGTTGAGGAAGATTGAGTAAAAGGAGAAATTTAAGGATAGAGATTGTTGTTAGAGAGGCATTACATAATTTGGAATAATGGAAATAGACCACTGTGGGGTCATGGCTATGCCCATTAGGGGCTGTTTTGGAGGAGGCCCTCCCCCCCTCCCTATATGTATGTATGTATGTATATAAAATTTTGGAGGGGGGTGGACAATGAGGGTTAGGTGACTTGCCCAGGGTCACTCAGCTAATAGGTATCAAGTGTTTGAGGCCGGATTTGAACTCAGGTCCTCCTGAATCCAGGGCTGGTGCTTTATCCACTGCGCCACCTAGCTGTCCCCCTTCTATTTTCTTAGGAGCATAGAGTCTGAGGCATGTGAGAGGCCTGCAGCACTGGCCAGCTGTGCTTGCAGCTTATGGGCAACATCAGTGGAAAAGAATCCCCACATCAACACAATTACATATAGAACCTAGAAGTATTGAAATGTGTGTATTCATTCACCCACTGGGCAGCCAGGTGGTGCAATGGAGAGAGCAACAAGCCTAAAGTCACCGTCCTGAGTTCAGATATGCCAGGTACTTGCCAACTGTATGACCCTGTTCAAGTCACTTAACCCTATTTGCCTCAGTTTCCTCATCTGTAAAATGAGTTGCAGAAGGAAATGACAAAACTACTGTAGTATCTTTACCAAGAAAACCCCAAATGGGGTCAGGAAGAGTTGGACACAACTAAAATACAAGTCCAAAAAATGCACACAGAGATTGACGAAGTACGGTCAGAGGACCTGCGTTTGAGACCCAGTTCTGATGCTTTCTCTGTGCCTGTGGGCAAGCGCTGTTTTTCTCTGAGTCTTCCTCATTGCCTTCTCCTCTTTCAAATACTAATCACTATGAGGATACAGCATAGTGTAGCGGAAAGGACTGTTCATTTGGAGTTCGATTCCTAGAACAATGATGTTTCTTACCATCTATATCACTTGAGGAAAATCCAGTAACCTTTCTATTAAGTATGTAAAGTAAGTGGGTTATAGTAGTAGGCTATAAATTCTGTATTTTACTACCTTTCTAACTGTGAGATGTTTTTGTGGGAACTTGAATCATCATTATTATTATTATCTCTATCTCCCTATTTTTTTGATGAAGTTCATCTAGAAGGACAAGCCACTATTCTGCTATTATGTTTATGTTTTGCAGATTGATGCATAGGTAGATAAAATGGCTGCTTTTTGTAATTGTAGAGGATTAGGTCAGTCAGTCAATAAGCATTTATAAGCAATTACCATTGTGTGTCAAGTACCGTGCTAAGCAAAGGAAAGAAAACATACAAACAACCATGTACATACAAAACGTGCTCAGTACGACTGGGAGCTATTCTCAGAGGTGAGGCACAGGGAGAGGTGGTGAGGAGAAGTGGGAAAGGCCTCTGGGAGAAGGTGGGATGATCTCTCAGTCTTCAAAGAAGCCACAATGTGGAAGTCGGGAAGGATGGTTATAAGCTCATCTTTTATAGACTTTAGTGAAAGTATCTTCCAGAAAACTTCACTAGCAAACACAAAAACAGCAATGAAATGTATATTGTCTTATTCCCACGTGATTTTGATTTCTTCTGCTAGGTCTCTATAGATTTTTATTTTTATTTTTTTGCGGGGCAATGGGGGTTAAGTGACTTGCCCAGGGTCACACAGCTAGCAAGTGTCTGAGGCCAGATTTGAACTCATGTCCTCCTGAATCCAAGGCTGGTGCTTTATCCAGTGTGCCACCTAGCTGCCCGGTCTTTATAGATTTTGAAAGGTTTTCATTCTATATGGTTTGGAAATTATTGTTGTTATTACTATTATTATATTCAGATATGGAAGAGAAATTTAAAGAGAAGGATGAAAGAGAACAGCAGCTAATGGAAGCAAAGGAAAAACTAGAAGGTGAAATTATGGAAATCATGAAGATGTCGGGAGATAGTTCTTCCCAACTGACAAGAATGAATGAAGAACTTAGGATGAAAGATAAGTATGTTGAGTCTCACATTGTGTTTATTATAATACTTGCTTCATATTGGGTCTAAAAATAATGATTAGGTAAGCAGATATCTCCAGGAATACTAAAAGTTAAAGATCTTTCTTATGATGGGCACCTGCTGCTGTATTTACAGTTTGGCCTTTCTGTTACAGGAAAGGTGAATTTTTCTTTCCCTTTCTCCCTTTCCCCTTTCCCTTTCCTTTTCCTTTTTCTTCTCGTTTTTGTTTTCCTTTTCCTTTTCCCTTTCCTTTCCTGTGAAATGGGAATATTACTGTTGAACACCTTTATAGAAAATCAAGGTTTTTGCATTGTTATTTATAGAACCTTTTGGAGTTTATCAACAAAAGGTTAAGTACATTTGTGCAAAGAAGTTTTTGGAATTTGATGCTTTTTGCATTTTGTTTTTTCTTTGTGGATGGATACACAGATGAAAAAGGCACTTATTAATCACTCACTGTGTGCAGAGTGCTATGCTGGGTGCTAGGGAGTCAGAGAGAAAAGCCCCTGTTCTTCAGGAGCTCACACTCAGATGGGGGAGACAACACAAAGGGAAACCTTCAGCATCTTCTTTAATGTCACTCCCACTACTGAAATCATCAGCCACTTACACTGAACTACAGAGGTTCTCTATGAACTTAGTTCTATGGGAAATGTTTGTATGTTACAGCTTTTTCACAATTAATATCTACTGGACAGCTAGGTGGCGCAGTGGATAGAGCACAGGCCCTGGCTTCAGGAGGACCTGAGTTCAAATATGGCCTCAGACACTTAACACTTACTAGCTGTGTGACCCTGGGCAAGTCACTTAATCCCAATTGCCTCACTAAAAAACAAACAAAACCAATTAATATCTACAAGTTTTGCATGGTTTTTAGGGTTAGCTCCTGTATTTTCATCAAAAGTCTGACCATTTTTTTCTAGATTTGTGGAAGAATTACAGCTTCGGCTTTCAAAGGCAAATGATGAAGCAGCTTTTCTGCAGAAAAGTATTGGGGAGGCAAATGTGAAAGCTGAGCAGGATCAGCAGACCGTCATTGCAAAGCACGAGGAAGAAAAGAAGGAATTGCAGAAGAAAGTGGTGGATCTGGTAAGAGAAGAACAAGTAGGAGCATATGTTTTGGGGTGGGGGAGGGCAGATAGAGTCTTATCTCATGTATGACCAGTGTCCTGACTTCCACCATTCTGGGTTCTTACAGGAAAGGCAAATTGAGGTAAGCCACAACCAGTGCAAGGACCTCCAGGCAAGGCATGAAAAAGCCAGTTCTGAGACAGCCACACAACATGAAGCAGCTCTGCATAGTCTGAAGAAAGCTCTGCTGGATACTGAGGGAACTCTGAAAGAGGCCCAAAGGAAGAACAGTGATCTCCTGAAGGAGCTGGAAGAACTGAAAAAGCAAGCTGACAAAGCTAAAGTACGTAGTGAGGGTTAGGGTGCTGAGTTTCTGAGAGGCTGCAACGTGTGAAAATGGGTGATTGTGTTATTTATAAATAACCACCTCTTGGGTTACATTTGGGTTTACAGAATTTTCTGTATGATGTGATTTGGAGTAGAAATTGAGACAGCATGTGGTCTGCATGGTCTAGCAGTGATTTTCAAACTGCTCTGGGTAATATGTAACCTCTACCTTCTCAGACAACACAGACAAACCCAGATTTTGCCTATGTCTTGCTGCTTCTTGGCTTAAGTGTGTATTTGTTTTTGAAAAAGTCCAATTTTACATTGTAGAGAAGAGCATTCCACTACTCAGACTGCTGCATTTCTGCATCCCTACTCCTTGTTACCAACATGCATTAATGTTGAAAGCTAGTTTGGCTGGTAATTAATCCCACAGAAGAATAAAAGACAAAAGCCAAGAGAAGAGAACATTAAGGGAAACAAAACCTGGAATAAGAGGTTTGACTGCTGATATTTATCAGAGAGGAGTACAACAGAGCCAGGAAAAGGGCTTTTTGGTCCCAGCTTTTCATATACCTCCATCCATTTTTTGGGAAGAGACCAGTGAGTGTAGGTAGGAAATATTTCCCAGATTTCCCAAATATTTCCAGTATTTGGGAGATCAGGTTTCCCATGCATTGAATCTGACTCCATAGGCTTCTTTTCAGGGATGTATGTGTTTGGTGTATTGAATCATCCAGTATCCAGTGTTTATTTTGGCACTGATTATTGACTAAAGTTTAGTCTTCTTGCCTCAATTTTTTTATTGTTTGAAGAAAGATTACTATTTGCCTTTAGGTATTTTTCATAATATTAAAAAATTCCAGGGGCAGCTAGGTGGCGCAGCGGATAAAGCACTGGCCTTGGATTCAGGAGGACCTGAGTTCAAATCCAGCCTCAGACACTTGACACTTAACTAGCTGTGTGACCCTGGGCAAGTCACTTAACCCTCATTGCCCTGCAAAAACAAAAACAAAAAATTCCTTGTTTATTGGAAAGGGAGACTGATAGAGTCAATTCAACAAACATATATTCATTGCCAACAACACTGGTATATGTTGGATACTTCTTTTAGAACACTCTATGTAGAACTTGAAGGGAATCCTATGTAATATACTTTATATGGAAATAGTCCATCCTCCAGTACTAAAATTTGTGGCCTGGTTAGTGTCTTCAGGATGAATAGATTAAAATGTAGCATTTTAGATACTTATTCTTCTGAATAGTTCCAACCTAATGGCTTCCCTAAAGCTTTTTTACTCATCTGGAACTATTAGCACAAGTTAATATTAAGAAAAGAACAAGGGGGCAGCTAGGTGGCGCAGTGGATAAGGCACCAGCCTTGGATTCAGGAGGACCTGAGTTCAAACCCAGCCTCAGACACTTACTAGCTGTGTGATCCTGGGCAAGTCACTTAACCCCCATTGCCCTGCAAAAAAAAAAAGAAAGAAAGAAAACAAAAGAACAAAACAAAGAAGTATAATTTATTGATTGGGGGAGAGGGGGGACGGTCCCGACTTAGGATTTTTTTCTTCATTAGAGGAATTTTCTGGTGAGAAAGCTACCTCTACTAATACAGTTCTGTACCATCTCTGCAGTCTCAGAGTTTCCGGGAAAATTGAGAGGTTGAGAGGCTTGGATAAGGTCCAGCCTATGACAGAGGCGGAGCTGGAATCCAGGTCTTCTTGATTCCAAAACCTAGCTGACTATCCATTATGCTGTGCTACCTCTCAAATTTATCACTTTACCTGTCACAGATACCACTAGAGACTTGAATAGGAATTACAATAATGTCAAATGAATTAGTAATTCGGAACATTTTCATATATTTCTCATCTACTAATTTGCTAGTCTTGGTGGATGTTAGTAACTTCATTTTCTTGTGGCCATGGCACATATTGACACATTTACCTTTGGTAATTCAACATGATTTTCGGTCAGGGAACTTTGTTCTGAAAGCGTCAAAGCAAGAGAGCATTTCATTTCAGGTCCTCAGGACCGGGACAATTACTTTGTTAAAATTTTAATTTAAAAAAATTCCCCCCAAATTTGGACTTTTTAATACCCAAACCATTTCTTGACCTTTTTCTAAAACTGTTCTTGCGTGCTGTTGAATAACTTCAGTTTATGTCATATTTTGTATAAATGTATTATAGTCAATATGTCCTCAAGGTATAATGATAGCTAATTTGCATAATTTAAAAATTCTTAAAATTAATTTTTCAACTTTTAAAATGTATTTGCATAATTTAAAATATAATACAGCAGCTAGATAACCAATTTGCAAATTGAATAGATTAATTGACAAGTTAAAATATGAAATTTTTCTTTCTAATTTTTTAGTATAGTTTTATAGCAACAATCAGTCCATAATTCCTGTAGAATGACTGTTGTTTAGTGAAATCAGCTATGTCATCACCTTAATTATGAAAGATTGATCCTAGAGAATTAGATTATAATCTACCTTTAACAGTCAGGTATTATCCTCTACCAAAGTCCTCCAGTTTTGTGGGCCTTTTCCATTATTGTGTAAAGGCCGTGCCTGCAGAAACACTTGCTCTGATAGACCTTATTGAGCTGAAAAGCTTTGAGTGGTTCTTGTCAGGCTTGTCAGGGGAGGACCAGCCTAAGTTCAGAGAGGCTCATTCCCAATAGGTTGGCCACTGTAGAGTGAATTTTATGGCGCAGCAACACATGAAATTATCTACTAAAGCACGAAAGGTCTGGGATCGGCATTGGTGAAAGGAGTACCCTCATCACTGAAATCACAGATCTGAAAACACTGAAAAGTTTTCACTAGGGGTCACACTATGTCTAGATTACTATTAATGGTTGTGGTAACTCTTGGGACAATAGAAAGCCTTCTAGCAAATTAGTTTTCTTAGAGTTAGGTCCAAAAATGAGCAAGAAACAGTTATTAAATGCTTACAATGTG
Source organism: Dromiciops gliroides (assembly GCF_019393635.1). NCBI lineage: Eukaryota > Metazoa > Chordata > Mammalia > Microbiotheria > Microbiotheriidae > Dromiciops > Dromiciops gliroides. The sequence goes on along the minus strand of NC_057861.1, from coordinate 31,521,023 downwards.
CACTATAGTCACTGTGCTGTGCCCAGGGGATACAAAGAAAGGCAAAAACAATTCCAGTCCTCAAGACAGGGAGACCACGTGCAAATATCTTATTGGGGAGGACTGGGAAAGGCTTCTTGCAGAAGGTAGGGTTTTAGTTGAGACCTAAGGAAGCCAGGGAAGCAAGGTTTGAAAAAGAATGGCCTACTTCCCCTTGCCTTTTAAAGTAATGGCCATTCATTTGTAAACATTCAATGCTTGTTTTCCTTTGTCTTTAAAAATTAATTCTTTCAAATATTTCTTGAATATAAGACTAATGACAGAGAAGATCTAATCTTCCATTTTGGTACAAAACTCCTTGTTTTCCTGAAGCCCTTAAGCTATCAGGAGTTATTTCTTATAGAGTTGTTGTGAAGCCAAGATACTTCACTGGTCCAGGCAGCAAGCTGTTTGTGTCTTCTCATCCTTTCATAAACATTCATAGAGAATCTGCTTGATATGCTGGTGGATTTCTCCTAGGTCTACAAATATTTCCTAGATATTAGTGCAACACTGGGACTTTTGTGCCTGTATCTTGCTACATGCCCAGTCTACCTCCTATTCAAGTCATGCATATCATGGATGATGTCTTTTACGATGCATCAATCAACAAACATTTCTCAAGTACCTGTACTATGCTAGGAGCTGGGTATACAAGAACACATCTTGGAATACAAGATTGAAAATATGCTACAGCCTGCTTACACCATGCAACTTTGCATTTCCCATTTGTTCACCTATAATTTTGCTTCTTCACTGATTGGGTTGGTCCATGATTTGCTGCTGTATAGATAGCATCACTGGGAGAATATTAGTGATAAAAAGATGAACATTGGTGGAGACACCAATTGTTGAAAGTACTACATGGTTTAACGAAGGTGATTCAGGCTGCCTCCTCTTCCTATTCAGTTTTGGGTCGGTCTTATTGTCCTTTCACAGTGCTTTCCAAAATATGAATACATATGCAAGCACTCACACATGCACACATTCTTCCTTCACTTGGTTCTTCTTGTAGAGATTATTAGGTCAGTTTCTTTTGGGTGGCCATGGATCTCATTTAGAAGGCACTGATGCATCCCAAAGTTCAATGAAGACAGCAAAATACCATCTACAGACTGGACCCGGAGGACTTCAGCATCTGTAGAGAACAACTCTTCTGTTTGGACTGTACCCAGGACATTCTTCGTGGCAGCAGTGAACATTTTGTCTCCCAGTTTTATTCCTAGATCAGGAAGAAAGTTGTCTTTGTGGAATTGCATTTGTCAAGGAGTCCTGTAAGATTTCAACATATAGTTGTAGGAGATATAGTTTTTATTTTACGTATATTTTACAGATGAATAAAGTTAGGCTTACAGAGATGAAAAGACTTGCTAGAAAGAAGAAAAGCCAAAATTCAAACCCAGTTCCTTAGATACCCACTTCACTCTCCAGTATAAAATGCTGCCCTTAGGCATGAGAGAAATCTTTCTGGAAGGGAGAAAGTTTTGTTTCCAACCAATCAGCATTTCAGTGCGTGGGTGGGGCAGTTATGAACAAATACAGAAAATCTTTTCAGTACCTTTCAGTGAATTATGTGATCCACCTTAGGGAATTGTTATTGAGAGGCTGCCTTGTGTTTCTTCCCTTTCACTAAAGACTCCAGTCAGACGTGCTTAGGCTCTCAAAAATGGATCTCTGCATGTCTTGAAAATTGTGTTGCCTCCAGGATGGGTCTCTTTTGTGAGGATTGGGTTGAGTCCAGCTTCTTTTTTTGACATCCTTTTCTTGAGTGTAATTTCTGCTTCTACGATCGCGTATCTGGCACTTTGGTGTTAACCTAGAGAGTAGTGCCACAGTTTACCGATGGTAGAAATAGATCGCTGTAGACATCTGGTAGATCTTTTCCATTTTAATTTTATTTGTTTGCCTTCTAGTATTCTTGAGATAATTAGGTTTAGTTCCATTTCCTTCATGCTTTTTGTACACTCATCCTGACCTCCCCAGCATTTTGCTGTTAAATGAGATGGTTTTACTTGTAATTTCCGCAATCTTCTAGAATATTTTTCAAACGAGTTTGTACTTAACTGGTGCTGCACTTGGCTGACATGTACTTATTATGGGGCTTCAGTATTTGCCGACTGCGGCATTTTGGTGGTTCTTCTGACATCCTCGTTGTGAGGATTATTTGACATTTTTTAGACTTCTCCAAGACATTCCAGTAATTATGTAAGTATTTTACTTTTATACAATTCTCATCTTTAATTCGATATATATTTGTTAAGTGCTTATTATGTGCTAGGCACTGGCAATGTGACAAAAACATATCAATCCTTGCCCTCTTAGACCTTGTATTCTGTTGAATTTGACATCTTTTTGAGAGTCACTGTCTTGTTTAAATAAATCTTTTTGTAGCTATTCTGAGTGCATGCAACATCTTAGTTTATCCTAAGTTTGATGTTAATTGTGATCTTTGCTTTATCAGCTCTTTGAGTATGAGGATCCTTTTTTAATGTCAGATTTTGTAGATTGCAACATGATAGCCAGTTTTTGTTGAGAAAATACATAATAGCAAAAAGCTCCTCAGAATTCAGTAGCGCTTTTAAGTGAATTTCTATGTTGTTAATCACAATTGTGTATACATAATTTCAAAAACAGTATTATGTGCATGGGGCATTTATTTGATCTATAGAAGGTATACTTATTTAAGAATAATAGTTGACATTTGCATAGCTCTTTAAGGTTTCCTAAACATTTTATGTACTTTATCTCATTTAATTCCCACATCAGCCATGTAAGGTAGGCACTACAGATAATATTTATTCCCACTGGAAACTGAGGCTCAGAAAACTTGAGGTTTACCTGTTGTCACATAGCTAGTAAGTATCAGATAGTAGTTAAACGCACATCTCTCCTGACGCCAGTTTCAGCACTCTTTCTGCTAAACCATGTTGTGTCTCTCTGTATTGTACCAAGACATTTTTTGCAGTGTCTACACTTTGAATGACTCATATTCCATTGATTAGAAACTATTCCTCTGACTTCAGATTTCATGCTTGTTCCACAGTGCTACACTGTGTTTCTTCTGACATAGGTAAAACATTTTTTGAACATTAACGCACCATATTAATATTAGTGCAGTATCACACAATGGAAGTTTGAGGTTCAACTTCCACTTCAGTCCTAGCTGTGTTACTTGAGAAAATCACTTAAATCCCTTTGAGCCTCTGTTTCCTTCATAAAGTAGGGATAACAATCTCCTCTATCTTTTTTGGGGGGGAGGGGCAATGAAAGTTAAGTGACTTGCCCAGCTTCACACAGTAAGTGACAAGTGTCTGAGGCCGGATTTGAACTCAGGTCCTCCTGAATCGAGGGCCAGTGCTTTATCCACTACAGCACCACCTAGCTGCCCCCAATCTCTTCTATCTTTTACCGCTCTTTAGTGCCTGAACTATACTTCCAGGGATGAAAAAAGAAATTAAACATCGGGCCTTCCTGCAGATGGTGGCACATACAAATTAGGCTCCCCATTTCCAACTCTTGTGAAGACAATCCCTTATGTCTAGGTTACCTAGGGACCTTTCCTCTCATGCATAAGAGGATACATATGCCTCTTTAAGCATGGCCATCAAGATAGCTCATGGGTAATGTGAGTTATTTCTGTCCAGGAGTAGCTAATCATCTTAAAACTATATGACAACTTAGTGGTTAATTCCCTCCTTCTTTATGACCCAGTCCAATATTTAGCAGTTTATTGTTTTATTTCCTATGGTACCTCTTAGGAAGATTTTTTTCTTAGCAAGAGACAGAGTCTCTCCATGCATGCTTCTGTCACAAAGCTGGATGCTCATACTAAGTCCATCTCATAAATTTCTTTGGTAGCATCTTTATATGTTCATGTGTGGGAGTGCTCCCGTTTCAGTTTCTGTTCCCCTAGGATCTTTTTTTTCCCTTTCAGCATTGAACTACTGAGGTCACAGCTATATCAAATGGGGCTCTCCACTTGGCACTTGAAAAGTGTTTGTCCGAGCATGTTATTTGAAATCCCAGTTCATACATCAGGAATACTAACCGACATTTACATTGCACAGATTCTGAAAAGTGCTTCACAAACTTTATCCTACATGTTCTTGATAATAGTACTGTTAGGTGGGAAATACAGATTCTATTACTCCCATTTCATAGATGAAGAAACTGAGATTGAGAGGTTAAGTGATTTGTATGTAGTCAGATAGTTAGAAAGTGTTAAAAGGGAGCATTCAAACCTAGGTCTCCTTTTTTTTAAGTCCAACACTCTTTCCAGTATAGTACTTTGCCTTATTCATTCCTACTGCCTGTCCCTGAACAAGTCCATTAAGCATGTTAGTAGAAGAATCTGCCAGTTGGTAATAGTCCTTACCCCTTACTCTTCTTCCACCATCCCCAGTTCTAGAGTGAGGAACCTCTGGGGTCTCCGGTTCATTCTCTTTTGTGAATGCTATTATACTCTGTATAGAGTGTAATATATAATATATAATATGTGTGTACATATATCCAAATTGGGTCCTCCTGTTTAATAGTCCATATTAGATATATCCAGAAATTCATGACAGAAAATTTTATGAAATTGAATGTGTACTGTCCCTGTTATCACCCCCTTTCCTCATAAGTGAGTCTTTTTGATATGTGATGTTAATTTTAAATGCCATATGAAAAAGATCCAAAATAGATCCTGTAAAAGCTCAATTTCCTTTTCATTAAATTTGTATCAAATCCTTATTTAACAAGATTGTCCCTATAAAGATTTTATTGAGTAAAACCCAAAAGTTGAAAATATGAATAACGTTTTTTAAATATAGAAAAAGGTTAGAGTGATGTTTGTCAAGCCAGTCATAAAGAATTCTAGTTAGTAAAACTAAAAAACATAGACAATAAAAAAGAAAAATACTGAAAAAGTTTAGCAAAGTCTGATAACTTTTGCCAAACCACTTTCTTATCTGAAAATTTTCTACATAGAAAAATTTACATCCTGATTTATAAATTTCTTCCATCATTATTAGTTCAAGTGTTAAAACTTATTTTCCTGTGTTGACTATGCCTACAATCCTAAATGTGTGTGGGCAAGAGTTTATTTTGGATATATGTTGTGTTTGAGTACCTAATGGACATCCAGATGGAAATGTTCAATAGGCTGTTGGTGATGCTCAGGCAAAAGACTAAGATTGGAGATACACGTACATACATACATACGTACACACAGACACACATATACACACATACATATATATATATGTGTGTGTGTGTGTGTGTGTGTGTATATGGGAGTCTTTTGCATTGATATAATAATTGAATCCATGGCAGCTGATGAAATCACTGAGTGTAGTGAGAGAAGAAAAGAAGGCATAAGACAGATCTTCAGGAGATACTCACACTTAATGGGTTGAAGATGGATGATGGTCCAGCAAAGGACACTTAGGAGGCATGGATAGACAAAAAGGAGGGAAACCAGGAGAGACTCATGTCGTGGCAATCCAGGAAAAAGAAAGTAACCAACAGGAGGAGATGATCAACAATGTCAAATACTGCAATGATGTCAAGAAGGATGAGGACTGAGAAAAGGCCATTGGAAACTTGGAAAGAGCCGTTTCAGTGGAGTGGTGAGTTCAGAAGCCAGACTACAAGGAGTTCATATGTGAGTAGGAAAGGAGGTGAAGCCAATTACTTTTTTTGAGAAATTTGCTTGACGGATGGTAGGATCATTTGAAAGATTTTTTTTTTTAAGAGTGGGAGAGCCTGGGCATGTTTGTAAGTAGGTGCCAGTAGATGTGGAGAAACTGAAGTAGATAATGAGAGTGGTGTTGATTAAAGAGTAAGCTCCCAGGATCAAGGGCACAAGTGGAGAGGCTGGCCTAAGGGCTACCTCTTTGTGAAAGATTAGAGCAAAGAAGGGAAAAATGCAGAATGATGTTGACAGACCTTTTGCTGCAGATGGGGAGAAAAGGAAACTCGTGACAGAAGGCCTCTTTTCTCTGTAAAGTAGGGGGCAAAGTCCTCTGCTTAGGAGAAGATGGTGGTATAGGAGGGTCAAGAAGAGGTCTGGCCAGATCTGGTGTGGAGTGGGCAAGAATGAAGATCCAGTTGAGATTAAGTGATACAAATTCATTGTGAGCCCAGTTGGAATGGTTATGTGACTTCCTCCATAAGTGTCAAGCAACATACCCTTACGATCCCAGTCTCAGTTTGACAGAATTAAAACCCTCTGTTATTCTGCTAATTGTTATACTTTACTTGTCTATTGGAGCCTTCATGTTCTTCCTGTTCTTTGCTGTTTGGCATTCCTGTGGCTTTTGATAGGTGATATTCAGTTATTTTGGTTGAATCTCACTTTCAAAAACTTGTCTGTACTGGAATTTCTTCAAAGAATATGCTTGTAAAAATAGTGAGACTATATGTTTCTAGATGATAATACTGAAATTGCAAGGTCATTTCAAAATGCTGTTGTTGGTGGGGCAGGGCGGGAAGTAAGGAGAAGAAAAAATATACTTGTTACTGGTCCTAAGGGAGCTGCTGCCTAAGTGGCCCTCCCCCATCCCATTTCTCCCTTCTTGCAAATTTTAACATTTTAGCTACCATGATAATTCTCAGTACCCTCCGCTCTCTTTTCCACTACTCTAGTCCATCAGCATAGAAGCAGAAAGGGGCTGCATGGAACTCAGGACCATTTATATTTGTATGTATTTCATAGGTTGTTATGACCAATCTACCAGTGATGAGCCTCTCTGTACTTAGGCTGGTCCTTGGGCAGTAGGTATAATCTATTGCCTATATAATCTTGGGCAGTAGGTATAATCTATTGGACTATAATTGAATCTAGTGCATCTTGGTAACCAGAGCTTGCACAATGGTGACATTAGTCCTTGAGAACCCAGTGTCATTTCCATGCAAGGATGAAGCACTGGATTTAGATTTTTGTGGAGGGAGGATAAAATGAGATGGTAAGACAATATAAAGCAAGATAACTACGAAAGTACAAACCTCGAGAAGTTACAAACCTTATACAAATGTAAGTTGGTATCATTAGTCTTCCTGCTCAATAACTTCTCATAATCTACCTAGCTAAGGAACTCTTAGTTGTACTATCTAAATTTGAATTACAGTAACTTTTGTTCAGTCTTAATCCACGTGCATTTGTCTGCTTGACTTGATTTTTTCCCCTTTTCCCTTACCTTTTTGTTTCTTTAGTCTCTAACTTATTTGTTAGCATCAACCAAAAAAGAGATTGAACTAATGTCAGAAGAGCTGAGGGGTCTGAAATCAGAGAAGCAGCTTCTTGCAGAGGAGGGGAATGCTTTAAAGTTAGACAAAGGTTCACTCTTATCAAAGCTTGTAGAGGTGGAGGCCAAGATCTCTTTACTGCAGGAAGACCAGCAGAGGCTGTGGTTAATAAATGAAGCTCTGGATTTGGAGAAGGAAAAGATCCTAGAAGAAAAGCATGATGTAGAAAAGTTGTATCAGGAAGAGCACCTCAATAAAGAAGATTTAGCTATTGAGAGAGAAAAATTACTGGAAGAAATCAATATTGCACAGGAAGAACTCTTGAAGATAAATGTAGAAAATGATAGCTTGCAAGCCTCCAGGAAGAGCATGCAGGCCCTTGTTGAAGACCTTCAGAGGCATAATGATTCCTTAATCGCTGAATCCAAGAAGAATCATAAGGAGAAAGTCGAACTAGAAAATCAGCTGAAGAAACTTACAATTGAAAATATTGCTTTGGCTAAAAATAAGGATGACATTGTCCTAAAGCTTCAGAACTCCTTTGAAGAACTGGCAAGAGATCAAAAAAATTTGGTACAAGAAGTTGAAGAGCTTACAACTGAGAAAAAGTCATACTTAGAGAAGCATTCGGGCCTTAACACTCTATGTGCAGCCCTAAAGAAAGAGAAGGATGATCTTCTTCAAAGCAACAAAGACCTACAGAGTGATAAGGATGAACTACTCAAGAAACAAGAAAAGCTGAGTGCTGGCTTGGAAGCAGTTCTCCGTGACAAACAGCTGCTCAGTATGGAAATTAACAGACTGCAGACACAGCTGGACGACTCAAATAAGTTACTGAAAGATGCAGAGAAGGTGGCTGTGGAGCTTCAGTCTTCAAAAGCAAGTCTCATGAAATTTCTTGAAGAAATTAAAACCAGTAGGGAGATTACAGACTCTGAATGTATCCAGCTTCTGCAAGAAAAAGAAACCTTGACTTCATCTCAGAGTAGGCTCTTGCTCGAAAATGAAGAACTCTTAAATGAAAATAAAATCCTCACTGAAAAACTTGTCAAGTGCTCAGAAGATGCTTCTCACAAAGAGATCTCTCTGAATGACAAGATTGGTTACCTGACTGCAGAGAAGGAAGTGGCTTGTCAGAAGTCCTTAAAGTTTAAAAAGCAGCTGGATGGTCTCCTAAAAGAAACATCTCTGTTACAAACACAAAATGCAAGCTTGCTCCAAGAAAGAGAGACTTCACTCAAAGCCATGGGTGACCTCAAAAGGAAATATGATCAAGAAACTGCCAACAGAAGAATCATTATTCAAGAGAAAATGAAACTTCTTAGTACCATTGAGGCTCTGAAGAAGGAGCTTGAGGAGAAACAAAAAGAAAGTCAGGAACTATTGACCAACAAACATGACCTTTCTTTGATGCTAGAAGAACTTGAGGGAGCCAAAAAGAGTTTAGAAAAGGAACATGCCAATCTATTGGAAACCAAAGAGAGTTTGGATGTTAAACTTAAGACTTGCTATTCTGAAAAGGATATCTTGCTTAAGGATGGGTATAGCCTGCAAGAAGACTGTCAGAAATTAAATGAAGAGATCAGTGCAATGCAGCAGGCCCTAATCCTTGAAAGAGAAGCCAGAGAGCAGGAGAAGGAGTGTTCTTTGTCAGAAAATAATAAAATGCAAGGTCAAATTGTGCTCCTGCAACAAGAACTAGAAAAATTAACATTTTGCAATAAAGAACTTCAGTCTGAGAACCTAATCCTGGCCCAGGAGAAAGGAAAATCAGAGCAACAAGTTGTGAAAATTGTTAAGGAAAAGGAAGTTTTGAGTGCAGAGACTGCTCAGCTTGCTGCCAAAATAGACAGGCTGAAAAATGATTTTGCTTCCTTGACCAAATCCAAGTCAGAGTTGCAAGACCTGCACAGCTGCCTCACCAAGATACTGGAAGATCTCCGGCTAAGCCATGAAGTGACCACTGCCGAGAAAGCCAAGCTAATACAAGAGAATAACAACCTCCTTGCTGACCACAGAGAAGCCATGCTGAAGAAGGAAGAGCTTCTGAAGGAGTTGAAGGAGAAAGAGAAGCTGGCAGAGAACTACTTTACTCTCCAGAAGGAGATTAGTCAGTTGGCCAAAACCAACAGTAACATTTCAGCAAACCTCCTAGAGTCACAGAGTGAGAATCGGATCTTGCGGAAAGACAAGAGCAAGCTTACTCTGAGAATTAGAGAGCTAGAGACCCTTCAGTCATACACGGTAATTCCAAAGATTGAGATATTGGGCATCTATATAATTACTAACACCAAGTACTAACTTCAGTGGTTTAAGGATACACTTTATTTACACATTGAGTTGGAAGAAGCTTACACAGGCACCTAGTGTATATCTAAAAATAATCTCTGCAGCATAGCTGACAAATGGTCATTCAACTTGCACTTGAGGACCTCCATGACGTAGAACCTCCTTCATCCCAAGGTAGCTTATTCCACTTTGGGACAGCTCTCAGTGTTAAAAAGTTTTTCCTTGCATGAAGCCTACACTTCCCTCTTTGACACTTCCATCCACTGTTCTTAGTTCTATCATATGGGGTTAAACAGAACAAGTCATATTTCTCCTCCATGTGACTGTCTTTCCAATTCTATTCTATAGAGCAAACATCACCTATTCTTCAGTTGACTGTTATAGGGTCCTTCATAGTCATGGTTTTGCCCTTCTTTGTTCTCCATCTTATCAGTATCCCTCCTAAGATGTGGTCCAAGCAGGGTGATGAGTGCAGCAGCATTCTAATCTCATTATTCATGGAAGGTATGCTTCTTCAGGTAGCCTAAGATCTTATCAACATTTTTGGCTGTCCTAAAATACTGTTCAATAATTTGGGGCTTATAGTTCACCAAAATGCCCAGATCCTCTTTTTTTTTTTTTAACTGCCTTCTTGTCAATTTTTTGAATACAAGTGTACTGGATTTCATCTTATGAAATTCAGCTCAATGCTATTGTTTGTCAAGATCTCTTTAATAATTGAGTTGGTTATCCGGTGTGTTTGTTCTCCTCAGCTTTGTGACATTGTAAATTTGATAAGGATGCTTATCTATGCCTTGATTCCAAGCCATTAATAAAAAAAACTGGAACACTTCACTGGAAACCTGCCTGGTTTGGCATTGAACTATTAATGACTACACTGGGGGATCCGACCATTCAACCAGTTCCAAATTAATCTAATTATAGTATTATCTAGCCAACATGTTTCCCATCTTTTCTACAAGAATATCCTGAAAGACTTTGATCAAATGCTTTCTTAAAATCTAGGTAAACCATAAAAATGTTATCTAGAGCATTCCCTTGATTTAACAGTTTAGTAATCCTCTTACAAAAGGACCTATTCTCGATGAAGCCATGTTGGTTCTTTATGATGATTCTTTTTTTTTTCTAGGTTGTCACCAACCATATATTTAACATGTTTGAGAATTTTGTCAAGAATTGAAGTCAATCCCACTGTAGTAGTTTGTAGCCTCTTATCTCTTCCCTTTCTTGAAAACTGGGGCATTTACCCATTTGTTTCTCAACATTCTTTCAAAGATCTCTCACAAAGTTTTTTGTTATCAGTACTCACAGCTACAGTTTCTTTGAGAACCTAAGAATGTAATTTATTTGGGCCAGGTGAGTTAAACTCATCAAAGACAGCTGGAGCTCTCTTATTATTGCCTTACTTTTCTTGAGTGTCTCTTCCCTATTAATCACCTTTGTTCTGTCTTTTCTAGTCCAAAGGTCATTTTTCTTGGCTTAGAAAACAAAAGCAAAATGAGAATTGAGGAACATTGTTAGTCATTACCCACCTCCCCCAAAGAACAGTCCTACCCTTTCTTTCCCTGCTATAGTTTTTTAAAAAATTATTATTTTTTTTTGTACTTAGCTTTTCTTTCCAAACTCTTCTCATCCTGGACTTTGACAAGTATTACTCAACACTGTACTGGTTTGTGTATTCATCCTCTAGTACCCCTGCCGCTTTCTTTTGTTCATGTTTTTGTATTGTTTTGTTTTTTAGCATCCTATTATAGGATCCTAGAACTGAGGCCATCTTGTCCACCCCCATTTCCCTGAGGCTTAGGCATAAGGTCACTTAACCAAGGTCACACAGTTCAGTATGAGAGGCAGGATTTCAGACTCTCTGACTCCAGAACCAGTATTCTTTTCACTCTACCATGTTACCTCTCCTAAATTGGTTAGAAAGTTCTTGCGTATCCACACTGGTCTCTTTACAGCTCCCCTTTTTCTTCCTCACTGGAGGGTATTCAGCCAGTGCTTACCGTACTTCCTTATGTTTAGGTTGCTCAGACAGCAGAAGATGCTATGCAGCTAATGGAGCAGATGACCAAAGAGAAGACAGAGACTCTCGCTTCCTTAGAGGATACCAGGCAAACTAATGAAAAACTGAAAAATGAGGTAACTTTCCATTGCTTTTTATTTGGAAAAAACTGCTACTCACTTCATTGGCCTTTTGGTCACTGGTTGGTGTAGGTTGCATTTTATTGTAAATTTAATTGATGTGCTTTTAAATGGGCTCCATATTTATGTATATAACTTCATCTATTGATAACATGCAAATACTGGAAAAATACATAACCACACCACATCACATAGTAAAGTTTAGTAACAAATCTAAAAGCCCAGCATTCTAAAAAGAGAATAATTTTTTTCTTTTCTTTTCTTTTTTTTTTTTTGGTGAGGCAATTGGGGTTAAGTGACTTGTCCAAGGTCACACAGCTAGTAATTGTTAAGTGTCAGAGGCCAGATTTGAACTCAGGTCCTGAATCCAGGGCTGGTGCTCTGTCCACTGCGCCACCTAGCTGCCCCAAAAGAGAATAATTTTTAAAGTGGTGGGAGGAGAGCCACTGATTTGGGTCGGGTGATGATTAGAGTGGGGGTTATATCATGCAAAGTCCAAGTCCTTCAAAATTATGCTATTCTGTATTTCTCCCCTACTAAAAACACAGCAGTTACCTTTGAACTTTAGTGACTTTTTTCCTTAGCTCATAGAAAATGTGTTCATCATCAGTATGTAAAAAGGTAACATGCAAAAGGATCTGTAGAACTTAGGACTTCCTCTGTGTGCTTTACTCATTTAACATTTACTAAGCTACTAGTTTCCTAGGCCTAGTGTCAGACATCCATATATCTAAAAAAGATACAGTCCCTGCCTTCAAGAAGCTTCCTAGAAAGAATATGATAAACATACAGATGAGAATGTGATTAGGGCAAAGGAAAAATTCCAGCAAGTTCTAGGAAAGCTGGAGGAAGAAAGGACAACTTTTATCTGGGAGTATCTAGGAAACTTTTATAAAAATAGTAGTACTTGAACTGAGCCTTGATACAGAAATATGTTGGAGCCAGACTCTACCTGATTGTTGGAAATTGGCAAACACTACAGATCAAGAATTGATTTATTCTTTTGTTGATTGCCGAGACTTAGGAAAGGGATGGAGAAAAATGTTAACACTGCGGTCATTTAAAAAGTGTATTGTGTGGGTGGCTAGGTGGCGCAGTGGATAAAGCACCGGCCCTGGATTCAGGAGTACCTGAGTTCAAATCCAGCCTCAGACACTTAACACTTAACATTTACTAGTTGTCTGACCCTGGGCAAGTCACTTAACCCCAATTGCCTCACTTAAAAAAAAAGTGTATTGTGGCAGCTAGGTGGCACAGTGGATAAAGCACTGGCCCTGGATTCAAGAGGACCTGAGTTCAAATATGACTTCATACACTTGACACTAGCTGTGTGACCCTGGGCAAGTCACTTAACCCTCATTGCCCCACCAAAAAAAAAAAAAAGTTTATTGTGCATACATTGGGTGATGGTTCTTTTTTCTTCTAATCCAGCAAGCCCCTGGTCTTTTATTCTGAAAGATTGAGATAAGAAAGAGTACATTTCAAACATAAGGAACTGTTTGAATGAATGAACAGAAGTCAGGGCTAACATGTTGAGGTGATTGTATGTGGCTGGAAAGGGGACGGAGGTGGTAATGTGAAATAAGACTAGGACATCTGGTTTGCAAGCAGACGATACAAGACCCTAAAAGCCAGGCAAGGGGCCTGCCTGTCCTTCATTCTGTGGTAGAAGAGAACTACTGAAGGTGTTTGAGGTAGGGGAGTTAGATCATGGAAGGATTAGAGAGTTCAGAGACTAGAGGGCAGGGAGAAAAGCTTTGTGAAGTAGTCTAAGCAAGAGGAGGTGTGATGGACTAATAAGTATGACCTTTTTTTAGTAATGCAGATTTTTTTTTTGTTTTGTTTTGTTTTTTGAAGGGCAATGAGGGTTAAGTGACTTGCCCAGGGTCACACAGCTAGTTAAGTGTCAAGTGTCTGAGGCTGAATTTGAACTCAGGTCCTCCTGAATCCAAGGCCAGTGCTTTATCCACTGCGCCACCTAGCTGCCCCTAATGCAGATTTTAATAGAAATATAAGCCACCCTCATTTTAGATACTGGAACTAGAGAAATTACAAAGAATTGCTAAGGAAAAGGGGGTGCTACTATTTTGAGCTAAAAAGATTTGCTGGGGGGGGAAAGGGTGAGGGATGTGATCTACTGAAAAGTTAGAAGGAAAGAAAACTAGCTTTCTGGTAAGTCTAGAGTCTTAGAAATCTTGAATATTAAAGTGAGCACAGTATTCCTTGTTTCTTCACTAACCCTATGTGGCTTTACAAAAAATATCCAAAAATAATTCCATTCCCTCCCTATTCTTCCTAATCTTTTTCAACTCTTTTCTTTCCCGTCAAGGTTCTGTTCCTAAGGGCTTTTGCTTCTATCTTCCTGGTTTTTCCCAGATGCATCCCTTCTTCTCTGTTGCTATGGCAGTAATTCTAGTTTAGGTCCTTTGTTCTGTTGCAACAGAACTTGATTCCCTGCCTTTAGTGTCCAATACATTGCACACCTTGTATCTTCCTCAAGCCCAGTTCTGATCATACCACTCTGTAAACAGAGGTTTATATACATGATAATAAGAGGAAAGACATGGGGGAGTCAGGAATGATTTCAAGTGGCAAGTGGCACACCAGCTGATCTAGGGATTCTAAGAGACGAAGGGTGGGGGGGAAATGCGTTTCCAAGGATGAGGAAAAGCTGGTACAAATGCGTGTAGGAAGGAGATGACACAAAAAGTTCAGGAGATACCAAGTAAAAGTCAGTTTGCCTAGAATGTAAAGTACTCCAACAGGGAAAAGTTCAGCTGGAGTCAGATTGTCAAGGGTTCTAAATTTGCCGCACCAAGAAGTCTGCAGTTTATTCTTTTTAAAAATATAATAAACATTTTTCTTTATAGTTTCGAGTTCCAAATCTTATCCCTCCTTCCCCTTCCCCTTCCCCTTCCCCTTCCCTGAGACAGTAAGCAATCAGATATGGGTTTTACATGTCCATGCAGTTTATTCTAAAAACAATATAAACATAGTTCTTGAACAAGGGAGGGTCATGGTCTAGCTTATGCTTCGGGAAGATTAATTTACCAGCTGAGTGGGGGATAAAATGGAGAGGGAAGGAGTTCCACTAGGAAATGAGAGGTGATAAGGCCCTGATGGAGGGTAGTAACTGTGTAGTTGGAGAGGAGACAGATGAATGAGTATGTTGTTGGGGTAGAGCAGTAATACATGGTAACTGATCAAATACTTCTGACTGGCTTCATTTTCACTAACCCCATGCCTGGAATGCTCTACTTCCAGGCTTCCTTCAACTCTGAGCTAAAATCCCACCTTCTTCAGAACCCTTTTATTTTTCTCCTTAATGGTAGTGCCTTCCCTTTGAAATGATTTCCAATTTATCTTGCACTTATCTTGTTTGTACATAGTTGTTTAGTAATTGTCTCCCCCGTTAGATTCCTTTAGGTCAGGGACTGTTTTTGTATCCTCAGAACTTAGCACAGTGCCTGGGACATAGCAGGCATTTAATAAATGCTTGCTTATTGGCTTGCTGGTTTCTAGGCCAGGTTCAAATCCTCCATGTACCTTTCCCTAATTCCTCCTCCTTGCTCTCCTACAATCAACTACCACTCTTTTGAACTCCTATCACTTTGCGTCTCTCTTTCTACACTTTCACATTGTATCTTCTATTATAGTTTTCTATGTATATCTTACCTAGTTTCTGCCAAATTCCTTTCCGGTTTTCCTACCAATTTTTGTCACATAGTAAGTTCTTACCCCCAAAAACTTGGATCTTAAGGTTTATCAAATGTTTATGTTACTGTGGTCATTTACTTTTGTTTATTGTGTGCCTAATCTAATCCATCCATCCACTACTCTAATTCTTATTTATTACCAGATTATTTTGATGATTACCACCTTTAACATAGTTTGAAATCTGGTATTGCTAGGCTGCCTTCCTTCATATTTTCCCCCCACTGATTTCCTTGGCATTTTTGACCTTTTGTTCTTCCAAATGAATTTTGTTACTTTTTCTAGTTCTATAAGAAAATTCTTTGGTAGTTTTGTTGGTATGGCACTGAGTAAGTAGTTTTTAAAATTTCTTTTTGTAGGATTGTTTTAAGTATTCTACTTCCCCTTCTGTTAATTTGAGCAATTTGCATATAATTAGGCAAAATAACTTCTAATAATTGCTTTAATTTCATCTTCCTAATATTTATCCAGTCCCGTATCCCTAGTATAAATTCCATCTGGTCATGGTGTATGGTCTTTGTGATATATTCCTATTATCTCCTTGCTAGTATTTTATTAAAATTTTTTGCATCAAAATTCATTAGGGAAATTGAGCTATAGTTTAATTTTCTGCATTTGTTTGTGAGGTTTTTAATGTCCTCATGGTCAGTTTTTGTGAAAGTGCTATGTACAGCTGAGAAAAATGTATACTCTTTTCTATTCCTATTTTCTCCAGAGAGGAAAGCTGAGGTCTCCCATTAGTAAAATTTTTTCTATTTTTTCTATAACTTGTTTAACTTTTCCTTTAATCATTTGGATGTTCTGCCATTTGGTGCATGTATGTTTAATGTTGATATTACTTCATTGTCTGTGGTGTCTTTTAGAAAGATTATCTCTTTTGATCAGTTTATTATTGCTTTTGCCTTGTCTGAGATCATAATTGCTATCCATTCCTTTTTTTTAACCTCAGCTACCCCGATATTTGGTAAAATAGAAATTGAAAAAAATCCACTGATCACTTTCTCAAAAGAGACCACTAAATGAAAACTCTCAGAAATATTATAGCCAAATTCCAGAACTCCAGGTCAAGGAGAAAATACTTCAAACAGACAGAAAAAAATGAAATATCATTAAGCCATAGTCAAGATCACATAACGTTTAACAGCTACCATGTTAAATAAGCAGAGGCCTGGGAATATGATATTCCAGAATGCAATCATCTAGGATTACAATTACATCTAGCAAAACAAAAAATAATTCTTCAAGGGAAAAAATGAATATTTAATGAAATAGTACTTTTAAGCCAAAGTACTTTCTGGTCAAAAGACTAGAGCTCTAGCCTCTTATTTTAACTCTGTGTGTGTGTCTCTGTTTCAAGTGTGTTTCTTCTAAGTAACATATTGTTGGATTCTGATTTCTTAAACTACTATCTGCCTCCATTTTATGGGTGAGTTTATCCCATTTACATTTTTTTTTTTTTTAGTGAGGCAATTGGGGTTAAGTGACTTGCCCAGGGTCACACAGCTACTAAGTGTTAAGTGTCTGAGGCCGGATTTGAACTCAGGTACTCCTGACTCCAGGGCCGGTGCTCTATCCACTGCACCACCTAGCTACCCCCCATTTACATTTACAGTTATGATTACTGTAAACTGTATTTCCCTCCATCCTGTTTTTTTTCTGTTTATTCTTCTCTCTCTCTCTTTTTTTTACCTTTTCCCTCCTTAGAAGTCTGTTTTGCTTCTGATCACTGCCTGCCTTAATCTGCCCTCCCTTTTATCCCCTACCTGCTTCTCTTATCCTTTACCCTTCGTACTTCGCAGGTGGTTAATATAGATTTCTGTACCCAACTGACTTTGTGTAAATATTTTTCCCTCTTTGAACCAACTCTGATGAGAACAAGGTTTAAGTGTTGCCTGTTACCCTACCTTCCATCCTCCCCTCTCCTGTAAAAGATCTTCCTTGCAGGGACTAACACACACACACACACACACACACACACACACACACACACACATCTGGGCAGTAAATGAACCTAACACTCATCAGAATTGGCTCAAAGACCTCAATTTTATTAGAATGGACTCAAGGAGGAAATAACACTCAATTGGGTGGAGTAATCTCTTTTTTCAGCCTTCCATTTTTTGTGAGATCATTCCAACATAATCCAGTCACACCAGCGCCCTCTATGTGAACTCCTTCTAACTGCCTTAATAATAATAATAAAGTTCTCAGAAATTACATGTATCATTTTCCCATATAGGAATGAAAACATTTTAACCTTGTTGCATCCTGTACGATTTCTCTTTTATATTTCTCTTTTTATGCTTCTCTTGAATCTTGTGTTTGAATATCAGCTTTTCCATTCAGCTTTGCTCTTTTCATCAGGAA
Source organism: Dromiciops gliroides (assembly GCF_019393635.1). Classification (NCBI taxonomy): domain Eukaryota; kingdom Metazoa; phylum Chordata; class Mammalia; order Microbiotheria; family Microbiotheriidae; genus Dromiciops; species Dromiciops gliroides. The sequence goes on along the minus strand of NC_057861.1, from coordinate 31,503,263 downwards.
TGCTTGAAAGTACTTTCATTAAATGTCCATTTTTTTTCCCCCTGAAGGATCATGCTCATTTTTGCTGGGTAGGTATTCTTATAATCCTAGCTCCTATCATATTTCGAGCCCTTTGTTTTTTTAATGTGGGAGCTGCTAAATTTTGTGCTCCTCTCTGCTCTAGAACTACAATCCAAACTGCAGATGGCCAATGCAGCAGGGTCTTCTGCCCATTGCCAGCCCAAGTACCCCTGTAATCTCCTGACCAGTTGTCCAGCTCCTTTACCATCTCTGGGCTGAGAGCTCTCAAAACTGCTGCTACCACAGCATTCTGGCCAAGCCCAACCCCAGTGTCACAGACCTCTCCCTTTGACCTGTCTTGGGCTGGAAAAACGTCTTATCCTGACCTTTTGTTGATTCTGCCACTCCAGAATTCGATTTGATTATTTTAAAGTTGTTTGGTGTGGTTGTTGAAGGTTAAAGGGGATTTTAATTTTAGTTTCTGTCTAAATATTGTTTAATAAATATAGAGATTTGTATTCTATGTTTACAGTAGCTTTTTGTAGATAATAGGATTTCTGCTTGGAAGGAATCTTAATGGTTATCACATTCATTCTTCTCATTTTATACTGTTGGAAAGTGAGACTCAGGGAGAAGGGCCATCTCTGTGGTCTCCCAGTAAGCCAGAGTTCAGAGCAGGGTTTGAGATCCACAAACTCTTGACTCCAGTCTTAGGGATCTTGGCATTATAGCACATGCTGCCTTTTAATCCATTCCAACAGAGCTAACTTTACAAGACCCTCTCACTGTCCATTTGAATGAGTAATTTTAGGGCTCCATACATCTCACTGAAACACAAAATGACTTCAGCTATATATTTTTTTCTCTTAAAGTTGGATGCACTTAAAGAAAACAACTCAAAAAACGTTGAAGAATTGAACAAATCAAAGGAACGTCTGACAGTAGAGAACCAAAAAATAGAGGAGTTCAGGAAAGAAATGTAAGTGTTTTGTTGTGTTTATATTTTGTGGTATAGAATTTGCTATATGGCATTTTTTAGCCAGCATACATGTGGAAGTTTTGTGAATTACTTTCATTTCAATACTTCATATATTTGTGCTTATGTGTAGAACAAGGACATTTTTTAGAGAAAGATGTGGCATCACAGGTAAAGGAAAAGATAAAGATGAATGGTTGTACTGGTTGCTGAAATTGTGCAGTCTGTAGTTTAAATGGTGTTTAGTAAAACACTTTGGAAATTATGAAGTAGAATTTGTATCCTAAAGAGTACTATATGCCTAGATGAGGTATTATTTTTTTTTAAAAAGCATACAGCACAGTTTTCCTTACATCATTTAAAAAGATCTAACAGTAGACACAATTCAAATTGAATCATGTTTTATTTTTTTTTGACATGGCCATTGTGGGGATTTAATTTCACTCGACTGCATATTTATTACAAGAGATTTTGTTTTTCTTTTTCAATGGGATCAGGAGAGGTAGGAGAGAGAGGTGGATTTTTGCTCACTGGAAAAAAAATAAATTAAAAAACACACCAAGGGAACTGAAAACCTTTTTGGTCTATCAATTAGGCTGATATTAATGGTGATTAGATTTTAATAGAATGGGGGCAGCTACGTGACACAGTGGATAAAGCACTAACCCTGGATTCAGGAAGACCTGAGTTCAAATCCGGCCTCAGAGACTTTGACATTTACTAGCTGTGTGACCCTGGGCAAGTCACTTAACCCTCATTGCCCTGCCCCACCCCCCAAAAAAGACAACTGTGAGATTTTAATAGAATGGATGGTATATGGGAGGGATCAGGAGAAATATTTACACTAATAAGTATTTCAAGTTAGTTCTCTGCTACTCAAATTTCAGAGCAGACACATTTTTTCTTATTTCCATTGCTACTTGCTCCCTCTGGCTCATGTAGTTCAAAGTGCTGGGAATAGTATAATTGGAATTTTGAATTTAACTAGTTAGACTGAAAATGATAGAATCCTTTTCAGTTTAATAGACTCCATTTACATTAGTGACACCAAGAATTTAAAGCATGTGCTAATAGAACAGGAAGATGAGACTTAAGAGATGGTAAAATCAGCAATTCCAAATGAATAATCTTCACTACTGATTTTGTTTCAAAACTTGGTAAAATTAGTGTAACTCCCCCCTTCTTGTGAATGATGAGTTTAGTTACTGAGAACTCTTAGGCTGTTTCTAGAATCATCCTGGTACTTGGGCTGTATTTAGAATATATATAAATTGGATTTTTACTTTTGCCATTGGTGTATGTGTACTCTAGAGTTTAACGGCAATATTTACATCTGCAGATCAAAGTTGAGAAATTCCTTAGTGTCCTATTTACATTGTCTTCAAAAGACAAGGGAGGAACTAAAAAAGCCTATTTAATTAATCAGTTACTTCCCCCATAAATGATTGAATTGAATTTATAGCAAAATCAGGAAATAGCAATCCTAATGCTTGCTGAAGTTGGATTTTATAAATAGGTAATAGTTGGTACAGGATTTTCCCAGGAAAATATTACAATCTCAGTTGCATTTATAATGGGGCGGGTTCCATTAGTTTTACAGAAAACTAACAATAGTTCTGAATTTTTTAGCAACACAAATAATTTGATCAGTAACGTGGGACATTATAAGTTTTTTGTTCTGTTGAAATGCCAAGTTGACTTGTTAGTTCAGGAAATTAGAAAAGGAGCAATTGAGCAGTAAGACAAGATTATCCAGCCTCCCTCCCACTGTCTGAATCACACCATTTAGCTGTCTGAGCCACTGTAGTGAATGGAATCAAAGGAATGTCACCCAATCATAAATTTAGAGGCATTGACTGTTTTCTTCTACTCGAAAGTTGTTAGAGGCCGAGAATGTTAAATGGAATAACTTTTAACCCTAACAGTGTTTACTGGCTCCTCTGCACTTCCTCATTTCTCTACTAAAAATACTAAGTTTTACATCTGTCAAATCTGTTGCATGATGAGGGACAGGATTGCTTTTAATGCCTTGAATGATTCTATTTAATTAAATTAGTTTACTATTATAACCTTGCCCTATTATGTGTTTTTATTCTAACAATCTTAGTTTTCCTGAGAGTGATTCTTCTGGATGATGCCTTTACTTCTTTGGAGGGGACCTTTTTTAGAGTACAGTAGCTCAGATAAAGAGGAATTGGACCATCTGCCACATAAATTATTTGGTTAAGATTAATCATTTCTAAACTTTTTATGACTTCAAGGCAATATCTGACTTGAGAGGATTTCATAAATTAGACCTGAACTTCTGGAGATTCTTGCAAAAGAAATTCTTTTGGCACTAGTGTTTTAAGGTATTAGTCTATTCTATCCAAAAATCAGGGGATGATAGAATGTCAAGACAAGCTAGATGGAATTTTGAGAGAATCTAATCATTTTGCTCTTATCTTAATATGAGAAACAGAATGGTATAATAAGAATTACATTAGATTTGCTATCCAAAGACCTGAGTCTGGGGATACAAGGAAAATCAAAGCACAGACTCTGCTTTTTCTTTCTTTCTTTCTTTCTTTTTTTTACATAGAAATAACTATCTAATCTATATTTATAATAAACATTTTTATTTAAAGTTTTGAGTTCCAAATTCTGTTCCTCCTTCCCTTCCTCCCCTCCATCCCTCTCCCCACACCCCTCCCTGAGACAGTAAGCAAACAGATATAGGTAATACATGTGAAACATTACCATATTAGTCATTTTGTATAAGAAAACTCAAATAAAAGAAAAATGAAAGGAAGGTGAAAAATAGCATGCTTCCATCTGTGTTCAATCAGTAACAGTTCTTTTTTTGGAGGTGGATAGTCTGCTTCATCATTAGTCCTTTGGGATTGTCCTGGATCACTGTATTGTTGAGAATAGTTACTTAACTATTCTCCGTTCTTCACTGAATAAAACTGCTGTCACTGTACACAGTGTTCTCCTGGTTCTGCTCACTTCACTATATATCAGTTAATATAAGGAGCTCACAGTCTAATGAATCAGCAGGCAAACGACTTTGAAACAAGATATAGACAGAATACATTGGAGATAATCAACAGAGAGAAAGCACTAGCAATAAATGAACTTGATAAAAGAAAACTCCTTATAGAAGGTGGGGCTTGAGTTGAACCGTGAAGGAGGTAGAAGCAAGGAGAGAGAATGCTGTGCATTGTGGGCCAGTGAAAATGCCCACGGGTGGGAGACGGACTGTCTGGTGGGAGGGACCATAAGGAGGCCGGGGTCACTGCACCCCACAGTACATGGAGGGCAGGAAGGCCAGGCTGTGAGAGGCTTTAAAAATCCAACAGTGGATTTGATGTTTAATCCTGGACGTGCTAGGGGGCAACTGGAGCTTGTCCTGTAGAGCAGTGTGACCTGCTCGCTGCTCTTGGGGAAGATCAGAGTGCTAGCTGAGTGGGGGATGGACTAAAGAGGGAAAAGACATGAAGCTGGGACACCAGCCAGCACGCTGTTGCTGTAGTCTATGCATGAGCTAATGAGGACCTGTATGAGGACGGTGGAGATGTCAGAGGAAAAAAGGGGTGTATACAAGAGGTGTTGGCAGCAGATTGAAGATGGAGGCTGATAGGGTGAGGGGTTGAGGATGACACCTAGGTAGCAAACCTGAGTGATGTCCCTCCCAGCATAAGTACATCCACTCCTCATCTCAGGCTATGGAGACTACCTCCCTCTGCTTCTCTCCCCTCTGATTGAAGCTCAGAGAGGGGCAGTCACATCTATCATATAAAGCTGGGACTTGTGCCAAGGTCCAGGGTCTGCCTACAGATCTCCTGTTCTTCCCACTAGACCATGCTTCGTTCTGTTCCCTTAAACCTTTGCAAAGTCACCCTGATACAAATGCCAATCTGTGACTGAAAGTTGGAGAGTAAGAGAAATAAAAATAGCAACTCCGGCCACCTATAGACAACCGAGAGGGTAAAAATAGGTGTGCTGATGACCATCAAATGAATTTATACCAAGATTCAGGATTCATCTGTGTATCATAACTCACCAAATGGAAATTAACAAGCATATGTTCACCTCCAACTCATAGCTACATCAGAACCTTCTGCAGTATAAAACTAATTCCAATGATTGTATTGACAAACGTACTGATGAAACTGTACCTCATCTAATAACTAATCATTGATTTTTGCACTGATTGTAACCTCTATGCTTGTTGCACATGTTCTGTGTGGTCCATTCATTTTTATTTGCTGTTTTTAATGAAAATTCAGTGCTGGGAAAGGGTATCATTCTCATTTGTGGGGAGGAAAAAAATGCCTTATGTAATTAGAAAACTGCTCTCTCTAGGGCATTTTGCCTCTGGTTGTCCTAAAAATATATCCTGATACACGTCATCCCTCAGCTTCATCAGATACTAGCACACGGGACCATTGGATTTTTCTTCTTGCCAGGAGGAACAGGTTACCAAGCTGGGCAGTCTTGCAAGTGCCCAGGAAATGACATATTAAATTACTTGGTGAATATGAAATGCATTTGTGTGTTTAAATAACGAGCTTTTTCCTACAGGCAGTGGGCTCTGATGACCATTCTCCTGTTCTCCCTGGTGTTAACTAGTTAGTGAGTATAGTGTGGGAGCTGAGTATGTGTGCTAAGCACTTTGTAGGCCAAAGGGTTATGGCCTTAGACCTGACAGCTGTCCTTTGCAATGTTAAAGCTGTCTAGTCTATTCCGCTTGGGGTGATAGGTGCTTTCTAGTTATAAATTCCCATTAGGCACGTGACCCAGAGAAAAATCTTTTTCTGCCTCAGGCTGGGAAGCTGCTTCTCTCCCACCATTTTTCTTGCCTGTCTTGTTTCTATGGTAACCCTGCACTCCCTGTCCTTGCAGAGAAGCCTTGAAGCAGGCAGCAGCTTGGAAGTCCCAACAGCTTTCAGCTTTGCAGGAGGAGAACCTGAAACTTGCCGAGGAGCTGGGAAGAAGCAAGGAGGAGGTCACAAGTCATCAAAAGGTAAGGGATGCCCAGGGCTTTGCATGGTAGTCCTCCCCATCTACCTTGGACAGTGCCTCAGGAGGCAGTGCTCAGTCAGATGTGGCAGAGCCATGTGGGATGTGCTCTTACAGGCTTGGTATGAAATATCTTACCTTATCCTCAGGGAGTTTGGGTTTGGTTTCAGAATAAGGGTAGCTCCCTTATTCTAGTTTAAGTAGTTTAAATTCCTTAAACTCTGGTAAACGAAAAACCTCTGGAGACTTATAAATAACTTGGAAATGAGTCTTTCCTTGAAAGAAGCCCTTTATTCATAAGCCTAGAGGGAAAGGGGTTCTTCTTGATTCACTTTATGTTTCCCTATTAACCTCTTAGGAAAAGTAAGCTAAATTGTGTGCAGTGTAGGGGTTAGTAGATATTTTTAAATGAAATAATCCTCCTTGTTGGCTATTATTTCTAAATAATACTGTAAGTGTGTGCTTTGATACATGGAATATGTGTACTTGATGGAATGAGCTATAGGCAAACTCAGCTCATTCACCTATATGGCTTATTTAGAAGGGTTTCTGATGCAACACCTAGGACTGATTCATACAATTTTCTAACAAATATTTTAAATCTCTTTTAAAAGAGTGAGGGTCTAAGTGTACATAGTAATCTGTAAATCGCAATTAACTGGGCTTTATTCTAGGTTATTCTACACTTCGGTCACAATGCTGGATGGCAACATTTAACTGTCTAACAGCAACTCAGGAATCATTTGACATTGTTTTCATCAGTGTTGTGCCTTGCCCCTTCAGATGGCATTTTGTTATTTCCAACATATTTTGCAATCATCCTTCTCTTTATAGTATAAGTTTGGGATCATAGTATCACCATTTGAAATATCAAAAGCCCAGGACAGCTTGTTTAGTCATTTTGGAAACCACATCAGGTATTCACTACTCTGGGTGTCAGTTGTGTTAAACCAGTTTTTGTTATGTTTCTTTTAGATTTTACACATCAAAAACTTCACGCCAGCTTTCCCCATTTCTTAGATTCATAGCATAGAAATGCCATATCCTATCAGGACTCAGATATACTTTTTCACCCACAAGACTTATTAGAATAAATTTTCTCACCTCCACCCCACCAATTCCTGGCATTACTGTCCCAGAGTACTTTTATGAATGGAATTAAGATTCTCCTTTCATTCACATTGTCAGAGGTTGTTTGAATTTGAATGGGATCTAGGTATGTTCTTTTTGTATATAGTTTGGGAGCTTGATGATAATCTCCTTGGAGAAATGAAAGCTTTTTGGTCAAACCAGTTTCTTTCAAGGCACAGGTAGTGTTTCACAAGTGTGGTTTAGTGTCAAGTCTGTCAGATCCCCAAGAGAAGCAATGTAGATCTGTTTGTAGCTGTCCACATTTCTTTAAAACCATTTTCTGTCAGGATACAGGAGCCTTAAAACCAGCATTCTATTAAAGAAATAAGAGTTCAGCATATAAATGGTCTCCAGTTTTAATTCTGGCCACTGCTAGATGATTGAATACAATGCTGGTAGTCTGTCATATGGCTTGAGAGCCATTTGGCAAGGATTTAAGGGGTAATTTGAAGGGTCCTTTAGAAAGTAGTGCTGAAGACAAACTGAGTAATAACTTAGTCCTCCTCTGACAGATGAGGAACTGTTACAAGGCACTGAACACATTGTATGTCTTTACCAAAGCCAGAAAAGAGTAGATTTTGAACTAAAAGTATGTGGGATTTTGAGTAAATAGAAAAAGGGACTTGATGATAGAGCGGATTAGTAAATGCTGATGACCATGAGACTCAGAGATTATGCTTATCTGGGATACTCATCCAGTTGGAATGGTTTAGGAATAGCTCTACCTAAACACAAGGCTGGCTTGATTTCTATTTTTTCTGATTCTAAAAGAAGATCTAAGATATGGTTTGTTTCTATCTAGATCCCTCATTTTCTTTTTTCAGTACCATCTGCTTTAGAGTAACAGATATTGGTCTCTGTCCTCCAGCAGAGTGTGGTGCATCACCTTTGTTAGGCAGTTAGGGTTTACTTAGAAAAAAGGTTTTCAGTAGTGGCACTAGAAAAATATGTGAAGTTCAGTCTCTTCATTCCAGGATTACAGGGCAGCAAGTGTGAGGATAAAGGACAGAAAAAGTCTTATGCTAGATCAGCTTTGTTCTTGTCCTATTACCCCCACTAATAAAATGTGTACGACTTTGGGCAGGTTACTGTCTGTAAAATGAAGAGAAATCATCCCCACCTGGCCTATATCACAGGGCAATTGTGCAAATAAAACTCCTCAGTATTTAAAAAATAAACTAATTTCACTATAAAAATGATATAAATTGTTACAAACTGACGTTTTTATTCTACTTCATATTTTTATATTTCTAGGAGAAACAAAGGTTTCCCACACTCAAATTCTGTGTCTTTCTCTTCGGAAAGCTAAAGATACCCACATCCTTTAAATAGTCCTACACATCATAAATTTAAAAGATTGCATGTTCATCTTTTACTATTTGAGCAAATTTCCAGTCAGTTTGTCAGTGGCACTTTTTAGAAGTGAGGAAACAACAATTGACTCCTTTGAGATGCATCATGCCCTTGACCTTAGTTTCAGAGTATATTCTTCCCCCTGCCCCTCTGACCTCCTTAAAAGGTACTACAAAAGGTTATAAGAAACACAGAATATTGAAACTTGTTTCTTTGTGGAGAAATAATCTGGTAGTTAGCCTTCTTTCCTACATTTCCTACTTATTCTTGGTTGCATTAAGCATCACATCCCCTAGAAAGGAAGGGTTTTATAGTGGTGTTACATCATGGAAAGTGTGATTTGATTTGTTTATAGTTATTCATAGTAAGAAGGTGACAAAGCCAGGAACAGAATGGCTAAAGTCTCTTACCTGTTCTTTTGGCCAAACATGCATTGTTCCAACTGAAGGAACATTCTAAAAAATATTCCCTGTTCCTTCTCTCTCAAATAAGATGTGTCATTTTTAATGTAAGAAAAGAATTTGTTTCCTTTGGATCACTACTTTTCCAGGATCAAGAAAGATCTCTGAATGCAAGAAGGTATTTAGTACAGTAGCACTTCTTTTTATATTGGCACCAGTATGGTATGGGATAATCTGTTATAAATGAATTTTCTAGATAACTGAAGACATGAACACTTATCTTAACCATTTTGATGAAAATGTTTTTTTTTCTTTTCTTGGTAAATAGATTGTTCTAAGTATGGTGTAATCTTTTATTCACCTAAAGATCTTTATCATGATCATTGCTATTTTTTTGGAATGTCAGAAAACCAAGCTTGTTGAAATTGTATATTGAGTGAGACTTAAGGGCCTGCATATCTCTGCTGCAAAATAGGGTTTTGTGATAGTTTATTTTAGCTTCTCAGAAATCATTTTTGCTTTCAAAATAACAACCTTAATTTAAGGTTACTTTCAGTCCAACTTTGAGATGGTGGAGTATGAAAAGTGAAATAACATTATTGTGGATTCCGTGCAGTGGAATCAAGACCACTGAAGACCAATGAGAAACCATCTGATTATCTTCTATACCAAAGATACTGCAAAAAAAATCATAGAATTAGCCAATAGGGTTATTCACCATTAGGTAGAAGTTTGAGGGTGGCTTTTGTTGTTTTGGTCTTTTTAGAAGTCTGTTATTGAAAGTTTCAGAATATGTACTATCTTGTATTTGGGGTCATCATTATGGGAAAAATACTGATTTTCTATCTGTATTAAATGATCTAAAGTTTGTGGAATAAGGATACATTAGACAATTCATGGCTTATGTTTGGTCATCAGTTTCTTGGGATTACCAAAGGATAAATCATATCTTTAGAATCTAGAGCTATCATTTCAGTGGGGCCATAAATAATGTGCTGTTATAATTAGCTACCTTCTCAGACATGCATGTGCAGTGAGAAGAATTTATTTTTATCTTATAGAATGGTATGATTTTTCCTAAAATTAATCAAATCCGATCAACCAGCATGTATTTAGCTATAGCCCTACTATGGAGGTAACCCAGATTCCTTCAGGCTGACAGCCAGGTACAAGTTTTCACAAGTTCTACCAGACTGGAAAGACTTCGATTACCAGTTTAATTATATAGGGTACATCTATCTTCTGAGGACCAAATCTATTAAATTTAGGAAGGCTCATCACCAAGCTGGCTAGAAGATGACAAGTTTTTCAGCCATAGCAATTCTTGAAGATTACTGAAGCATAGGTAGGGTGCACCCTGGCTCTGTTAAGGAAGTACTGGCAGTAGCAAAATTACAGATCATCGAAATATTGAAGTGTAGAGAAGTGGTAGCATTGATTGCTTAGGAAGTGGCATTTTTAGTAAAAAGTGAAATGTATGGAGAATTACCTATAAAATGCTTTGCTCCCAATCAGTGCTTCCCCTGTTGCTTATTCATTTCACCCCTTCCCAGCTTTCTCAAGAATGTTCAAGAATTACATTTGGGGCTCCAACGTGGGCTAGTTTTTCAGTTCCTAATGATCTCTTTCCTGTTTGGTGTCTTCTGGAATTTCTTTGAAAACCCATTTGTAGCCTGCCAGACAAACCATCCATAGCTCACCTCACCCTCTAACTTTTGAGGGAATCAGAAGGCAGTTTAGTTTGGTTACTGGCTTTGTCTGTTGTGGAGGCAGCAGCTGGTCCCAGGGCATTGCTCCTAGTGTATAACATTTCCACCATCATAGCATTTAGAGTCTCTTCTCACTATTCCCCAGAAGACTGTTAGAAATGGCAATGAGGAATGTGCCACTAAGCCACAATGACTTCATCTACAGATTTTAGAGCATATGACAGGTGCTGACTTTGGAAGAACTCTTTATCATGCATTGGGCTTTTATAGCCACAGTGCTACCTACTGTGCATTACACCATCCCTAGTACTGCTTTTGAATAAAGAGGACTCCGTGTGTAATATATTTATAACACACTATCACCAAGAAGTTTTTAATCCAGATGTTCTGAAGTAAAAATCTGTGGTAATTGCATTTTTTCTTAGTTTTAGCATGCTTTTTGCTATAAAGTACATTCACTGTATCTTTCTCTTTCTTCTTTTCTCTTTACCTTCTACTTCCAACATCTAAAGATTGAGTTGAAAGAAATTGTGTCGTCTGTTTTTGTGTGGGAGGTGAGACTAGAAATACTTAGACACAGGAGATGTGCTGTGTGCTATCCGAATGGAACAGCTATTTTTTACTTCAAAATACTTGCTTAAAGATGCAATTGAAATGATCCAAAATGAAACCTCAATGGTTGGGGATTTTGGTCTCTTTTTGGGTGGGGAATCAGGGTTGGAGATTTAGATGAAGGATTGAGGTAGAGTGGGTAAAGTTTACTTAACTATCTCAGGTATAGAATGAGTTGTATAAGGTATATGTTCTCTGCTTTAAGTCCCCCTTAAGTACTGGCTTCTTATTCTTCACTCCCACAAGGAGTGAATTTGCCAGTGATCAGTCTCCTATTATTATAAGTATTATCTTTTTATCCATGTTTTGTCTTAGTTTCCTCATCACATTTTAACCCAGTAAAGTCTCACTAATTCAAGCTAATAGAAATGATTACTAGAACTGCTAAAAATTCTTAATTAATATCATTAAACAAAAACATTGTTAGAACTTTTGAGCATTTATATAATGCAGTGTAAGCTAATGTATACAAGGAATCCTTGTTCAGTTTTTTCAATCTGGTATTTCTCTCTTTCGGGGAGAAATATATTTTTAAGGAAATAAAGCACTTCCATACATGGTGGGGTTTTTTTTATTTGTTTGGTTGTTTTTTTTTCTTTGTGTTTTTTGTTTGTTTATTTGTTTTTGTGGAGCAGTGAGGGTTGAATGACATGCCCAGGGCCACACAGCTAGTAAATGTCAAGTGTCTGAGGTTGGATTTTAACTCAGGTCCATCTGAATCCAAGGCCAGTGCTTTATCCACTGTGCCACCTAGCTGCCCCCTCCATACATTCTTTGTTTGTTTGTTTGGTTGGTTTTTGTGTGGCAATGGAGGTTAAGTGACTTGCCCAGGGTCACACAGCTGGTAAGTGTCAAGTGTCTGAGGCCGGATTTGAACTCAGGTCCTCCTGAATCCAGGGCCAGTGCTTTATCCACTGCGCCACCTAGCCGCCCCCCCATCCCTCGATACATTCTTTTTTTGTTGTTTTTGTTTTTGTTTTAGTGAGGCAATTGGGGTTAAGTGACTTGCCCAGGGTCACACAGCTAGTAAGTGTTAAGTGTCTGAGGCCAGATTTGAACTCAGGTCCTCCTGAATCCAGGGCTGGTGCTCTATCCACTGTGCCACCTAGCTGCCCCCCTCGATACATTCTTAATGAAAAGACCAAAGCTAAATATAAATTTTTACTTTCAGACAAAGGACTTAATAGAAACATAAAAAGGTAAACATGACTGAGAAATCATAAGGTATTAAACAAGTTTAAACTGTTTATATTTTTATATGGGGAGATGATGCATGTAACTCCTCAGAATTTTATCATCAGGGTGAGGGAGTCTAATTAGACAGAAGACCTGGGTGTGATACTATTATGTTGAGATAATCACAAAAGAAGAATGAAAGGGTGAGGAAGAGAAATGTGCTTGAAGAGGGGCAAGGAAGAGAAAGAATGGGGGGAATATGTGCAGGGGGCACCTAGATGGCGCAGTGAAAAAAGCACCAGTCCTGAATTCAAAAGGACCTGAGTTCAAGTCCAGCCTCAGACACTTGACACTTGCTAGCGGTGTGACCCCAGGCAAGTCAATTAACCCTCATTGCCCTGCTAAAAAAAAAAAAAGAAGGGGCAGGAAAATTAGAAGGAGAATGGATTAAGGGAGGCAGAAGTCAGAAGGCAAAACATACTTTCAAAGAGCGGGCAGGGTAAAAGAAAAGAATAAGTATAAGAATAGGATAGAGGGAAATACAGTCTTAACTATGAATGGAAGAGGATAGCAGAATGAATTAGAAACCAGAATCCAACAATATGTTGTTTATAAATTGTGCACTTGAAACAGAAAGATGCACCTGGAGTTAAAATAAGGAGTAGAGCAGAATTTATTATGCTTCAGCTGAAGTAAAAAAGGTGAGGATAGCAATCATAATTTCAGACAAAAGCAAAAGCAATAATGGACCCTCAAAAAAGAAATAGAGAAACTACATTTTGCTAAAAGGTACCACAAACAATGAATTGACAATAATACAGAACATAGATGTACCAAATGGCATAGCATCTAAATTCTTTTTTTTTATTTTTCCCCCCATTTATTTAGAATTTTATTTTTCCCCCAAATTACATGTAAAAACAATTTTAACGGTGATTTAAAAAACTTTTGTCTTACAAATTTTCTTCCTCCCTTCCTCTCTACCCCTCCTTAAGAACGCAAGCAATTCAATATATGTTATACATGTGTAGTCATGCAGAACAAGCTGTAAATGAAGCCCAAGACAAAACCCTCCTGAACTAGAAGGATTTATAAGTCAATTCTATCAAATAGAACATTTCATTATAATACTATATAAATTGTTTGAAAATATATGTAAAACTGGGATAGATTTGATTCTTCTCAGCAATACAGTGGTCCAAGATAGTTCCAAAGGACTCATGATAGAAAATGCTCTCCAAATCCAAGGAAAAAAAAACAAAAAACTGTGGGGGCAGCTAGGTGGCGCAGTAGATAAAGCACTGGCCTTGGATTCAGGAGGACCTGAGTTCAAATCCAGCCTCAGACACTTGACACTTAACTAGCCGCGTGACCCTGGGCAAGTCACTTAACCCTTATTGCCCTGCAAAAAAACAAAACAAAACAAAACTGTGGAATCTAGATGCAGATCGAACCATACTATTTCTGTTATTTTTCTTTTTGAGGTTTTTCTTTTTTACTCTGATTCTTCTCTCATAAGATGACTAATGCAGAAATATGTTTAATGTGATTGCATATATATAACCTATATCAGATTACTTACTGTCTCGGGGAGGGAGGGAGAAAATTTTGAAACTAGAAATCTTATAAAAACAAATGTTGAAAACTATCTCTACATGTAACTATAAAATATTTATATGGAAAAAAATTTATGTAAAGAAGGGGAAGGATTCTGGGCATATGGTGGAGTAGGTCAGAAAATTCCAGGCTCGCCACATTTACCCCACAAGAGACAGAACATTCCCTCAGAGTGAACATAGAACATGAGAAACAGATTAAGTCAGGGTAAAGAAGTTGTCTTCTTCAGGAAACTTGAAAGGACCCCAGGAAAGACCCTGCTTCCAGGGGAAGAGGGTTTGACTGTTAGGAATTGCAAACCCCTCCAGGTAGACCCCACCAAACCAGCAAATAAGCCCTTGGGGGCAGCTAGATAAGTGAGGCAGCTTTGACCAAAAGAACTCTCCTCCTAAACAGTGTAGGGGTGGGAAGCTGAGTGGGGAAGGATTGACTGCCTAGCTGTTTTGACCAGACGGAGTCCTGGACTAGAGCTGTGGACAAGAAGGAGTGAGCACACAGCCAGTGAATGTGGTAGCAAAGGAGCAAGACCCCCTATTGACTGTGGGCACTTGCAGGAGAGCTGAGTCCCTGGTTTTGGCTCTAGGGCAGAGGGGAGAGCTGAAGTTTACAGTCTCAGATCACGAAGACCATGAACATTTTTTGGGACGGTATGACTGGGGGCCCTCTCCATGGCTTAGGAGTAGAGAAGAATGCCTGAGGTTGGCCCCCCAGACAGAGCTCAGAAAATAAGGGTAAGAAGGACCTGAGGCCTGGAACACCATTCCCCAAATCCTGGGACTAGAGCAAAACAAAATAAAAATAAAAAATGATGGTGAAGTTTATAAAGGTACTCCTTATTCAAAGAGAAACATCAAATTGTCGCAAGCACAAAAAGAACTTCAAAAATCAAATAAGAGAGATTGAGGGGAAAATTAAGAGAAAAAAATAAGAGCAATCCAAGAAAAATATGAAAAGAAAGTCATCCCAGAGCAGCTAGGTGGTGCAGTGAATAAAGCACTGGCCCTGGATTCAGGAGAACCCGAGTTCAAATTCAGCCTCAGACACTTCACACTTACTAGCTGTGTGACCCTGGGCAAGTCACTTAACCCTCATTGTCCCACCAAAACAAAAGAAAAAAGAAAGTCATTCAATTGGGAAAAAAGATTCAAAAACTTAAGGAAGAAAACTAGAATTGGACATGGGGAAGCTAATGATATTATAAGATGCTAAGATCCAACCATTTCTGGAGAGCATTTTGGAACTATGCCCAAAGGGCTATAAAACTGTGCATACCGTTTAATCTAGCAATACCACTGCTAGGTTTATATCCCAAAGACATTCCCAAAAAGAGAAAAAGATCTATTTGTACAACCATATTTATAGCAGCTCTTTTTGTGGTGGCTAAGGATTAGAAATCAAAAGAACGCCCATCAATTGGAGAATGTCTAAACAAGCTGTGGTATATGATGGTGACAGAATATTATTGTGCTATAAGAAATGACAAGCAGGATGATTTCAGAAAGGCCTGGAAAGACTTGTATGAACGGATGTATAGTGAAGTAAGCAGAACCAAGAGAACATTGTGCAATATTGTTTTATGAAGAACTGTGAATGACTTAACTATTCTCAACAATACATTGATCCCAAAAAAAACAAAAACAAAGAAACAAAAAAACCACCAATACATTGATCCAAGACAATCCCAAAAGACTATTGAGGAGAAACATACTATCTACTATCAAGATAATGGAATGTGATAGATGAGATTTGGCAGATACTCAGGAGCCCACCTGAGTCGATTACTAGCTGATTTGACTGGATTACTGGCTGATTTATAGTTGACTAGATTCTAAGTATATAGATTAGGAATTAGAGGGCAGGGGAGAGGGTAAGGGAGGTGCTTTTAAAGGGCTGTGTAGATTAAGGTGGGGGGGGTGAGGGGAGATAATAAGGGAGGGACTCAGAAGGGTGGGTAGATTAAGGAATGGGAGGACAAGGTTAGAAGTAAATTAAACTGGAGCGGCTAGGTGGCGCAGTGGATAAAGCACCGGCCCTGGATTCAGGAGTTCCTGAGTTCAAATCCGGCCTCAGACACTTGACACTTACTGGCTGTGTGACCCTGGGCAAGTCACTTAACTCCATTGCCCCATAAAAAAAAAAAAAAAAAAGAAAAAAAAAAAGAAGTAAATTAAACTGACTGGCCCTGGATTCAGGAGGACCTGAGTTCAAATCCTGAATCAGGTACTTGACACTTACTAGCTGTGTGACCCTGGGCAAGTCACTTAACCCACATTGCCCTGCCGCCCCCCCAAGTAAATTAAACTATGTGACAAGGGATTGGGTAAACAGGGTGAGAAGATAAATTGGATGGAGGGAAATACACAACTAGTAATTCTAATTTTGAATGTGAATGGGATGAATTTACCCATAAAATGGAAAGCAAAATGGAATTAGAAAGCAGAATCAGACAATATGGTGTTTACAAGAAATATGCTTGAAGCAGAGAGACACACAGATGAAATGAAAGGGTAAAGTAGAATTTATTATGCTTTAGCAAATATAAGAAAAGCAGGGGTTAGCAATCATAATCTCAGACAAAGTTAAAGCTAAAATAGATTTAATTAAGAGAGATAAACAAGGAAACTACAATGTATGTCACCAATATTATTCAATATTGTATTAGAAATGCTAACAGTAGCAATAAGAGAAGAAAAAGAAATTGAAGAAATCAGAATGGGAAATGATATAATAAACTATCTCTTTTTGTAAGTGATATGATGATATATCTGAAAAATCCTAAAGATTCAACTAAAAGATTAGTCAAAACAAAAATTTTAGCAAAGTAGTAGAATGTAAAATAAGTCCATATCATATCATATCATCAGCATTTTTATATTATATATCACCAGCAAAACCCTTCAAGATTAGATAATAAGAGATACCCCATTTAAAATAACTGTAGGGGGCAACTAGGTGGCGCAGTAGATAGAGTACCAGCCCTGGATTCAGGAGGACCTGAGTTCAAATCTGGCTTCAGATACTTAACTCATACTAGCTGTGTGACCCTGGGCAAGTCACTTAAGCCCAATTGCCTCACCAAAAAAAAAAAAATAAATAACTGTAGCCTGAGAGTATACCTGCCAAAACAGACCCAGGAACTACATGAACATAATTATAAAACAGTATATAAAGAAAGCTAGATTTAAATAATTGGAGGGGGCAGCTAGGTGGTGCAGTGGATAAAACACTGGCCCTACATTCAGGAGTACCTGAGTTCAAATCTGGCTTCATATACTTGACACTTGCTAGCTGTGTGGCCCTAGGCTAGTCACTTAACCCTCATTGCCCTGCAAATAAATAAACAAACAAATAATTGGAGAAATATTAGTTGTTAATGGGGAGGCAAAGCCAGTATTTTAAAAATGACAATTTTGCCTAATTTATTCAATGCCATTCCAATTAAATTACTAAAAATGTATTTTACTGAGTCAGAAAAAAATAACAATTCATTTAGAAGAACAAAAGGTTAAGAATTTCAAAGAAACTAATGAAAAATGTAAAGGAAGGAGGATAAGCAGTACTAGAATTCAAACTATAAAAGGCCATAAATATTAAAACGATCCAGTACTCATTAAGGAGTAAAAAGGTAGATCAGTGGAACAGAGTAGACATAAAATATACAGTAGCAAAGGATTATGGCAATCTTGTATTTGGTTTTTTTTGTTTGTTTGTTTTTTGGTAAGGCAATTGGGGTTAAGTGACTTGCCCAGGGTCATACAGCTAGTAAGTGTTAAGTGTCCTAGGCTGGATTTGAACTCAGGTACTCCTGAATCCAGGGCCGGTGCTTTTATCCACTGTGCCACCTAGCTGCCCCCTAATCTTGTATTTGTTAAATGTAAAGATTTAAGTTTTGGGGATAAGAATTCATTATTTGGTAAAAATTGTTAGGAAAGCTGTAAAAGCAGTCTGACAGAAATTGGGCGTATTACTCTTTAACCTAACAATACCACTACTAGGTTGGTATCTTAAAAGAGATTTTTTTTAAAAGTTGAATTCGAAATTGGGGTGATGCCCATCAATTGGGGAATGGCTGAACAAATTGTGGGATGAGATTTGGACGGAACACTATTGTGCTGTAAGAAATGATGAGCACGGGGCAGCTAGGTGGCGCAGTGGATAGAGCCCCAGCCCTGGAGTCAGGAGGACCTGAGTTCAAATCCAGCCTCAGACACTTGACATTTACTAGCTATGTGACCCTGGGCAAGTCACTTAACCCCAATTGCCTCACAAAAAATAAAAGAAAGAAATGGTGAGCAGGATGCTATCAGAAGGACTTATGAAAAATGCAATCCATCTACAGAGAAAGAACTGATGGTATCTGAATACAGATTGAAATATAACTTTTTTGTCAGTTTGTTTTCTTTTACAGCCTGACTAATGTGGAAATGTTTTGCATGACTGCACATGTATAATTTATATTGAATTGCTTGAGTTCTTAAGGGGAAGTGGGGAAGGAGGGAGGAAGAGAATTTAGAACACAAAGTTTTAAAAATCGACCTGAAAATTTGTTTTTACATGTAACTTAGGGAAAATTCTAAAGAAATAAACAGAATGACAGAAATTGGGTATAGACCAGTATCTTAAACCATGTACCAAGATAAAGTCAAAATGGATACATGAAATGTATTACCTATCAGACTCATGATAGGAGAACAATTTATGAATAAACGAGAGTGAATTGTGAGGTATAAAATGGAAGATTTTGAATATATTAAATTTTAAAGTTTTTATACAAATAAAACCAATGTAGCCAATATTAGAAGAAAGGCAGACAATTTGGGAGAGCGGATTTCACAGATAGTCTCAGTCAAAGATCTTATTTCTCAAAATGTAAAGAAATTTGTCAAATTTATAAGAATATGAGTTATCCCACAATTTATAAATGGTCAAAGAATATGAATAGGCAGTTTTTTGGTAAAGAAATCAAAACTATATGTAGTCATATGAAAAAATGCTCTAAATCATTATTGATTAAAGTTGCAAATTAAAACAACTGAGATATCATCTTACATATATCAGATTCGTTAAATTGATAAATGTCCTTCAAATTGTGGAATGGCTAAGCAAGTTGTAGCATATTGGAATATTGCTGTTATAAGAAATGATGAGCTGGTTGCTTTTAGAAAAACATGGAAAGACTTACATGAAAAAATGAAAAGTGAAATGACCAGTACCAAGAGAATAATGTGCATAATAACAAATGTTATTTGTTTTTTGGGGGTTTTTTTAGTGAGGCATTTGGGGTTAAGTGACTTGCCCAGGGTCACACAGCTAGTAAGTGTTAAGTGTCTGAGGCCGGATTTGAATTCAGGTACTCCTGACTCCAAGGCCAGTGCTCTATCCACTGCGCCATCTAGCTGCCCCAACAAATGTTATTTGAATAACAACTTTGAATGACTCATTCATCTTGAGTATAATAAATACTCAAACCAATTAGAAAGGACCCATGATGGAAGATGCTATCCCCCTCCAAAGAAAGAAACGATAATTAGAAATATGTATGGTATGGTTTTATGCATAAGTGTATATTTATATCTTTACATATATATGTGTTCATGTTTAATTGTACCATTCTCTATTGTGAGGTGGAGAGGGAAAAAGGAAAAAAAAAAGTACACAGCAGAAAACAAACAAACAAAAACACAAGGAAGCACAGAAAAACTGGGTACCTTTGAAAACAATGTGTATTTATTACATAGGTTTCCAAAAAAAAAGTAACAGTCTGAAATGGAAATTCATGGTTTTATATTGAATTCTTTATGTATGCTGTGTAAATGGAAATGTTCTTTTTTCCCTCTTTTTGTATATGTCTAAAATAAAACTTAAAAATATGGGGGCAGCTAGGTGGCGCAGTGGATAAAGCACTAGCCCTGGATTCAGGAGGACCTCTGATAATAAAGAGGGGGTCATACTAGATTTCTCCTATGAAACAAATATAGTCTTAATACCTAAATCAAAGGGAGCCAAAGTATACCAATTTCCCTAATGAATATTGATGCAATTTTTAAAAAACAAAATACTAGAAATGGTTACAAAATCCAGGGGGAAGAGATTGTCTGTAGTTATTTTAAGTGGAATTTCTCAATGTAAAATACTTGGGAGTTCTGCCTGCCAAGAAACATAGGAATTATATGACTATAATTACAAAACACTTTGCACAAATAAATACCTATCTAATTAACTGAACATAGGTAGGCTGCGCTAACATAATAAAAATGACACTATTACTTGATTTACTTATACAGTGCCACACTAATCAAACTCCTAAAGAATTTCTTTACAGAAAAATGTCAAGAATATGAAAGGAATTGATGAAGAAAAAAATGGGAAGGGGGGGGGTCTGGTAGTACTAGATTTCACACTACTGTACAGCTATTGGGTACTATTTAAGAAATAGAGAAGTTGAGCAGCAAAACAGATTAATGCAGTATTTATAGAAATATATTTACAGGAATAAAAGAGAATAGAAACCAAAAGAGTTTAGCTACTGGGGAAAGAACTCATTATTCAACAAAAACTGGAAAACTGGAAAGCAGTCTAGCAGAAATTAGATAGAGATAGAGATAGAGATTAGCATTTCACACCTTTTACCAAGATAAGCACAAAATAGGCACATGATTTAGACATTGAGTGGTATCATAAACAAATTAATGGAATGTACAAGAAATTGCCTGTCAGATCTATGAATGGGGAAAATTTCATCACTAAACAAAAAAGATAGAGAGGTTCACAGGAGGTAAAATGG